>NC_050448.1:27440864-28040864 GCF_903995425.1 Onychomys torridus | reverse complement strand
TCTCAAGTGTTGGGATTAAAGGCGTGTACCACCACCACCAAACTTCTGCTATGGCTTACTCTTCCCATTTTCTAGCCACCATTTGTGGCTCTGTATCTAGTGGCTGTCTGTTCTCTGACCCCAGATATGTTTATTTCGGGGAACACACAATATTTCAGGGAACACAATACCACCACATGTCTTAATAAAAATAATTAAAAAAAAAGATACCATATTTTTAGCAACCACGTGGCTCTCCTCCATCTTAGCTGGTGACCTCATCATGATTTCATGTAGTGGATTTGGATCCACCATGAACAACATCTTGCCAGGTCCAAGTGGTGCCAGACAGTTCCACCAAATCTGCACAGCAAAGTGAAACAGCCAGCTACCCCAGGATGTGGTCAGCACCTTAGTTTTCTCAGGTCCCCTAAAGATGATCAATATCCCCTAGGTCAGCAGGAAGCAGTCTTGAGAACATGGTACCCTTGTCCCTGCCTCACCTGCTACCCCTTTCTAACTCCTCATTTTTTTACAATAAACAAAAAGGAGGAATATTAGCATTTAGGCATTTGTGCTGGTCTGCCTTTAGGGTCCTGACAGGATATATTCTCAGCTACAGCCACTAAGAGCACCTCTGTGCACATTCACTGTTTCCTTATAAAAGGCAGGCCCTGTCCACCTCCTTTCTCTGTCTTTCTCTTCCTTTGTTGTCATCACTATGGACTGGTTTGTGCCTCTCCTCACCCCTTCTCTCACCTCCCCTCAATAAACCTCCCATGTGTGCCCCTGTTGTATGGTATCATTCCTTCTGGTCGTTTTTAAATGATAACAGAAACAGGAACTAACTGAATCAAGTTTGACATGGGACCCTGAAAGAGGACCCTCAAGGCATTTCCTAAGGGCAAAATGTTATCCTATCTGTCCCTTGTTGATTTATATTCATTGGTCCAATGCCAGCCGTTGCCACACCTTCTGCTTACTCCAGAAGGGAAGGTTCTTCTATTTGGTTATTCCTAGAGAAACAAAAAACAAACAAACAAACAAAAAAATGTTTCTAGGAATGCCCTGTCTACAATCTCTTTTTATATGAGCATGTTTGTTACAATTAAAACACCTGATGTTCTGATTTTTCATTAAGCCTCTGGAAATCACCTCTCCTATCCAGATATTATCATGGTATGAGATTCAATATTGAGTATACCTCAGATCCATTCCTCTATGGGTGCTGATCTTGCCTTTAAAGGCCTAATTACCCTTTTCATTGTGTTGTTTCTGAGACTGGAGGAATGTTAATCTGGGTATTCCATTGCTGTAACAATCAGGTCCCCATAAAGTCATTGCTATATTAGCCACATATGGCTTTGACTTTCCTCTATGTCATTTTGCTCCTGTACATTTGACCCATCTCACATATTGTTTTACCTGAGATAAAATTCCAGTCCCTAAAAGCTGAACATTTACCTCCTGAAGAATCCATTGTGGATGCCAAGATTCTGGGGGCAATTATTGTTACATATGTTCCTGCATCTACACAACCTTCAATTGCAATGAAATTTAGCCATAGCTTTATTTTTGGTGTCTGATCACTTACAGAAGTCTGCCAAAATATATGCTTTATGGTTTCTCCTGAAATTTTTGTTTTATCTTCTAAAGCTGTTCTATCATCCAGAGCAATACACACACACACACACACACACACACACACACACACACACAAACACACACTAGGCATTAGATCCTTTAATTACTCTGGGAAGGAGTTTCCTCCATGGTGACAAGGAAAGACTGAACCAAATTTGACAGGAGGGCCTGTGAGAGGTACCCCAAGGCATTTCCCAATGCCAAAGGGTTACTTATGTGTCTCTTGTTGATCTGCATCCATTGGTACAAAGTCAGCCTTTGTTACACCTTCTGCATATTCCAGAAGGGAGGGACCTTCTGTTTGGATTATTACTACAAAAAAAAATTGTTTTTAGCAGTGCCCTGTCTGCAATCCCTTTTTAGGTGACCTTGTTTGCCACAATTAAAACATCTGATGTTCTGATTTTCCTTCAAGTCTCTGGAAATCAACTCTCCTATCCAAGCAACATCATGGTTATAAAATTCAGTACTGACTGCATCATGGATCCACTCCTCTATGGGTGATGATATTTCTTTTAAAGACCTACTTGCCCTTTTTCTTTGTGAATAAGCATTTTCAAAAGCCAAATGTTCAATTACTATTTGTCTAGCTTCTGAATTTGGTATCATTATATTTATAGTTGAAATCAATCTTTATAAAAGAAAATCAGTGAAGGTTTCTTTTGGGCCCTCTATAACTTTAGTAAATGACTCAGTTATCTTTCTAATTTCTTCAGTTCTCTTCCAAGCATTCAAAGTGGCTGTATGGCATGGATCCAGTGTGTGGTCATCATCTAGAGACTGTCTTTGTACATCAGCAGTTCCCAGTGATGGAAACTCCTTGTTCCTTCAATTATTCTCTTAAGTGTCAGCTTCTTATTTAGATTTTTCCTATATATCATGCTTTCATCCTAGAACTCTACCTTGTCCTAAAGATGATGTATTTCCCTGGCACTCCAGATTTATCCATGAATTTGTATGTGTTCACAGTCAATTCACTAAACTATCTCTAGTAGAACGTGAGCTCCAGAGGGTAAGATTTGTTGATGTTTCTTGTTCAGTGGTATATTATCAACGCTAAATCAGAGTTCTAAACCATCACATAGAGTATTGATTTTAAAAGGAGCCACTATAACTGTGAGGACTTAGTTTTAGCTCATTCTATTTTGTAGATATTTCTAAATATCTTCCTAAGAAAAATGTTGTTTCAAAAATGGATGATGTGCTGGGCGGTGGTGGCACGCGCCTTTAATCCCAGCATTTAGGAGGCAGAGCCAGGTGGATCTCTGTGAGTTTGACTCCAGCCTGGGCTATCAAGTGTGTTCCAGGAAAGGTGCAAAGCTACACAGAGAGACCCTGTCTCGAAAAACCAAAAAAAAAAAAAAAGATGATGTATGATTTTCAAATAGAGAAAATACTATAATTACTATGTATGCAAATTTCTATTCAGAAAGTGGATTTATTGAATGATCACAAAATCATAGTAGTGTGTTGAACTAGATGGTATTCTGCATGGTTAGAGAAAATAATGACATTTGATAGATGGATAAAGATTAACGTAATATAGACCAATATGTCTTATCAGTTGGGAATCCATTTTTCTAACCACATCTGTTTACTTAAAATTATGTCAATAGTATTAGCTCATAGTATAATTCACTCTTTAGTTCTTTTTGTGTCTGCATCTTAAAGAAGCTCCTATTAAAGACTGATGTGATCACCAATCCTAATTCTGTATTATCTGTTTCCACCTTCCTATGTAGTTATTGTTTTGAATAGAACCAGACAGTCACATAAAATGGTAAGTAATACTAATAAGCCCTCCCATGCAGATCACTTCAATCAGCATGAGTATTTTTCTCTATGTTTTTCAGAGTGGGGACAGTATAATAAGCAGGAAAGAGAAATATTTCCCTATCCATTCATAAATTCAAAACTTATGCTTGAAAAATTTAGGACAACTTCAAGAAATTTGAGTTAAATGCATTCAACTTTCATAAATAAGCTGAGCCTTAAAAACAGATCTCTTATGCTGTATTTGACCAACATGTAGCCTTGTATTATATATTAACAAGTTGATACTCCATTGTTTAGCTCACAGTGTTGACACTAAATCTCAGTGTCAGAATTATGAACAGAACCTAAATTTGTAAATTTCTGGTGGACAGTTTACTGTTCCAGGCAGATCTTTAACATTTATCAGTTAACATACCATGTCATTCTATGTGACATGCCTTATTGTTTCTGCTTATTCTGTTTTCATAATCATTCTATAAATACCAAATTTATTGGTCACCCATATAAATTTAGATCTGGATGTGATCATCTTAAAGGATCAAGATTAGTAGGCACACCTCTTTATAAGCACTCCATTAACTAATCATCAAATTTTGGAAGGATAGCAACAAAAATATTTACAACCTTAATCTGATAGAGCCATTAGGATAACCATATAAGATTATAAAGACATTCACTTGCTTTTTTTCTATAGGCTAATAAGAACTGATCTAGGAAAAATGACACAGTCATCTGTTTTTTATGAGGCTGATTATTAAAACGTCAATTCAAATCATTAAGGGTATATGAGCAGGGAATTAATAGTGTCTGCTTTGAAGTTACAAAATGAATTAAACTGAAGAGGAAAGAGTAAAACTTGAAGCCAGAGCTGGTCAATCAATTCTGACATAAATTTTCAGTCCTTGTATTTCTTTTGATTTCCTCATTTGTTTCTTTAAATTGTGCATATGAAGAAATATGCCAATGAATATATTATATAATAAAGTTAATTCACCTGCACAGCTGAGGTTAAAAATAGAACCAAGATACAAGACAACTTTCTCAACTCATCTAAAATGGCTCTTAAAACAAATAATCCAAGATAATAAATGATTAGTTTGAAATATTTTTAAATTATTTATTAGGGTATGTGTATGTGTGCATCTCATGAATGGAAGAGAAAATCTCATGCCACGCATGAGTTCTGGGTTCAAACTCTGACCACCAAAGGGAAGCAGATTTACCTGCTGAGAGCTGATAGGTCCAACTTTTTGTCATTTTATGAGCTCAGCGTGTGAAACTATAAAAAAGTGATGAAGATATACCTATATTCTGTTGCGTATCTTATGCATTTGTTAACTGTCTTGTTGATGACTATTTTTTAAAATTTATTTATTTTTATTTTTTGTGCATTGATGTTTTGCCTACATATATGTCTGGGGGAGGGTGTCAAATCTCCTGGAACTGTAGTCTCATACAGTTGTGAGCTGCCAGGTGGATTCTGGGAATTGAACCTAGGTCCTCTGGGAGAGCAGCCAGTGCCCATAACCACTAAGTCATCTCCCTAGCCCCAAGATCCATTTTTAGGAGAGGTGAAATTTTGACTTAATTTGATAATTTTTCTATAGATTTTCATATTATTAAGTTATATAGAGCACCTAATAAGAGTTCATGAACATCAAAAAAACTTATTCCTTATTTATAAACTATGTTGTAGTAATAGAAATAAATGAGGATTGAGTCAGAACGCTATTCTAATTGCATCTAAATATTAGAATGAGTGTACAAATATAAAAAATAAAAACATTCTATTCTGATGGAATTTTGTTGCTGGAAATATAAATTATTAACAATGTAAACCAACATTCTTCCTAGGGATCCTCTTATTTCAAAAATGTATTTCTAAAATAACTTAAAATATGTACATTAATATCTATCAGTGATTTCAATAATTTCAATAGCTGTTAAATCAAGAGAGCACTTAATCTCTAGAAATTTTTATTATGTTCATTGAATGTATGTGAAACTTTTATCCTCAAGTATCAAAGGAACACATTATTTATGTCACATCATGAACACTTTGTAACTCATTTTAGTCTAATCCTGTAAACTTGTGCCTTTGGAAAATCTACCTTATTGGCTTAAATTTTCTCACAAAAATATTACTAGGTTATATATCTCACTTAATTATGAACCACTCTGCTAATTTTGCAAATGCAGTTGGAAGATTTATTTACAATGTTATGCTTAAGCAATCTCATATTATTAATATGCTAAAGACTGATGAATAAAACATTGTTTTGATTTCCTTATTTGTCATCTTGGATGCTTGGTGGTTCTGAGATTATGTATCAATGTGTGTGGATCATGGATAATATACTAATACTGAATGAAATCATAATACCCTTGAGAAATATGTTATTCACAGTATACAAATCTTAAATTTTCCCTAATTTTAATTTAAATATTTAGGTAATTGAAATATAAAAAATATAGCCTCTTTATAATGAGTCTTCACTTTAGTCTATGTATAGGTTTACTATTTTTAAATACTATTTTATTGAAGCATAAAATTACACATATTTATAACATACTTTGCCGTCAATGGAAATTACTTAATAAGGATTACAGCTTTGGAGATCAATAAATATTTTAGATGAATAAACAATTAGTATTTTCATGTGCTTTTTTCAATTTGTTTAAAAAAATAAACAAAATCCGCTATAGTAATTTTAGTATAAATATTTACTTCCACAGTAATATGCTTTTCAAAAATAAATTCTCCAAGTAGTGCCATACACTTGCTTTTATATTTAGCCATTATTTTGAACAGATTGCTTTGAGACTAAAATTAAATTTCATGTTTATAATACCAGTCAGCAAGTGAAATTTAAAGCCAAGGGGATTGTTTTGAATAAAATCATTCAGTGGACTTTTAAAAACCTTCCATTTATTCCCTTTGTCTCTTGAAGACTGAGCAAACAGACTGAAGTACAGTAAATAAACTGGAAAAAAATCCAAGAACATTCAAAGTAAACAATTTACCAAGCTAGGTTGCAGTTAGGTAACACACTGAAGACTTCCTTCCAAAGGAATCATGCATAACTTAAGACATTTTTTTTTTCTTAAAGCATATTCATGCCTGAAGGCAAACATCTACACAGTGTTAATCTGGTTGTCTTCAGAAAAAAAAAAATAAATGGAATTAAGGCATTTTTTTTTTCCCAGCAGCATACATTAACCTTCTGTGCCTTGGAAGAAAGAGCTCTGAAGGCATATGCACCCACAGATGGAAATGCACTCGTGGAATTTTTCTGTAGCAGCTGATATTAGTCAAATGATTGTAGCATTTGTACTTCAGTTAGGCTGAGCAGGGGAGTAGAAGCAGATGATGTTAAGAACAGATTAATGACTCAGGCACTGAGCACAAAAAGGGGTTTGCTCATGTTTTTGTTTTCTTTTGTTTTATTTAGGTATTTGGGTTAGGAGCATGGTTTGCATTTTAGTGATTTATGCTGAATTAATTGTTTACCTAAAAAAATGATTAAGGGACCTCAATTCTCTAAAACAGACCTCTCTCTAAGGAGTGAATGGATATCAAGGGAATGCAGGACAAAAGAGGTGCATAGCAGCTGTCACTCAAGAGCTTCATTGGAATATCAACATTTCTACACCTTTTTCAGAAGAGACAGTGGGACCAAAAGAAAACAATGATTCTCTGAAGTACTTGAAGCACTCAATCGTTTTTCATACCTCTCACATCCTATTAGTATCAATGTTGTAGGTAAGTGGTTGATAAAAAAGTAATATACACACAATGGAACTTTCTTTAGCCATTGAGAATAATGCAATTCTGAAATTTTCAGGCCAATGTGTGGATATGAAAATTATAAACCAGACTGAGAAAAGTAAATATTCATTATTCTCTTTTATTTGCTGATCGTTGAATTTTATTTTTATGTATGTGTATTAGATGGGAGTGTGTGTATAGGTCAGGAAGCTTTGAAGGAAACCAAGACAGCAGAGTGAGTTGTGTCATGTTATATATAAGAAGAAAAGACGTGGAGTGAAAGTGAAATGGTAGGGAAGGGGTGAAGGAGGATCAACAAAGTTATAAATAAAAAGGCTATGATGAAAGCTATAATACTGGGTATTAACCAATACATTAAATTTTTATAACATCTCACAACTTATACATAAACATTTTAATGCTATTTCCTGTTATCTGGCACATATTATGTTTATTGACTTATTTAACTTACATTCACAGATAATTTCCAGAATATGGACAGATATATTTAGACACTCCTCAGCTATACAGACCTATTTATATGCAGAATCTGCTGTAACGTCACTCACCCATATGCCCCCAATTCCTACACTATGTTCACATGATCTTCCCTGAATGCTGCCTTAATCCAGGGGTCATCTAGTAGATACGTATACCCATGAATCACCTGGGCTATGTTCATATATTTACAGAGTTTTCTTTTTATTTTCCAACATAATATTTTTATTCATTATTTGGGTGTTGCACATAATGCACACTGATCACATTCATTTCCCTGTCCTCCCAGGTTTACCCTCCACCCCTGTGACCTCCCCCAACCACAAGACAGAAGAACAGAAAAACAAACAAACAAACAAAAACACAACTAAATCCAATCTGTGTTGCTTATATACTCACTGGAGCATGGTCAAACTCCCAGTGGCCCACCCCCAACCATGCCAGAAACCATGAGCTGTGAAGAGCTACTCTTCAGGAACCCTATTTCTGTGGGATGTTCTGTATGTCAAATGTGTTGATCTGATTGGTTAAAATAAATAAAGTGCTGATTGACCAGCAGCCAGGCAGGAAGGATAGGGTAGGCAGGACAAGAAGGAGGAGAATTGTGGGAAGTGGAAGGCTGGGTGGAGAGACACTGTCAGCCACCACCATGACAGAAAAGACATAAGGTACTGGTAAGCCACAAGCCACATGGCAAAGTATAGATTAATAGAAATGGGTTAATTTAAGATAGAAGAAGTAGATAACAAGAAGCTTGCCACAGCCATACAGTTTCTAAACAATGTAAGTTTCTGTGTGTTTACTTGGTTGGTTCTGAGCATCTATGGGCCTGGCAGATGAGAGAGATTTGTCCTGACTGTGGTCCAGGCAGGAAAACTCTAACTACATGCTATCAAAATTTTTAGAAGTTCTCCTCAATGGTTTCCTGCCTAAAATGTTACTTTTGGGTGTGGTGGTGAGAGGTTGTCTCAGAATGTCTCACATTCTCAACTGTGACTCCGTAGTCACCATTACAAAATAAGCTTCCCAGATACAGAGTAGGTACCAGGCTGAGCTCCAGGAGTCCAGTCAAAGAGAAGGTAGGGGGATTTTATGAGCAAGAGGCATCAAGATCATGATGGGGAAACCTACAGAGACAACCGACTGAACTAGTGGGAACTCATGAACTTTAGACAAATAGCTGTGGAGCCTGCATGAAACTGGACTAGGCCCTCTATATAAGTACTAGCCCTTATGCCACCAACCCACCACAGAGTAGCTCAAACCCACATTGTGGAGTGTTACCACCCGCATGAGATATGAAGCAGGAACCTGTTTTTGGCTTTGTTTAGAATTGGTTACTAAGATTTTTTAGGTTTTAGCTGGAAACTGGAGCCATTGGGTGCCATTTGTAACTGAAAGTTTTTCCTATGATCCACCTAGTCTGCAGCCACTCAGACCAAAGTAAACACACAGAGGCTTATATTACTTACAAGCTGTATGGTCTATGATAGGCCCCTTGCTAGATAGATCTTACATCTTAAATTAACCCATTTCTACAAATCTAAACTTTGCCACATGGCTTGTCGCTTGTGGCTTGTGGCTTACCTTTACATCTTGCTTCTCCTGGTAGTAGCTTGCAGCATCTGCCTTGTCTCTCCTTTCTTTTCCTGTGTATCTGTTTGGATTTCCTCTAAGCTGACTTGCTATAGGCCAAATGGCTTTATTTATTAACCAATAAGAACAACACATATTCACAGCATACAAAAAGACATCTACAGCATTTGTATAGTTTGGTCTGTTTAAGGGGTCCCTAGTAGTAGGATCAGGATCTATCCCTTATGCATGATCTGGCTTTCTGGAGCCCATTTCCTATGGTGGGATACATTGCACAGCCTTGATGCAGAGGAGGGGCTTGAACCTGCCTATGTTCCTGGCTTTGCTGACTTCCCATGGGAGGCCTTAACTTTTTGGAGGGGGGAATGGAGGGTAGGTTGGGGGAGAAGACTTAGGAGGGGTGGTAATGGGAGGAGGGAGAAGAGGAAGATTTGTGGGTGGTATATAAAATGAATAAAACATTTTTTAACAAAGAAAAACAAAATTAAAAAACAAAACAAAACAAAACAAAAAGCCAAGCTTCCTTACCCCTTTACAGGCAACAGCAACACAGATCAGGGACTTCCACAGGTTCTGGCAACAGCATGGACCACAGACATCTCCATGGCCTCCTGCTGAAGTACAGATTATGGTCAAAACACAGCCTTCAGCTGCTGCATAGAACACAGACACCATTATGGGCCTTGGCAGCAGTAAAGACCAGGAATATCAACATCACCTCAGATTTTTCAGAGACATTTAATTTTGTTGTTTAATGTTGGAAATAATGTTATAAAAAACTACAAGAACTCTAGTCAAAGATACAAACATGGCTTGTGGAAAGCTAAAATGTCATTGTGATTTTCATATTCAATAAGTAAAGGTCTGCTTTTTAATCAAAGAAGAAAGAAATTTCTGGAGGGGAAATTTCCATTGTTTTTTTTTTTTACCACTACTGGTAAAAAACTATGGATAGTTGCATTTTACTTTCAATTTGTAAATGACTTTGGGAAGAATAAATTTGAAGATTTTAATGTAGAAGCATGGATAAATGACACACACAAAAACATTGAGTTGGGCTTAATTTGTGTGGAATGTAGTTGAGTGACAAGGGAACATTTCAACAGAAGAAATAAAGTAGGATGTGGTAGGAAAAAATAAAACAGGTGTTTAAAGCAATGGTCAAAATGTTTTTGTTTTTATGAGTATCATAGTTTCTGATGTGAAACATCAAGTTATCCTGTTTCTGATTTGACAGACCACAGAGGCTGCCCCATGGAGCTCCATAAGCCTGTTGCTCTTTCTTTCCAAAGTACATGTCTGTGATGTTTTCATTGCTATATTCTCAGGCATCAAAGAAGCCTTTTCTGTTCTATTAAGAGAAACATGTTAACTGATTTTTAAAATCCCTTTCAACTGAATCCTTGAAAAATTAGAAAGATCTGGAAGTCATCAGGATAATGCTGTGACTAGCTTATTCATAACTTGAAAATATGGAAAGTCCAATCACCTTCCTGGTCTTTACTTACCCTTCTTAAGGTAACTCCTGTTCTCAAACCTGCCACTAGCACACACTTCCACCTGCTGCTCAAGTTTAAATGTCATGACTGGGAGATCATTTTTAGTTTTCTTTTTCAAAGAATCTTGTTCAGTTTTTCATTTATATTATGAATTTTTTCTGTATTTCTTTAATTTGTCTATATTATTTTCTTTTATCTTGTTGACTTTTCAGTAAGATCATTAATTGATTTGGAGAAACTTCATAACTGTTCATTAGCTTTGAATTAATTATTGTTTTAACAATGTCTCACTTTCAGGTTGCTGGTAGTTTTTTGGCTGGTAAAGTTGTTGGATGGGTAGGGCTTGCTTGCCCTGGCTATGAGTGGGAGATCAATCTACTGCACATTGCCCATGACGTTTCTTATGGTACAGCCAATTATGGAACTACTTACATATACTTCAGTGACATGAGCTTCAGAAGCTTGTATGGTCAGCACATTGGTTCAAATATGACTTTACTCTGGGAAAAGCATTAACCTAGACCACTGGGTAATTTAGCTTAGGGCTAGTATACCCCTAGGGAAAATTTTTTCCATGGGTAATAGGGAATTTTCCTTTGTTTGGCATGGGGCCAATTGGATCTTAGTAGTTGGAGTTGGGATTTATATCCATTGAGATAGAAAGATGGAGTACCTCCAAACAGCTTGTTCCCTGTAGCTGGAGAGTTTCTCTCCGGGTCCCGCCAAGCCCTGGAAGTCCCATAGCTCATTTATAAAATAAACACATAGCCACTTATATTATTTAAACTGTTTGGCCTAATGTCTCAGGCTTCTAGCTAGCTGTTCTTATATCTTAAATTAACCAATTTCTATAAATCTATACCTTGCCACATGGCTTGTGGCTTGCCAGTATCTTACATGTTAGTATTCATGGTGACGGGTGGCAGTGTCTCCTGACTCTCTGCCTTCCTGTTCCCACAATTCTCTTCTCTGCTTGTACTGCCTATATTTCCTGCCTGGCTACTGGCCAATCAGCATTTTATTTACACAGAGTGATACCCACAGCAGTCCCCAGTAGGTAGAAAAGTGAAGCAGCATACCTGGGAAATGGTCTATTGTACCATGTAAGTAAATGTTATGATGACCAAAACCCTCAGTGATAGATGTGTCACTTATAACTGATCTTTGAGCAACACTCTATCTTCAGTTCCAGTTACAAGACAGATCCAAAGATCATCTTGTTTCATGGAGGATACACAGTATATTCTCTCCCTGGATTACTGCAGGAGCATAGACTGTATGAGGCTTCCTGAACTGGATCTAGGTCCAGAACAGGTTGTAAAATTCTTAGCATTAAAGACTGCAAGTGGCCACAACATTAACTGAAGAGATGGGGCCTCCCAGGTAATATTCTCTGATGGGGAAAACACCCCATAGGTTCGGGGCTGATACTGAATAGGTAGCGTAGCAGAGGCAAGGAGGTATATTCTCTTCTGTAGGCAGCCATTCTGTGTGCCTATGCATCACAGGCTTTCACTGCTTCCCTATTGTTCCCCCAAGCTCTGCTTCACAGGCTAGTCAAAACAACTTGTCTTGGACCTCCTAGATCAGCATGTTGCTAACATTATTCTATTTCTTTTGGAAGTTTAAAGTTTTACTGTTGCCTTCCTACTTTCATAGTATTTAAGAAGAAATCTCCTTTTAACTTTATAGCTGTTGATTTATAATGATATTTTAAAATTTTATTCTATATTTAAATTAGGCTTTGTTTTTTTTAAACTAACATTGGACCATTTGATAATGTTATAATTTTGACTGATGTCATTTCTTTATGTTTCTTAGGCTTGGTATAATGAATATCCAAAGATAATGATTTTTTAGTTTAATCAAATTTTATTGATTTTAAAGTTTTATCTGTTTATTTATCCAGTTTATTTGTATGTATGTTTGCTGCATGTGTTTCTGTGTAACGCATGTGTACAGGAGTCCATAGAGGTCAGAAGGTCAGAACAGGGCTTTGGATGTGTTCAAACTGTGCCAGGAGCAATCTCCAGTGGTGGGTGGGTCCTGTAGAGGGTGTAAGGAGTCGGCTGGGGAAGAAAGTGAACTAGGCCATGGTGGATGAAAGAATCTTGCAGCCTGACTGACTAGCAGCCAGATTGCTTTATTTATACAGAATTTAGTTAGCAGGGATACATTCATGAGGTTCCAAAACATAGATCATATCATTTTTGGCTTGGGACATGTGTTTCACTTCCTTTTACTCATCTTTTAGTCATCATTAATAATCTATGACAGACAGAGTTATCATTTCCAATCATTTTCCCTCAAGTTTTGACATCATTAATAAACACAGTTATCATTCTTACTCATTAATCCCATAACCCAATTTTTGAGAATCTACAGGCATATGACAGCCTGTGCTCAGGTTGGTTGCTTTGGTTGCTTCAAGGACACTAGACCAAAATAAAATCTTTAACCACCCTGCCATGCCTCAAGCAATGTATTATTTACTCTTAGTGCCCAGGAAAAATCCTCAGGCTAAAGCTGCTGCATTTACTATTAAAATTCTGACTTAATACAATCAGTGTTCACATTTATATCCTTATAGAATTTGTCTATATGTCTAATCCTGGTATTCTGTTGTTCCTTGGTCATAATATACTTTTTTTTTTTTCATTTTTTGAGACAGAGTTTCTCTATGTAGCTTTGTGACTTTTTTGGATCTCACTCTGTAGACCAGGCTGGCCTCAAACTCACAGAGATCTGCCTAGCTCTGCCTCACAAGTGCTAGGATTAAAGGAGTGCACCATCACTGCCTGGTGGTCATATGACATTATGGTGGCTCTACATGAGATAACTTCTAAGAGAGGGAGGTCCTAACATCTCATATTTTAATCATCTTTCCACACCACATTTTGCTCATCAATGTGTCTCTGTGTAGGGCAGAGTTGTATGCCACGTGATTGTCTGAGTGTAGAGTGGGAAGAGCTTTGTAATCTGAACTGTGGCCAACTCTTCCAGCCTACTGGGTCTTGTTGACCTTTTTGAATTTACTTTATTTTGAATATCTTCTCCCAGTGTAAGTATAGGTACAGATATTTCAAAATGAAATATCCCTAACAAAATGAAAGTTATTGATTACTCTCATAGCCTCATGAAGAGACCTTTGGGTTCTTTATGTGTCACCACCTCCAAGGCATAAGGAAGACCTTCAAGTAGATAAGGTTATCTCCCTCAAAGTGTGTGTGTGTGTGTGTGAGAATAGTATATTCAGGACTTTCCTGGATAAGCTTAGATGCAGCATTCCTGGGAGAAGGCAGATCTGTTTGTGGGGTCCCTGGTAGCAGGACCAAGACTTATCACAGGTGCATGAACTGGCTTTTTGGAGCCCATTCCCTATGGTGGAATACCTTTCTCAGCCTTGATACAATGGGGAGGGGCTAGGCTGTCCTTCAACTTGGTATGCCAGACTTTGTTGACTACCATGGGAGGCCTTGCCCACTCTGAGGAGTGGATGAGGGTAGAGTGGAAGGGAGGTAAGGAGGTGGGAGAAGGGGAGGGAGGGGGAACTGGGGTTGCTATGTAAAATGAAAATAAATAAATAAATATATATATTTTTAAAAAAGAGTATTCAGGAGCATCCAGGTATGTGCTGTGAATTGAACCCAAATCCTTTGCAAGAGCAGTAAGTATCCTTAACCACAGCCTCACCTAATCAAATTCTGAAAAACAGAAAGTTCAGTCTTATTTTTCCTCCATGTGTTTTAGTTACAAGGATTATGCCTTAAATTTTATTATGTAAACTTCAGCAACATAAAGGAGGTGAGTTCATGATAACACATTTTCAGCTTTGTCTAATACCTTACAGCACAATACAACAGTTGAAAAGCCTGAAACCTGCTTTGAGCTTCAGTGGGCATGTCTCTAATGCCAATGGCGCACGGATAAGCTGTGTCGGTGGCTTCACAGAGGTGACCGTTGCTCAATCTTGGTTGTAGTTAGAACCATGTTGAAGCCACAGTTTTGTTTCAGGTGAAGCTTGTGCTCCAAGCTAACCAAGGGCAGTCATATCTGTCACTAGAGAAAACTCTGTCTACTCCCTTCCCATAAGGCAACCCAAAGTATTTTTTTGGCCAACATCCTTCAAGAACAATATTTTGAAGATCATACAAATATCAGTGCAATAGGAGACCATGTTGGCCACCAGAGTACTCATGTAGACCATCAGTAGTCACGTAGGCCATCAGTAGTCATGAGATCATGCTGACTATCAGAGTAGTCATGTTTATTTTCCACAGGGTCTGCAGTCTTGATAGTTATGTCTCCAAGGAATTCAGTATTGCCATGAAGGAGCTGTTTTGTAAGTCTGGCTTTACATTATCACCATGCACAGATTTTGGCTGGAGGATATTCCTATGAAACACATGCCATCCCTAACAAAATGAAAGTTATTGATTACTTTATTGACATATTTTACTATTACCCTACAATTACTGGAGTTTAAAAAGCCCTTGCTCCTCCAAAGTTGCATTTGGCAACTGATATCAATGGCTTTGTTTGCTGTATCTATATCTTCAGTTTTATACAGGGAATTTCCACAAAGATCAACATTGATGCCATCTCTAAGATCAAAAGTGAACTAGCATGTTTCAACTAAGTCTCATATTTAGAAATTCATTAAACATATTCTTAAGAGCTACATCAGAGTTTGCATGTACAAGAAAAGGATTTATGACATGGTTTTGACATACCTTTATATAAGATCAAATAAATTTGTTGGAACTGTTTCTATACTCACCTGCTAAAACTTTTTATTTGTATTTGCAGCATGGAACTTTCTTAGCATTTGCTCCTTTAAGCCAATGTTTCTTTACATATATCTGTACTATTTATATAATTCACACTTAAAAAACAATACTTTTTCATCACAGCACTATACTGATCTTAATAAAGAAATATTAGTTAATCTGGGATGCTGGTTAAGATAAATATAAATAGCTACACTAATAGTAACTTAAGGAAAAGGTGAATTCTTTTACAATCCTTAGAGTAAGTAGCTCAAAGATCATAATTCCTACCATTAGCAATTATAACAAGTTATCAACATTAAAATAATTATGTTATGTAGTTAGTGTTTTCCTGCCTGGCCCACAGTCAGGACAAATCTCTCTCACCCACCAGGCCCACAGACACTCAGAACCAACCAAGTAAACACACAGAAACTTATATTGCTTACAAACTGTATGGCCGTGGCAGGCTTCTTGTTATCTACTTCTTCTATCTTAAATTAACCCATTTCTGTTAGTCTATACTTTGCCACATGGCTTGTGGCTTTCCGGTGTCTTTACATGTTGCTTCTCCTGACAGTGGTTGGCGGTGTCTCCCACCCAGCCTTCCACTTCCCAAAATTCTCTTCTCTTTTGTCCCGCCTATACTTCTTGCCTGACCACTGGCCAAACAGCCTTTTATTTATACAGAGTGATATCCACAGCAATGTTGCAAAGGACATTCAATATTTGTAGCTAGTAAATAAAACATGGACTTGTTCTTACATGGAACACTTATGCAGCCACACACAGTATAGACTCAATCAAATATTTGAAGACCTGAAAAGAACAACTTGTACTGGTTACATAGTGACCATAATGAGGTGACATGCATATGTGAGTGAGTTTTTATGTGTGTGTGTGTTTGTTTGTACCTGTGCTGAATGTGTGTATATATGAATGTGTTTATGTATGTGAATATGTATATATGTGTGAATATGTGTGTGTATGTGTTGTGAGTGTGTATATATGTGAGAGTGAGAGTTTGTGCGTATATGTATGTGATAGTGTGAGTTTTAGTGTGAATATGTGAGTGTGTATATGTGTGAATGTGTGTTACATGTGAGTGTGCATGTGTGTGTATGTGTAAGTGTGCATATATGTTTGTGTATGGAGAGCTTCTTTGTTGCAACAGTTAAAATATAGATATAGGTATTTGTTATGCATTATTTTATTATTGTTCAAATTTTAGCTTTTTGTCAAAAGTTGCTTCTAAATGGGGTTTTATTTTGAAAACTTTATATAAATATTTTGGAACATACACATTTTCCTTGACCTGGAAAAGCTTTTTGTCATAAAAAGAAAATGATGGTTATTATTAGGTAAAATAATTAAAGAACTAACTGAAGAGTATGTTTTGTTTCTTGTTTTTTTATATAGTCCATTTTAAGTAACAAAGTTAGAAGAAAAACCTTAAATTAAAAAATCAGTATTCACTGATTAAAAATCTTCTGTCAACATTGCTAATCATTTTAATACCTAAATATAAATCTCTCTGATGTATGCTACTAATTCAGTGTGACAATGCACTGTGTTACTTCCTCTTTGTAACCTAGTTTCCTTGAGAGAAGCAGCCTCTACAGCACACAAAACACAGGGGCAAAATGCAAGGCTTTAAAAGAAAAGGGTTGGAAAAAAAGAAAAGACACAAAGGGGATTTAGAGATGTATTTGAGGCATTTGAATGGCCCTATATTAAATTCTTTGTTTTTTTCCAACAGAGAGAGGTCTGAGATATAGGAAGCATCACTGTATAAAAATTATATTATGCAGATTCTTAATGCCTAGGTATAAAAGAGTAATAAAATGTGTGTGAGAGCAGGGGAACCAAATGATGCTATTCAGTGTACTAAAAATAACAGGGAATCTAACATACTGACCAGTAGTCTAAGCATACCTACAGCATTCCCTTGATGAACAAACAATTCAGCTATACATTGTCTGTGCTCATTACAGGCCATTACAATTTCATCTATAGTAAAGTATCCATAATGACAACTGAGAACAGAAAAATAAACTCATAGTAAGAATAGATGAACCAGGAGCATCCATGTACTACTATGGTTTATATTTTGAGACACTGAATGCAGTTTCTGGTATGCTGATCCTACAAATCTTTTATTATTTTTTAATTAAAACATGTTATTTGAAATAATATTAGTGTTTTATTATTTGCAGTATTGCCATAATATATTATACATGCAGCATATAAATTAATTACTTGGGTTTTGCTATTTTTATTTTACGTTTAGCCAGTTAATATAGTTGTTCAGATGATAGTGCTATTTTTCTCAACATATCAGTCTTTTTGACAAAATGCTTCTATTCTAGTCAAAGATGAGCTTCTTTTTTCAAATGTTCTTTCTAGTTCTAAACACATTGTAGATTAATACTTCTGTTTATTTATTTACACTGTAAAACTCTGTTTCAATTTCATGATATTAAAATATATAATTTCTGACAGCCATCTGGAAATCTCATAAAAGTGTTCAAACATTAGATTCTTATACATGGTAACATTTTAGTGACTACAATATTATTTCCATTTTTAAAAAATTAATACAAACAAGAAAATGTAAAAATATTCAAATATTAGAGAATTGAAAATGTATTACATATTTTCAAATAAGTCTAAGGGTAATGTTCATAATAAGCTTTTAAGAAGGTGCTGGGTGGTGGTGGCACATGCCTTTAATCCCAGCATTCAGGAGGCAGAGTCAAGTGGATCTCCGTGAGTTCAAGGCCAGCCTGGACTACAGAGTGAGTTCCAGGAAAGGCACAAAGCTTCACAGAGATAACCTGTCTTGGAAAAAAAAAATGTAAATTTGAATTGAGTGTTGAAGTCTGGGATTGAGTGTTGAAGTCTGGAAAGTAGGAATTCATGAATGCTAGATGTGGAAGTGTTTACACTATGCATAGAACAGAGTGACTGTCTATTGGTGCCAAAGGTTCTCTTCATCAGGTTGACATCTACAGTCATCTTTACACTTGTCTGGGTTGTTCTTAGGTTTTGCTACAGTTCCATGATATTTTCTAATATTGTTGATAATGTTTGAGCCATATTGTCAGTTAGTTATTGCCTAGAATGAGGAACCATGCTTTTGTGAACCTTGCCTGAATATTTATAACAGTTGAATTCTCTCCTCCATGATATGTATATGCTTAAGCAATGTACATTTCATTCTTTATTTACTAACAATTATATACCTTTCACTTTTCACTTAAGTAGAGTCCAATTAGATTTGTTAAACAAAGGACAAGGCTTATTATCTCATTCAACTGAAAATGTTTGTGACAGTTTAGAGTACACATAGTATCTAGTATGAGATTTGATTGTTCATATGTGCCTGTCCCAGGAAGGTCTTAGCTTTATATTCTGTCTTGATACAATATTGCTGAGGATTCCTATAGATGCTCAGTGTTCATGGTATTTTTTCCTAAAAGATTTTCTTCACTGGTGGAAGAAAAATTATTTCAATGTATAAATTAATAATTTATGGTAATTAGATTAGAGCCAGTTAGTTCAGAACGCTAATGGACTGAGAACCCCACTATGGGGCCAGATCATTGAAAAGTAAAAATTAAAGAAAATTGAGTGGTCATATTTTTTATGATCTTTTTATGTGTATTTTGCATATATATATATATAGCCAGAAACATATATGAGTCTTGAATTTAACTCAGAGTCCAAAGCTTGAAAACTTAATTGGGTTTTTATCTGGACATAATTTATCTGGAAAAATATTAGATGACAAATAATAGAATAGCAAAAATAATGTAATTAGGAGGGCTGTGCAATATATTTTAGTGCCATCACAATTGTAATTAGCCTCTTTCGATGAATATTAGATACTTTGCAGAAAACACGAACTGCATACACTAAGTCACAGAAACCAAGATGGCAGAGAGGGAAAAGGAAATGTCCAACTGAAGGTACAGAAAATAAAATCGCATTTCATCACAATGTGATAGTGTCACCTAATTCTCTCTATTCTTACACCAGTAAGTTTGGGAACAAACAAATTAAATAAAATATATTTTTAGATAAGGAAATAAGGTTTTATGGTGTATATTATAAAATATTAATAATCAGTGGTACTTGGGATATCATCCCATTACCCATGGGGGATAACATCCCCAACGGCTCTTTTGTATACTTGAATAGTAGCAATCAACATAAAATGGGGATTGTGTTCTAAAGTATGGCTGAGGTAGTGAGTAAAGAAGCAGACAATAATTTTAGTCAAAAAAGTAAAATAAAAATAAAGGGTAAGGCAAAAAGAGAAAAGAAAATCAGGAAAGTAGAGTGACAAAGAAGCAAAAGAGAATCTGGACTCAGGAAAATTCCAGAGGCAGACTTGATTTTGAGAGATCTCAGTGGAAGTGAATTCAGAGTGAATTTGGGTGTTTCTAAAAAATGGGCCTAGCCTGTGTAGTGAGTTTCTTCAATTTTGACCAAATTTATCTAGACAAAGATTTGCTTTTGTCTCCCAAACAAAACACCCAGAAGACATTTGTAGCCGTATGTTTGCCTGTGTCCTATGGCTGCTTGGTCCCAAACAAACACACAGAGGCTTATATTAATTACAAACTGATTAGTCTATAGCTCACGTTTATTGCCAGCTAGCTAATGCATCTTAAATTAACACATTTCTATTAATCTATGTATCGCCATGTGTCTTGTGGCTTTACCTGCGTTCTGTTATGTTATATCTTGCTCTCCCCAGCAGCTTGAAGTATCTCCCATGACTTCATCTTTCTTCTCTCTGTATCTTTGCTTAGATTTCCCACCTGGCTATAATCAGTCTTTCTATAGGCCAAAGCAGATTCTTTATTAACCAATGGTAGCAACACATATTCACAGCATACAGAAAGACCATCCCACAGCAGACATTTTGCTTTAGAGAAGCTAACAAACTCTCATTGATTTAGTTCATAGACATTATTGATGCTTAAGACTATTCCTTGTTTTCCTTGCATAACATTTTTTCTACAATACATAGTTAATATTATGACTGCTTACAGTTTTTTCTAAAATGCATAAGTTAATATTATGATTCCTTATGAATTTTTCAGACATTCTTATTGTTATATTCCCACCCTCCCTTCTTCAGTATTTACATTCATATAGGATCTCCTCTTTCACTCCATTAGAAAATGTGCACCCTGCAATTCTTCCTTTCTTTCCTTCCTTACAACTTCTTCCATCCATCCTCCAAATTCTGCCCTTTCCCATCTCCTTGCTCTTTTCCTTTAGATTGTTCCACAATACCACTCTGCCATCCTAGCAATGGTCTTGGTTTAATTTCAAAGTTTCTTCAATTACTACAGACAAAGAACTTGCATCTAAATATTAGGAACTAGGAGGTTCCAGAGAGAAGGAAAATGCACCATTCTTCTTTCTGGGTCTAGTTACATCATTCAATAGAAAATGTTCTGTTTTTCAATAATTTAACTGAAAAGCTTATTTCATTCATATTTACAATGAATCATATTCCATAGTGTGCATGTAGTACATATTCATTATCCATTCATTGCTTGAAAGACATACAGGTTGTTTCCATTTCCTAGCTAATATGAATAAAACACAACACCAACCAGCATGACACAATAAATCTAAGGTTGAAGTAGAGGTATGAATATTTTGGTAGTCACTAACAGCTCTCTAATTAGACTTAAAACCTTTTCAGCAAAAGGGAAACCATGCCTGATATTATAAGTCTTGCTAGTTATTCAGTGTTAGTTAAGTCATGTACATTGGAGGAGAATCTACAACCATTACTTTACTAAACCAGTATAATCCCTAACAGAAATCTAAACATTAGACCTTATACATACAGATAAATTTCATCATATCCCCTTATCAAGGAAACTTCCATTGTCAATAGATTGAGATCATTATAGAAAAGCACAGCCGATGCAAATGCAGAGTTGTTCATCCCAGTCTCAGTGGATACATCTACAACACACTTCCATACTTAAGTCTCTGGGAACATTGCAGACAGCAGCGTGGAAAGACTGTAGTAAGATCCAGAGGATGAAGGATTTTTGTGAGATTGTTTCTCCTAGTAATTTTGGAAACTACACCCATGTAGTCTCACAAACAGCTCAAATATGAGCTGAACAAGGACAACGCAAATAGATATGCTAAAGTCCATGGGGAGAGTCCATGGGGTCCACATACCTACAGGTGACTACTGAATGATAAGACCTGGAGAAATAGTCTTCTCCAAGGAAGAGCATACAAACTGATTATCCAATACCAAACAATCAGGCCTGAAAACACATGTGAGTAACTCTACAGAAGAGACAGGTTATATTTAGGAATACGCATGTACACACAAATACATATTTGCATGCAATGCAATTAGTGATAAAGAGGCCATAAATTGGAGGGGTAGGGAGGAGAGGAAGTGTTGGATGGGGGAAAGGGATGGGAGAAATTATTTAATTACATTAAAGAGTCAACAATAACCTAAAAAAAGTGTACAAGCTCTCAAGGCCACTAGAATGAAATGTTGACGACTGATCTGTTTGATGAGGAAAGGTCTTAAGAATGGCTCAATTTAGTCCTCTTTGAAAAGCTCTACTATGAGAAAAGCCCACAGTTCTCAATTCTACAAAAGAATTACATGTAACCAAGGAATGCTAGGAGCAGGGGAAATAATTTTCCCCAGGGAAGGGCACACCAATTAGTAGTCCAGTGCCAAATGTTCATTCCTGAGAATATACACACAAGTAATGTTATGCAGATTGAGCAGTCTATGTATTAGGAGTGTATATGTGTATATAAATACATATATAAATGCAATAACAATTAATGGAAAGGGGGGCCATGAATTTGAGAGAAAGGAAGGAAAGGTGTGTAGGGAGGGGAGGAAAGGAAGAAATATTGTGATTGTATTATAATTTCTAAAAGAAGAAAAAATAGAGAAATTGAGAATAATCCTACAGCTAAACATAAATTATAGCTGTTATTGTCAAAAACAAATGACATTTTAGAATACAGGAAGAACTATTAACAAAAGAAACAAAAATGACTTACAGGGTCATTCATTAGCCTATTTTTAACACTATAATAAAGTGCTGTTTATGGAGTTGTGTTTATGCCAACAAACATTTGAGTAACATGTCATATGGAAGCTGGAAAGAATGACATCTATATCTGTGTGACTGCAGGTCCAGAGTCCTCAAGGTGGGCAGCATCAGGACCACAAGGGCATACAAAAAGAATATACCAAATGTCTAAGGTGATAGTCATGGTGATGTGGCATAAGGTTTACTTTTTCCAGTAACAAATCTCTCTAGAGAGCTACACAGGTCCTCCTAAAGGATCACCTTGATCCCACTGCTGAGCACTCCTTCCCATTTAAAGCTGCCACAGAAGGTCTCAGCAGTGTCACCAAGGGAATCCAGTTTCAGAAGCATCAGTGATGGAGGGAAGAAGTCCAAAGAGCCTGCCATGATTAAAACTCTTCTTCTCAGAAGACAGTGTGCAAAAGAGACAGACACAATAAGTTTCCACCTGCCAATGTTTAGAATAAAAGTGTGTCTCAAAAATTAGATACAAAATGTGTAAAATGTCCATTTAGTACATCAGATGATGTTTAAAAAAGGATTAATTGGCAAAAGTGTCTCAATGAAGAAAATGAATAAATGACCTTCTCATTGGTCTCCAGGGACTGAAAATGTAAAGACCATCAGAAATCCATATATACAGACTAAACAATGTCTGAAATTAGAGACTAGTGAAACTAAGCTCAAAAAATGTGAGTATAAATTAATTAATATTTAGGAAAAGGTTTATTTTCTTAAATACTTAAAAGTATATTTAAGCAATGACCCAAGGATTTTATTGCTAAATATTTACCCCCAGAACACTGGGATTATATACAAAATATGTTTACAACAGTTATAATCAAAGTGAACTAATATTAGACAAAATACTGTCACTTTGGATCATAATAAACTCGTTTATGCAGCGGAATATAACCTAGCAGTCAAAAAGGACTGGTGTGGTGTGTGTGTATATATATTTTCTTCTGAAAGTATAAAGAAAGTTACATTTAGCTTGAGAGCGTTGGCTGCCCAATGTGTTCTTCATGTTTCTAGATACATTTGAGCACTGAATAATGCAAACTAAATTTCAAAGACAGGAATTATATCACTGTTCACCTGGGATTGTCAAGGTGAACATGTTGCAACTGGGCCATACATAAAAGTTTTTGAGAGTTTTGGAAGTTTTCTGTCTTCATTGAGGTGATGTATATTTGCAGGTGTGGATTTGTCCATACCCATTTGCCATACATATTAATATGTATTCTTCAAATCTGTGAACTTTTTTTAAAATAAAACTTACCACAGTGAAGTTGACATGGAAAAGTTTATAGGCCATGGCAAGGTCATTCAGCTGGTAAGATCAATTACTCCAGCACTTGATAATATAAATTCCATGCCCAGTCCCACATGGCAGAAAGTAAGAAGCATCATCAGTTGATTTTTCTCTGATTTCTACAAGCATATGATGGCATGAGCACCTAACCCTTGAACAAATATATAAATAAGTATGAACAAATAAATGTGTAAATAAGTAAAGAGATCAACATTTTTAAGTGAAAAACTAATTTTAGCATGATGGACTTTGAAAAGGACAAGATTATGGTTTTCTACTACATCATAAGGATCTAGCAATTTTATACAAAATCCAAATGAATAAGGAAGCCTAAAACTTTATGTTATTTTATTTGAGAGTTTGGAAAAGGAAAACTATATGAATATTGAAGGCTTGTTGATAGATTGTTGAAATTAAAGAAAGCAGAGGATGAATAGGTAGGCCATTAAGATGCAATATCTTTTGCTGCACAGATTTTGATGTTAAGAATGGTCGTGTTTCCTGTGCATTAAAACAGTGCTTGGTGGGCATTTTATTTCAGAACAATTCATGCTTGACCAAAAATAAGTGAACTTCACAGCAAAAGACCATGTTTAGTTTGCAACCATGACCTGTGACAATTAGGAATTTTGTAAAACACCTTCTCTTGGGTATAGAGAACCTACTGTTTCCTCCAACACACACTTTTAATGAGTGACTAAATTGCATCAGCAACTCTTTGCTCTCATTTTTGATAAAATTTATACAGAAACAATTTATTTTAAATGAAAAATAAGATACTGTGATAAATTATAATAGTCTTTCTTCACTGGGAGTTACTATTACCTTTTCTTGATAGTTAGGATGCTGACTTATTTTTATCCTGACATTACAAGGCTTATAGGTGCCTGTACTATAAGTAAAAACCTTGAGAGTAAGTCCTGCATTAAGGCAAAGGCTCTGACATGGATGCCCTCTGTGCAGCTAATGGATGATATCATAAAGACATGGATTGCCAGAGAATGAAAACTGACAATGTCACACATGTTTGCAATGTTGAGGTAGATTTGGGTCAGGGGTTTTCTGACCTTCGCCATCTGGGTACAACTTATAAATATTTATCAAGATTGTTTTTTGATTCGTGTTTTGTCTTTGTGATGATAGTAGACATGTTCTCAGCAGTAAAAGGATCTCAAAAGTGTGCATTTTACTTCCCTTAAGAACTGTCAATAAAATTTGCATTTCAGATGCTTGTATGCAGTCTTGAACAAGATAATTTAAGAGCTACATATTTTAATTGATTGAAATTGAAAGTAGCTTTAATGTTATTTGGGGGCTGGATGTGTATGTGATTTTAATATGTCATAGTCAACATGAGAATAACTTACTATTTTTATATGAACAATTTGTGGTTAATTTCACTATGAAACAGACTGGCAATTATATAACATCTGTAGTGTAGATCTGTAATAAAATGAATAAACATTATGCCACATTTAAAAGTTATGGTATAAACAAGCACTATGTACTCTTAATCTTTGTTATTAAAGGGACATTTATTTTTATGGCTACCACCCACTTTTAAGTTTCACTGAATCCAAACAAAGTGGTGTTTATTCTGCATGATTGTTAGTATCTGCTCAAAAGCCATGCTGTCCATCAATTCTCAACAAAACTGTCATTTTGCAAAATTAGACTATTAATTTCCAAAAGGCATGACTCTAAAGCCTCATTGTACTTTCTCCATATAATCTTTGAGAGAAAGTTCATGAATACTTAATGATAAAAAGGAATTTGCATCCTGTAAATACCTCCACCCTCCTGTTCTGTATGCAGTGGCTGCAGTAGCATCTGGCAAAGGTTTCAGTTGACTGAAGCTGAAGCAATAAATTAATACAGTAGAAGATGCTACCAACACTTTTGAACCTATTAAAATGCTTGAAGCAGGCTCTACACACGTTAAAATGCTATGTTTGACAACAGCCTTCCAAGAAAGCAACATAATGAGCCCACCATGGGTGAAGGGAAGTTTGCAGAAGTCAAGGGTGCTCTTCCTCATAGGCACTTATAACAAAGACTCACACAATTAAAAATTAAGCAGCAGCTAATGCCCACAGCCCTCATTGTTACAACTCCATCTCTCATGTAAAGGGGAAATCTTACTGTTTGTTCTTACTGAACTCAGAAATACAACTTCTTCAAATGACTGAGTTTGGAATCACATGTCTTTGGAGAAATCAAACAAGAATGTTTTAATTCTGCTAATTTCTAAAATTAATAGAAATTACTAATGCACCAAGACACACATCGGTAACAAAACCACTAAAAATGATTATTATTAACTCTAGTTTATCCATTGCTTTTTTATTCCCATTAACAGTAGCTTTCACTAATAGGCAAAAGGAAGTGAAGTTAACAAAATTCTTTAATATGTAGATGATTCCAAAAAGCTCCTTAAGTTACTAACTTATATTCACCTTGATTCACAAAATGATGTAAAATGAATTATTTTGGTATAATTCATTTTCTAAATACAGATTTAGCACACCAATGTGTGTTTATAATAAATTAGACAATTGAAAAAGTATGTTTTCACCCTAAAAAATGTAAAAGATTTTCATTAGACAAAATGGAATTATACATGCTTATCTAAACATACAGTCTGATATTAATGAGAAAAGACATTAATAATTTTCAAGTAACATGTAAAATATGTTTGTTTATGTTAATGTTTTTAATTTCTACTGGCACTAGGAGGGGACCCGATCTGGTGTTGGTGTGAGCCTGGGGTCCTGTTTGTGTCTTTCCTCAGGACAATGAGGTTCCTCTTTGGATTCCTGAGCACTGTGTGTGCCCTGTGGCTACTGCTGAATCCCAACATGGCAGAGACCTATTGGGCATTTGTGAAAAACTCCCCCCTTCTGATGCCAATGGGGACTGAGAACCCAATATGGCCATCTTTGGCAAGCATTAATGTAAGCCTAGGAACTGCAGCCATGTGTGGTAACTGCTCTTTCAAGTATGTTTGAGACTGTGTCACCCAGACACCTTGGAGATAAGGATAACCCTGAAGGTCACTGACCTCCATTTGTTAACTGTAACATGCCAGCTAAGCCTTTTTATTTTCACAGTCCTCTTCAAGCTGGAGCAGTACCTACTTCTCAGGAGTGGCTCTTTGCAACATTTATTGTCCTCCTGAAATTCATTTAGCCCCCTTTGAAGATACCTTAAAATTTGTGAGTCTGAATGTAGCCATTATGAGACCATTAGTTCTGCTCCTTGTGATGCCTGTTTTTTCTTTATGGTTCTTAGTTGTTGTTTTGCAGAGCTGCCAGCTAAAGTCATGCTGGGATCAAGAAAAATGGGCCTTGGTGGTTCGTGTTCGTGGAGTTGTGTCCATGCCAGTGGATGTCCATACTCTCCAGAAGAGAATTTGACATTGCTGCTGCCATTGTTGCTGTTATAGCAGTGGCAGCCACCGCTACTACTGTTTCTGGGATTGCCATTTCATAATTGGTTACTTAATCTATCACAGTGGAGACACTGGCAGCAAAAGTAGCTACCACAGTTAGTTAATCTTTCATTCTATTGGACATGACAAATTTAATTCAATAGTTATATACATTTCGATTGGCTTTGAAAACTATAAATTTATAAACTCAAGTTCCATTTGCTTTTGGGAAACCATCTTACAAAGACTTCAGTTTGCAGTAAGGCTCTTAAGAAAGTGAATTGCTCAGTTGCCTTTAGCCTATTGGCTGTGTGTGGCTTAGGACTTCTGTTGGTCTTTTCTGTGTTAAACACACAGATTGCAAGCCCAGCACACTTTGAGATCTTTGGCAGAAGTTAACTCTGTAGCTCACATGGTTGAGCCTATATGATAATGAGTATTCAGAGATGAGTAATGCCTGGGGCGTGCTCACCAACCTGAGACAGAGCGCTGGTGTGGCCTGGGCAAGTGTCTCCAAGACAGATAAGGTGACCTGCTGACATCCCATGCAACCTAAGTCAGAAGCTCATTTTTTAGTAAAAAGGGGGACCTGTAGAGCTCTGGCCCCATTTTAGGTAGCTGTTTCCTTGCTTGCTGACTTTGACCTTGATATCCTCCCTATGCTAATTCCCTGCCAGTTTCCTGCTCCTGAATGCTTAAGGGAAGTTCCTTGTTTGTGTATCCTGCATATTGGGCATTAACAGCTTAGATACAAGATTGTAAAACGTCAGTAGCAAAACTCTGCCCTCCGGGGTTCTCCTATTGTGCTGTAAGTCTGTATTTAAGGTCTCCTTCCTCCTTCAATAAATGACATTTGGAATTCTGCTGAGGCGAATGACCAAAAAATAAATAAATTACATATATTTGTATCATTTTTCCCCACTGGCTTTTCTCCTTCCAACCCCTCTCATACTTCCCCTTACTCCCTATCAAATGTATACCTCTTTTAAGGGCAAATCACTTAGAATTGAATCACTAGTTAGGGAGCTCATCCAAGAGGAAGACCAATTCTCCCTCTCTTGACAGTCATTGGTTGCCCAAAGTTCCTAGTCTAGGATTGGAGCCCTGGAAGATTCTCCACTTCCACCTAGCATGCCTATTGGTGTTTTCATTGTTGGAGTCTTGTTAAGGCAACTATATAAGTGATTATTTTTCTGTAATTTCTAGGAGCCACGGTCTCACAGAGACCTCCCTAGTCCTCTGGTTCTTCCATTTTTTAAACCTTTTCTTTTGTTCTTTTCCTGAGGCTTAGATAAAGAAAGGGGTTTTGTTTCAAAATGTCAAGCAAACCATATCAAACTTCTTTTCTCCATTTTTGTCCTTATAAATTCTAGGATGCTTTCAATTTTAGTATTTTTAAAAAAAATTTTGAGTATTGAATCATTATGAGGAATAAAATTTATGTCAAAAGTTCTAGGGGAGAAGCCCCTACTATTATTGTGCTACACAGACATAATGTTAAACCAACACTTAATGATTTATCATTATACTCATATATTAAAGCATCTCCCATACTTTAGAGAATATTCAGATCCCAGTACAATGTCTGTGCCAGACATCCATAATTGTTCAAGATTCAGAAACATGAGAATGCAGAATGTTCAGACTAAAAAGAACAGATATGCCATACCTCCTCTTCTTCTAAAGGCTCAGGAATTGTCATGGGAAAGGGAGTACAAGGACTGCAGCAATGAGAGGTGGTAGGCAACCATAAGAAAACATTGTCTTTTGGACATATCAGGACAGGTGCATGTATAAACTCACCACAGTTATGACAGTATGCACCTGGGCAAGCTCAAGTCAAACCAAATGTCAGTATGGAAAAAGGAGTTGGACATGAAGTATCAACCTTAGCTGGAAAGTCTAGGGAAATCATTAGCTTCTGTGAAAGGAAGGGCCAGTTTTCTCTAAGAGTATAGCCAATGATAAGTTGACTGTTCTTAAGTGGAAGGCCACACATCCAAGAATATGTGGGCAGCACAGATTGGCCTTCTTTGAAATTAAAACAAAACAAACAAACAATATGAAAAGCAAAATTCAGTAAGAAGAAAATGTAGAGTACATTTTGGAGGAATTTGGGGAGGAAGGGTGAATATGAATAAACCCTGAACAAAATACTCATTGACACATATTCTATCAACATTTTCAAGAACACACACACACACACACACACACACACACACACACACACACACAACACACCATGTACATATAACATCAGTTATAGAAAGAGGCCAATAATTTAAAAGAGAACAAGTGGATATATTGGATGGTTTGAAGGGAGAAAAGAGAAGGAAAAATATGTAATTATATTGTAAAATCAAAAACTAAAGAGTTATTTTAAAGAAACAGAACAGTATTCTACTATGAAAAAGTTCATCAATACAATCAACAAGGTTGATATTCATAATTTCAATTTTATTCTCAGCAATTATCAAGGATTATTCTATTTCGTTTTTTCTTTAATTTTAGTTACTCAGAATATACATCTCATAGAAATTCTTGTTAACTGTAACTATTCTATGAAATGACTGAGGAAACCATCAGAAGTATGCAGATAATAACATCCTTCTATGGATGTTCCTCTATTAATTTGCAACTCGGAAATGCCTTAAAGACAGCATCTTAGTAGTACATTTAAACTATAGCAAGATTATGATGCAGATTTTTTATATTCATCAAATAAGAATTGAATAGATTATTATGATGGCTCTTTCAAACTATATTCCACCTGTGTGGAAATTATTATAATAGTCTATACCAAATTTACATAATGTCAATCATTTAGCATTCAATGGAATATCTACATTTTAAATTAAAACATTTCCAGAATTTAAAATGTAAGATTAAGCTTGTGTGTCATGAAGGGTAAGGTATTTTAAATTATTTCTAATAGTCCCATATGCATTTAACCATTTAATATTTTAATATTAGAGATATAAAATACTTTTAGTTAAAGCACATTACACAGTTCTATATTTTATATGTTGTACTTTACAATTATGCCAAGGCAAGAATGAAGATGCTAATTTTTTTTTTTAACCAATTTAACATTTGAGATGTTAATGTTGATGAAGCCTGTGTAATGATTCAATTTCTGTCCTTTTGTGGCGAATCCACAGTCTCATTTGTTATGATTTACGTTCTATTTCAATTTTACAATTTTGTGTTGGCCACATGGTATGCAAATGTGTACACAGATTAGAAGGAAATTGTAGAATCCAGGAAAAGAGATGTAAAAAATATCTCACATCACAAAAATGTAATTGTTACATCCAGAATAGCTACATCTTAAGAAAGCAAATATTCCTTCATTCAAATTGGCTGATGTTGCACTGGACAGTATAAGTCACATGATAAACTCCAGCGTCATTGTGGGAGGAAACCTCATAAGTTCATAGCTACTCATTTCAAATATTGATATAACTATGTACTACATATCTCTCTTTATTCCAGAGATTTGATTATTATATTAGTAAAAGGAAAGACATTATCTCCTGGCTTTAGCAATTCAGTTATATATAAGTCAGAAAATGATGTATCTGTCTCAAGCCCCTTTCCCTTCCAAACTGGTTGTTTCATGGCATATGTAGTTGTTTGTTGGGATGACAGTGCCACAATCTGAAGAAAAATCCTCTGCAATCATCACAGAGTGTGTTTACACAAGGTAGTGCATCCTGTTGCAACGCAGGCTGTCTAAGAGTTCTTAGCTGGCTGTGACATGGTTGCATATCACTTGATCACGCACACAAAGTTGTTGAAAAATACACAAACACTAATGGTGACTGAGAGATAGCCAAATTACAGTGAATAAGCTAACATTTCTTTGATCTGTATTCCAAGGGAATATTAACCCCATATTTAAAGTTTGCAATTTGTATTTTAAAGCTTTATGCCACAAAGCATGCTAATCAGCTCCATCTTATTGAGAATAAATATTTCATGATCAATAACTGATTTCAAGGAATTCAAAGATGTCTTTCAAATAATCTTGTGACTTTTAAAAATTATCAAGGGAATATAATTTATTAAGAAGTAAGTCTTCATGAACACTCTGTATGTAGGTTCATCTTCAAGGGACTTCTTGAGTCTATATCTCATTCTTTTGATGTGTCACCAGCCTTTGATAGTGCCTTTTGGTATTAAGAACAAAACACTTCTATGTCTGAAATGGCAAGTATAACAAAAATAGAACTATTCCCAAATGATTATCATTGAAACATCATAGCAAATTCTCTATAGCATGATGCTAGGTGGTTAAGGAAAGACAAACACATGGAAGTAATCTTATGAATAAATTTAGTTTGTCAATTAAGAAATTTCTGACCATATTAGGGTTAAATCTATTTAAGCACAATTAGAACTATTTAGGGAAGGTCAGTCTGTGACAGATGCATTGAGAACATAAGGTGGCTGTGCTGAAAAATGAGGACAAAGAGCAGAATAGAATATGATTGGGATCTGATTTAAGGATCTCAAAAATATTGTGAGCATTGATCACAGTGTGGTATGATAGATACTAATATAAAAATGCCAAAATGCAAATACTGAAGTTCATTCTGTATCTGAGTCAGATATGTTCCATGACAAATGTGTGGACTTCTGCAGGCTCTCCTTCAAACTAGAGACCTGAGAGCAGGAATGTGCCATGATCTATCCTCAGTTCAGACTGAGAAGCTCCTATTCATCTGGGGCTTGCTCACTTTCTACTTCTGTCTTCCTTTTTCTGATACCTCTGTCTTCTTTACACAGAGCAGAAACATCCCTCTCATATGACTTCATAAAGCTTTCACGAATATATTGAATTATAGGTAAAAGGTAAAAAGATACAGATAAGTATAACATATGAATAGATATAAATATATAGACACTTTTAAATAATCAGAACTGAAGCAGTGTTATAGTATCACTATAAATTGGTTAACAAATACAAAATTGACTGTTTGATAATCATTGGATACAGTTTTTAGCTGTTTACTTTCTGTCTTTTTTTGGGGGGGAGATAGGGTCTCATTATATAGCATCAGCTGGTTCTTGTTTTGTAGATTAGGCTGGGCTTGAACTCACTGAGATCTTATTGGCTCCAATTTTAACTACTGAGTGCTGGGATTAAAGGCAAGTACTATCATATGTTATAAAATAATTAAAAGAAATAGATCTTACAATATAAAGTATTCACAACAATTCAGTCCTTACTAAAATGTAAGATCCATACAATACAAGATAGGGACAAAACTATCTATTTGGAAACAGAAACAATAAAGTGGTTGCCATCTTGAAGGTGTAAATGGAGAGTGACCCTGAAAAAAAGAATTCAACAAGCTGTTAGTGAATACCAGATTCAGAAGAAAAAAACCAGAGCATTTCTTAGAGATATGAAGAAATCAAAATGGTGGCCTCTCAAAAGCCAAGAAAAGTAGGAAATCAGTGAAGGACACTATAAGCAGACTGTTTCCTCACAGAGAGATGGACCAAATAATGTCTATGTCACCGTCCTCCTGTGTATTCTTCTTGAGTGATAGGCAATGGGTGATGTCCTAAAATCATAAAGGAATATGTAATAATGACTGGTGACATAGACTGATCATGTTTCACATTTAACACATTCCTCTTTTTTGTCTTTGGGAAATGCCAATTGGGTTAGAGCTAATATTTCTGTGTCATTCTATAGTTTTGTGTAAACATATTCCTGGGAATTAAAATGGAAATGTCAATGACTTAGGCACTCTCAGAAATATCTAGATGGTAACTGCTTGTCTTATATTCCTTTTTTCTCCTTTTCTGTATGATTGGATATGAACTCCACATTGTGGGAACTGAGTTACATGGATACCCAAAGACAGATGCCTCTGGGGTGGAAGACTAACAGGATAAAACCAATCAGAGTTGCTTGTGACTAGGCATAAAGAACCTCACACTTTGACCATCTATTACCATAGCCTGCCCTGTAAGAGACAGCAATTCTGTTCCCCTTTACCCATGTCACTAAAGGATATTTTTTTTAGTTGTTATACAACAGCTTAGTAAATAATGAGCTAAAAAAGTGTTAGTTCAATATGACACTGGGCACTTTGTGAACAAAATATTTCTTACATGTTAAAAATCAAGAAATGTATGCCTACATATGAAGTGGTTTCTAGTGAACTTTGGCACTCTGGATTTTTATCTTCAAGTACTGGAAATGAAAACTTAAAGACCCAGAACAAAATCTTGTTGGATACTTAACACGAGTCATTGATTTACATAATTCCTAATACAAAACCCCACAGAGAAACAAAAACAAAGTAACAATGAAAAACTGGCTTATAAATCAGAAGGTAGAAGAAGTTTGATAGCAATGAGAGAAAAGTTAAGGGTGGCAGTGAATTAAGTAGAATGTGGTGAAATAGAACCCCTTGGAAGAAGGTCAATGTTATTCTCAAGTGCTTCATCAATGTACCTTCTTATAAGGCAGGGCAGTTAATATTTGAGAAAAAAGTGTTGTTCCAAGGATAGCTACACCTCACTATGATGCATTGTTATTTTCTTCAAGAAACAGAAACAATAGAAATATACCTCAGAGGAAGGAAACAATTCTAGTTTTAAGAAAAAAAATGCTATATTCAAGGTAGATATGCTCATCATACGTGTGTGCTTATAATAATATTTATTTTATCATTCATTTATACATGAATTGTGAACTAGTAATGCCATATTGGGGGGCGGGCATCAGTTCTTAATTCAACCTGGTGGTTTCAGTACAGGCAGGCCCAGTCCCCTCCTTCCAGGCGGAGAAAAGTGTCCCTGTGTAAGCCCAAGGTTCCAAACAGCCATCTTATGCACTAAGAACAGGTTTGGGTCCCACTGCCTGGGTGGCTCCCAAACAGTTCAAGCTATTCAATTATATCACTTATCCAGAGGGCCTGATCCTGTTGGGGGCTCCACAGCTTTTTGGTTCATAAATCATGTGTTTCCATTAGTTTGGCTATTTGTCCCTGTGCTTTTCCAATGTAGACTGCTGGCAATGGTGGAGAGAAAGCCTGATCTGACCTAGTCTGGTGATCAGATGGCCAAACACCCTAATGGTCATGCTGGAACTTTCATCCAATAACTGATGGAAGTGGATGCTTAGATCCACAGCCAGGCCCCAGGTGGAGCTCCAAGAGTCCAACTGTCAAGAAAGAGGAGAGACTGTAAGTGTGTGAATTGTTGAGAGCAGATTTTATAATCCAGTGTTTCTTATCAGCCAAAAAATTCAAAGACAACACAATAACATACAGGATTCAGACTCTCTGTATATTTCCCATCTTTAAATGACTTATTTCTTTTCAATTACTTTACTTCCCCTTTAAAGACATTATTTTATTATTTTAAATCTATAATTTTTTCTTTATTATTATGTGTTTTAAATTTTATACATCAGTCATGCGTTCCCCTAAGACTGTGTATACTATTTCTCTTCTCTTCTCCAGTCCTACGCATATTTTTAAACATTCTGAGACCAGTTTAGAGGCTCTTTTTGTCTGAATCTGTCCTTATTGTGAATCTGTAATCTTTTCTGTCTGCATGAGCAAAACAAGAATAAGTGCTGTGTAACTTAAATGTTGGTATGTTGATGGCTGGCTCTTTCCCCTTGGTTCACTGAGAGATTAGTCTTATAGCAGGGGTACATTTACCACCAACTCTAGGAGCCATGTTTACCACCTCAACTCTGGGAAGAGTGTCATCTATTGTTCACAAACATTTTGCCACTAGCACCAAGCTAGGAAGCCATCTCTTAAAGGAGCTGAGCCTCTACTCACTGCAGGTAAACATAAAATGAATGCTGAGAAAATGCAGCTACCAAGGAGTTGTTATTGACTCCATTCTTGTGTGTTAAAAAATCTTTTTTTAAGCTTTGTAAGGATTTATGTGGAATTTTGCCACACATTTGAATGACATATGTAGTTAGACATTTCTCTTCTGCCTAGTAGTTCCCAAATAACCTCTCAGAGGCTGAATATTAATTACAAATGCTCATCTGATAACTCAGTCTTATTACTTGCTAACTCTTACACTTAAATTAATTCAAATCCACATTTTTATTTATGCTCTGCCAGGTGGCTCACAACTTGTTACCTCATTTTCTACAAGTCTTGCTTCCTTGGCGGCTGGCTGGTGTCTTCCCTGATTCTGCCCCTCTTCATCCCAGGATCCTTAGTTTGATTGCCCCTCCTAACTTTATCCTGTCTTGCTAGAGACCAATTAGTTTCTTTATTGACCAAAGAGAATAATACATATTCATAGTATACAGAAGCATTATTCTGCAGTAGGTTATATCATCATTGAATGCTACTATACTTAGAGTAATTTGAATGGAAACCTACATTAATGCTTAGCTTTCTGAGAATACTTTGCAAAGTGGCTTGATAATACAAGCTCCAGAGGAAAATAGACAACAGTTCAAAACAGCTTCTCTTCTCCATTGTTGTCCTCATTTCCCCACACAACATAGCAAAGCAGACACTCTCTTTTTGCCACCACTGTGTGCCACTGATAAGTTTTTTTATTTGAAATAATTTTCATATTTACTATTTGTTTAACTATATACAAACAGGCCAGATACACAAATGAATCAAGGAATAAACTTGATTTATCAAAATAAATTTTTTATTAAAATAAAAATATATTAAAATAAATTTTTGTTAAAATAAAAAATAATAACACCAGGAATAAAATAGGTCTTGTTGGCATGCAACTCTCATCTCAGAACTTGAGAGAGAGAAAGGGAAGAGAGTGGATCAGAATTATGTCACCTTTGCGTGTATAGTAAGTTCAAGACCAGCCTAGGGTACTTGATATTCTGTCTGAAAATAAAAACAAGCCAGTCATGTGAGAGTAGTGTTGGCTTTGTTTCTAACAGTCAACATGACTGATGAAGAATTGAGCTGCATTCTCAATTTTTAAGGAAGCGCCATATTGATTTCCAAAGTGGCTATACATTCAAGCTTACATTTCCACTAGCAATGGAGGATAGTTCCCCTTCCTCCACATCCTCTCCAGCATAAGCTGTCTTCTGTGTTTTTGATCTTAGCCATTCTGACAGGTGTAAGGTGGTATATCAGAGTTGTTTTGATTTGCATTTCCCAGATAATTAGTGATGTTGAGCAATTCCTTAAATGTCTTTCAACAATTTGAGCTTCCTCTGTTGAGAATTCTCTGTTTAGTTCTATAGCCCATTTCTTAATTGGACAGTTGGGCATTTTGATGTCTAATTTCTTGAGTTCTTTATATATTCTGGATATCAGCCCTCTGTCAGATGTGGGGTTGGTGAAGACCTTTTCCCATTCTGTAGGCTGTCGCTTTGTCTTGTTGACCATGTCCTTTGCTCTACAAAAGCTTCTCAGTTTCAACAGGTCCCATTGATTGATTGTTTCTCTCAGTGTCTGCTACTGGTGTTATATTTAGAAAGTGATCTCCGGTGCCAATGCATTCAACACTACTTGCTACATTCTCTTCTATCAGGTTCAGAGGAACTGGATTTATGTTGAGGTCTTTGATCCACTTGGACTTAAGTTTGTGCATGGTGACAGATATGGATCTATTTGCAGCCTTCTACACATTGACATTCAGTTATGCCAGCACCATTTGTTGAAGATGCTTTCTTTTTTCCATTGTATATTTTTGGCTTCTTTGACAACAATTTATGTCAATAGGTGTGCGGGTTAATGTCAGGGTCTTCTATTTGATTCCATTGGTTCACATGCTGGTTTTTATGCCAGTATTAAGCTGATTTATTACTGTAGCTCTATAGTAGAGCTTGAGGTCGGGGATTGTGATGCCTCTAGAGGTTGTTGTATTGTACAGGATTCTTTTGGCAATCCTGGGTTTTTTGTTTTTCCATATGAAGCTGAGTATTATTCTTTCCAGGTCTGTGAAGAATTGTGTTGGTAATTTGATGGGGATTGTGTTGAATCTGTAGATTGCTTTTGGTAAGATTGCCATTTTTAGTATGTTAATCCTGTCTATCCATGAACATGGGGGATCTTTCCATTTTCTGACATCTTCTTCAATTTCCTTTTTCAGGGACTTAAAGTTCTTGTCATATAGGTCCTTCACATGCTTAATTAGAGTAACCCTGAGGTATTTTATATCATTTGTGGCTACTGTAAAGGGTGATGAGTCTCTGATTTCCTTCTCAGCCAGTTTGTCTATTGTATATAGGAGGGCTACTGATTTTTTTTGAGTTGATCTTGTATCCTGCTATGTTGGTGAAGGTGTTTATAAGTTGTATCAGTTCCTTGGTTGAATTTTGGGGGTCAATCATGTATACTATCATGTCATCTGCAAATAGGGAAAGCTTGACTTCCTCCTTTCCAATTTGTATCCCCTTAATCTTCTTATGTTGTCTTATTGCCCTGGCGCTTCCTTAAAAAATTGGGAATCCATCTCCCCCAAGACCCAGCAACACCACTCTTGGGCATATACCCAAGGAATATTCAATCATACCACAAGGACATTTGCTCAGCTATGTGCATATCAGCATTGTTTGTAATAGCCAGAACCTGGAAACAACCTAGATGCCCTTCAACTGAAGAATGGATAAAGAAAATATGGTACATATACACAATGGAGTACTACTCAGCAGAGAAAAACAATAACATCATGAGGTTTGCAGGCAAATGGATGGATCTAGAAAAAATCATTCTGAGTGAGGTAACCCAGACTCAGAAGGATGAACATGGTATGTGCTCACTCATAGGAGGATACTAGATGTAAAACAAAGATGCCTAGACTGCTACATAACTCCGGGGAGGCTATCTAGAAAACAGAACCCTAGGAAAGACACAGGGATCGCCCAATGACAGAGAAATGGATGAGATCTACATGAACAACCTGGACGACAGTGGGAGTAGTGAAGGGCAAGGTTCAAGGGAAAGAGAGCTTAGGGGAGCAGGAGATCCCAGCTGGATCAAGAACAGAAAGGGAGAACAAGGAATAACAGACCATGATAATGAAGACCACATGAGAACAGGAATAGGCAGAGTGCTGGAGAGGTCCCCAGAAATCCACGATGATACATCCACTGTAGACTACTGGCAATGGTGGAGAGAAAGCCTGATCTGACCTAGTCTGGTGATCAGATGGCCAAACACCCTAACGGTCATGCTGGAACTTTCATCTAATAACTGATGGAAGTGGATGCAGAGATCCTCAGCCAGGCCCCAGCTGAAGCTCCAAGAGTCCAATTGTCGAGAAAGAGGAGAGACTGTAAGAGTGTGAATTGTTGAGACCAAGGTAGGAAAAATCACAGGGACAAATAGCCAAACTTATGGAAACACATGAATTATGAACCAAAAGCTATGGAGCCCCCAACTGGATCAGGCCCTCTAGATAAGTGAGACAATTGAATAGCTTGAATTGTTTCGGAGGTACCCAGGCAGTGGGACCTGGACCTATCCTTAGTGCATGATCTGGCTGTTTGGAACCTTGGGCTTACACAGGGACACTTTGCTCAGCCTGGAAGGAGGGGACTGGACCTGCCTGTACTGAATCCACCAGGTTTAAATGAATCCCCAGGGGAGTCTTGGCCCTGGAGGAGATGGGATTGGAGGGGAGGGGTTGGGGAGAAGGTGTAGGTGGGGCGGGAATGGGGAGGACAGTGGAACCCATGACTGATGTGTAAAATTAAAACACAAATATAATAAATAAAAAAAGGCGAAAAAAATTGAGCTGCAATTTTCACTTTCTTCATTACCAAAATATAGATGACACTCTATCCTTTTATTTCAACTGCTGTTTTTCAGTTTTATGCTGGGTTAAAAATATATAAGCAACCATTTTCTGTTCCCCCTCACTAAAATAATAACACATTTCATAAATTACTCAAAACTTTATCATAAAATAGATCCAAGTTTAGTAATTTAACTTTACTGAAGGCTGTTTTAAGTGTTATATCTAAGTTTAACCTCTGATGTTTGATGTAGGAGTGTAGTAAAATTATTCTTACTAATATTTTCATTCTGTAATGGTTATTTTGAGAAAAAACACAATATAAAATCAATGAGTATCTATATGAACGCCACTAGACAGCTCACACAAAACAAACAAACAAAACCCAAATACCCAGAACATGAAAAGGACATGTAAGATCTTTACACCAAGAATCCTACAGCATGGGAAAGACAGAAGCATGGAGAAAAAGACTTAAAAACAACAACAACAACAAAAAATGAAACATAACTATTAACCTTGGAGCCTGCAGAGTTAGTAGTATTTGAAGCATAAGTTTGAAGATATAATTGCAGATACTATTATCTCATGTAAAGCATTGCCCAGTGGTCTATAAACCCAGCACCCCTACAGATAGGAGGTAATAAGAGGACAATTCCTGGAACCTCATGAGGCAGCTGGCCTGGTGTACAACTGGAAAACACCAGACCCTCTCTGAAATGCAAGGTCCACTAAATTCCTTCACCTAAATCATTATTTTTGATTGTTTTGTTAAATGCACACACACACACACACACACACACACACACACACACACACACACTATGGAAGGTACAAAGACCATCCCTAATATTAATCTCAGTGTGTGTTGGCATCCATGTTATGCAGTGTTTGCACATGCAGATCTACTTTACCATGGAGATTCTTTTAAATAAACCATGTGTTCTTTTTTGGATACTCAGCAAAGAGCCAATCCTATTACAGTTGCAAGTATGTACTGTTCCCTTTTAAAGCTGATGCCATTCTCTTCCCAGTGGGTTATGCCTCACTCTAACATGGTATTCCTCATCAAGGGTTGTATTCACCTTTTCTTTTTATTGTCCTTTATTGAATTGTATCAGCTTGCTTTTCTAGTCACTTAAGAGTAGTGCAGGTGTCCTGTAGCTCCATGTTCTCAACAAGTTCCTATGGAATAATTTCATCATGTACTTACACAGTACACATTCAGTTAATTTATATTGATTACATGTGTCATAACTATTGATTTAGGTGCAAAGTTACAATATTGCTCCAACCTCTTAATCCACAGTCATTGTTCAAATTAAAACTCCACCGAAGTAGTTATCTTCTATTTCTATCCACTGGGTGTTATATCAAAATGCAAAACAACTCAGTTTTTATTTTATTTTTTTAGTAAAATGTTTGTTTGGGAGTCAAGCTAATATAAGATGTGATTGCTTCAAACCTTTTTTTTTCCCTTTTGTATACCCAATCATTGATTTTAGATAGCAACCATTTACAAATGTCCTTTTTATTTTCACCTTTATACCTTTAGGAATCGTTAGGAAGAAGATAGTGGAAGGACACGTCTCTCAGTTTGATGACCATCACTCTTATTAGACAGCTTCTAGATGAACAGCAGTGTTGTTCACAGTGCTGGGAAGTCCCTGCAGTCTGCCAGACATCTGCATCCTTCAACTGTCTCAAGAAATTCAGCACCTCACAATTTTCTCACTCTTCTGTTTACCTTTTTCTTTTTCATGTTTGATTCCTTAGACACCATTTGGAAATGCAGCTGTGGTGGTTTGAATTAGAATACCCTGCATAGAGTCATGTATTTAAATAATTGATTACTAGAGAGTGGTTCTATTTTGAAAGGACTGGGAAGAGGGGCCTTGATGGAGGAGATGTGGCCTTATTTGGAGGAGGCTCTGTCTTGTTGGAGGAACTGTGTCTCTGAATGTTAAAGAGCCTGAGTCAATCTCGGTCTCGCTTTCTTTGCCTGCTATATGGGGTTCGGGATATAAGCTCTCAGCCTCATAACTCCTGCCACCATAACGATCATCGCCTGACCCTCTAAAACTGTTAGTGTGCCTGCAATTAAATGCTTCTTGCATAAGGATTGTCTTGGTCAGCATGTCAGCTAGTTGGATGAAGGCTCATCTCAGGATATCAGCTGGTTGGATGCATTGGGAGCCACTCTCTGTAGATTGCAGGTGAGGCTGTCTTCTGATTATCTCTTCACAGGTCCTTGCCTTTCTATTCTAGTGTTTTGTTTTCTCAGCATGTATGTGAATCTCTCTTCTTTTAATACAACTACTAAGATTGAGATAAGGTCCACCCCAAAAGGCTATTTTCCCTTTCTCACTTCATTCAGAACCCTGTCTCCATAAACATATAAACTTAAGGATTCAAGGTTTGAGGCCTAATATGCCCTACTGGAGGGGGCCATAATTTAGACACTAGCCGGCAACATGTATTTAAAACATATGAAAATAGACATTCAGGGTCAGGAATGTATCTTAGTGGTAGAGTGCTTAATTAACATGGACAAATCCTTCTGATCAGTCCTCAAGACAACAAAATTTTTTAAAAATTTAAAAAATTAAAAAAAAAATCAGCATTCAGTGTTAACAGATAAAGATATTGGGCAAACTCACCAGTTTAAGAATTTATAATTTTGCATACTAAAGACAACTATATATATTAATTCTTCAACAATTCTTTTTTTTCTTTTTTAAAATTTAGTATATTTGTGTTTTAATTTTACACATCAGCCATGTGTTCCCCTGTCCTCCCCCTTCCCGCTCCCCCTCCACCTTTCTCCCATCCCTTCCTCTCCATTCCCATCTCCTCCAGGGCCAAGACTTCCCTGGGGATTCATTTAAACCTGGTGGATTCAGTACAGGCAGGTACAGTCCTCTCCTTCCAGGCTGAGCAAAGTATGCCTGTGTAAGCCCAAGGTTCTAAACAGACAGCTCATGCTGGTCCGGTCCCACAGCCTGGGTGCCTCCCAAACAGTTCAAGCTATTCAACTTAATCAAAATAGTGAACTAGAAAGGAGTAAAAACTTCTCAAATGCTTTCTCACTAAAATTCAATGACCCACAGATTTTTGAAATATGTGAGGATCCATGTTGATTATACACTTCTCAGATATTTTCCATAATATGAAATAATGAAGTTCCTCTTTCTCAGGTTCACAAGAGCATCTTTTAAAGCAAGCATATAAGTCTTTCTACTGTGTTGCCTTCAAAGTTTTGCTATCAGGACTCTGTTAAAAATGCAAAATGAATTTTTAACAGAGCATTGACACTTGCATTGTTAATGTGCCTCCAGGCATGTAATTAGCTGAGAAGTTTAATCTTTTATATTCCAAAGTTTGATCAGAATGCATGAAGCTCAGAAAAGCTATGAAGTATTGACCAGCGTCTTTGATAAAAAGAGAGTTCTTAGAAGGATTTCTGTAAATGCAAATTCTACCTACTTCTTCTCAATAACCATATTAAATATAAAAAGTGATTTTTAATTTTTAAATATCAAACAGCAGCAAAGCATCCTCTGCATTTTCTACCTTAGATTTTTGAGAGATATGATTAGTTTAGGAAACTGAAAGGAGTCAGATGCAGGGCAGATAAACAGATCCTTTACTTTATGAAGGATTTATCATTGACAACTTTTATAACATATGGATGGCAAAATATCATTTGGATGACTATAAAAAATGGAATTACAATGTAAGCCTTTAAACAATTTAAGATGCATCACATTTATTTATATTTTGTAAACACTGAAGAAAATTGTACTGCATGAAGCTTTATATTGAAACAAATACTCAGTTATGTGACAGATTAGATTAAGGTTTGCACTGGATGTTGGTGATTAGGATTATGAGAACAAAACGAATAAGGGTGGTGAGATAACACATTGTGTAGGAATTCAATTCATGTTGAAATAGGAGTTGGTGATACTTACCACATCAGTATGAAGGTAATTTTATCTCACTTGGAGAGTCTGTGCATGATTATATCCTAATTGCTCAAAATCCCTGTTATTTTATATTGATTCACTGTTCAGCAAATAGTGAGCCATAAACATTTCCTGTTGCTTAATTGCTGCATTTCCCAAAAAGAAAAATCAGAAAGGTTATTCCTATATCTACAACATGTTAAGATGTTTTACAAATTTTGGCTCATTTGATTCTCAAAGGAATGTTCCAATGCAGGTATTATCATGCTCACTGTTTATGTTAGACAACATTGACTCTATAATATTGGACATTAAAAATAATGGTTTGTTTTTTCTTGGTGAAGTACAAGTGTTTTAGAGCTATTTTTTGTTGCTCTAATAGATTAACCTGGGGTGCTTCTTCAAATTTATCATAAACTCATGTTATATGGATATGTTTCAGGCTGCAAAATGAAACTCTCCAAGAAAAGGCAAACCAGACTCAGAGTGAACATCACAAAGAAGCAGAAAAAATCATGGCCATTTTGTGAGACACTATCAACAACAACAACAATAGCAGCTACCAAGCATTTACAGATCTCAATTGTCCATAACTAATTAAATCACTTTGATAATGTCAATCAGTTTTATCCTTGTTTTCTTTGATGAAAATAATAAAGAAGTAGAAAAATTCTAATTATTTCCCACTTTAAAAAATCAGGTCTGCTTTCATATGCTATTCATTTAGATTTCTTTTCAAGAGTGGCCCATAGATTTTAATGCTGATCCTTATAGATAAAAAATGGCCTGTGGTGGGGATTAATTCCTTTAAACAGGGAATGTCTTGATTTAGGATTTAAAGTGATATATAAATATGTTCAGGTTTCAAATAAATTATAAGTTAATTTCTATTTCAATGAAAGCATTTATAAAACTTTCTAATATTGTAATAAAGGATTTTCTTTGAGCACTGAACAGGATGATTCATATCTAAAAGGAAAAGGGATGATAGATTAGAAAAGCATAGATATATAAGATAGTATATTTGTGAGTCTCATAGTATTGAGAAATGACTTAACTATGTTAGTAAGTGATCACTTAATGAAAAAGCTGTGCCTGTGATACCTTCTTTCTTTCCTTCCACAAATGCTTGCCAGTCCCTTCTTTGGGTTAAATGGAAACAAAGCAAAACAAATGTGATAAAACAATACAGGGTGGCTTTTGATGAGGATACTGAGGTTGCTCAGTAGACAAGATTATTTCTGAGAAGTCATGAGGACCCACATTCAGATCTCCAATGCTGACACATAGGAATGGTCTCACACAATTGTGATCCCAGCACTGAAAAGGGTGGTGATATGAGCATAGGCATCTCTTGGGCTTGCTGGTTACCAACTACCCGAAAAAAAAAAAAATAGTGAGCTTCAAGTTCATTGGGAGACTCTACCTTAATGTAATACCACATGGAGAGAGAGAAGAGAACACCTGATAACAATGTGTGCCTGACTCTACACATGCACAGACTTATCCATGCACATAACTGTACCTCCACATACTCATCCACACACACATGTATAGTGCACACACACACACACACACACACACACACACACACACACACCATGTTATAACTGTAAATCTAGTATTGTTGTCATCATGAAGAAAATACAGTGAGATGCCTTTTGCATTGCCCCATCCCCAACATTCATGCCTAGTTGCCAGATTGAAATGTACCTTGCTAGAGATTAGAATGATTACAGATGTAATTATTTAAGATTTTTGTAACAGAATAATACTGAGTTATAATGAGCACTAAATCCAAAAATCATAAGAAGAAAGAAGGTTATATGAAAGTGTGCAGAGGTTGGAGTTCTACTAGCTCATTCCAAAGACTGCCTAGAACTGGTATAGTCTAGGAGAAGTGAGAAAGTATTTTTCCCTGGAGTAATCAGGGAAATATTGTTTTACTGACACTTTGATTTCAGTGCTATGCTATAGAAGTAAGGGGGAATAAACAGCTTTTCAACAAGCCATCTAGTCTGAAAACATTGATATGAAAGGTTTAAATAATTAAGATTTTGCTTCAGAAAGGAGAAATGTCCGTTGGAAGCAAACTTTCTTTGGAATTGGTAACATGCATAACTTCTGAGAAATTGAACCTCATGATGTTAAATGCCCTGTTGTATCAAAAGAAATATTAGTATAAATATAGACATTAAAACTACCTTTGTGAGTAACAGAAGGAAGTTAAGATATGTCATAGACTCTAGAGGAGAGATGGAATGCATGTCAGCAAGGACTGGCTGAATTGTCTTCTACACTGAGTTAAAAAGAATGCTGTTAAAATGAGCTTTATTACTAAGTACATTAACCCATAGAATATTATAGGTGTGGCCTGGTTTTTCCTATTGCCTATAGTAAAGCATAAAAAAATAATATCTTGGGGAAGTAATTGTAAGAAAAACTAAAATCTACTTTTCACCATTTGTAAAGTTCTTAGTGTATTTCTATCTCAAATGATAGCAAAAATTGCTATTGAAACATTTTCAGGGGAACTTGGAAAATATTTTACATAATATATTAGTCAAGTATGTGATTTTAAATCTAATTTATCAAGTCATCTGTGGCAGGGGTAGAGTGTCTGTGCATGAAATGTATTTGTGTGTCCTTATATTCACAGCATTGGTCTTTGCTGCATAAATATCCGTCTTAAGATTCTACAGAACATTATACCCTCAGAAAAATCATGGACACACTGTCTCCCCCAAAACTAACTTAGAAAGCATGAGCTGATAATACTTACATTATTTGGAGTCTGCTAATAAAACTTTGGAAATGAGGTAGGGTGAATGTACTATTCCTATGAAATATATGTGAATTTCGTGGGTAAATATCATCTACCTGCAGTAAATGTGCCATCTATGAAATATCTTTTAGATGTGTTTAGACCAACAAGTGCAGATTTTGTTTACTTAAAATTTATTTCTACTGTCTAGGTAAGCAAAGGAAATTTAAAAATACTAATTTCTCAGATCATACAAAACAACTGTCAACTATACTGGGTTAGAAAACAAATCGAGGGATAGATGTGGCTAAAAGGAGTCCCAAACCATGGAACGAACTAATATGCAGAAGGCTGTGAAAACAGAGTGTGGTGTGTAATCCACACTGTGAATATTAACTCCAAACGCCTCAAGATTGGAATGCATGTGTCCCTCCTGGGAGAACCATTACAATTGTTGAAAATCACAAAGTCCTGAAGTAACTTTCATGAACTGTTTGCCTCAAATTCATAGTGAAATTTAACTTATTGATATGCTATGTCTTTGTTTGGCAATAAAGTAATATTATTTACATAAATTATGAAGTGAATAATTGATTAATATAGTTTAATACTTTATTCTATTTTCAGTTCATTGCTTGAAATAAAGTATATGCAAATAAGAAGCCTAAGATGACTAGAAGCTAGCTCTACAGTAATTTATGAATACATATTAAACTTCATTAGGTTTTCCTAACATGCCTCTTCTCCACGCCACTCTGCCTAGTCCTTTATTCTTTCCCTACAGGTTGCTTGAGAAAATATTTTAATTATATGTAGTAGAATTGTGCTTGGAGTTTCAAATCAAAGATATTTAGGTGAGTATCAGTAATGAAAATTTTACAGCTGTATATATGTTAAATAGGATACTGAATATTTATATGTTTCTCATAGTTAAATAAATTTTAAATTAAATAGGCATGGCTTGGTCTTGATATCTCCCTCAATGCCACACCCCAATTTATCTAAATTGCTACTACTAGACATAACCTCATAAGCATATGAAATATAGCAGTGTAAGAGACAAGCAAAGATGTTTTTAGCACATGTGCTTATAGAGGATATTTAAGATTGGAAAAATAATAACATATTCTTAAACTTTAAATGAAAGCAGACAAGTCTGAACTCAGATTTTGAAGATTCTAAAAGTATTATTTCTTCTACTAAATTTGATACATTAACCAGATGCTGTTATCATTCAGATAGGAAATGTCACCAAAAATTCCATTTAAAAGCTCCTTTGCCAGCTTGGAGGCTCTTGGAAAGTGACTGGATGCTATTTGAGTTACTTTTCTATTGTTTTGTTAAAACACATGGCTTACAGAAGGCAAGTTATATAATAGAGATTTTTTTGTGCTTAAAGTTCCAGAGGGCTAGGATTCTATCCCAGTCAAGGCCAAGGGCATTGCAATATACAGGCGGGTGTGCTGCTGTAGCAGCAGCTGAGAGTTCATCTCAAGACCAATGAACAAGAAGGAGAAAAAGATCATTGATGATATTGGCAAGCTTTTGAAAACTTAAGCCAGTCTGTTTCCCCTCCACCCACCACCACACACAGTGACACACCACCAAAACAATCCCATACTTCCTAATCCTTCCCAAACAGCTTCCAACTGTGGACCAAATTTCAAATGTTCAGACTTGTAGATAACATCTTAGATGAACAAATGCAAAGGGCTCTTACCTGGCAAATGTGCAAATCTTTCTGTGCATTGGGGCATTATTGGGACATGGAACCTACTTAAGAAAAGTAGGTTCCTAAGGAAGTGTTTTGCAAAAACAAACCTTGGCCCTATTGTTTCTGTTTGTCTTTGGCCCCTAAGGAGGTGAATTGCTCGGTTCCACTATTAAACTATGCCTTCCTATAGCCCAGAGAGATAGGGGGCCAAGCAGCCACAGGCTCAGTCTTCTGAAGCCATGAGTCAAAATTCAATATTTTCTTCTTTATATTAATTTTTCAGGTGTTTAAAACAAAACTGGCAAGTATCATACATACATTTACTTTAAAGGCATTTAAAAAATAATTTTGCAATATAGTAGTTTTCTAATATTCAGACTGCTTAACTATTATACCTATATTTTTGTCAACTCTTTTCCTAAATGCAACATTATGCTCACAAACTCTCAAGCTTTAAAAATGGAACTTTTCCATACATAAAAGTCACTCAATTTTTTAATACTCATAAAGTACTTAAATGTGTGTGTGTGTGTGTGTGTGTGTGTGTTTAATTTAACTATACGATTGATTCAATCCTTAGTAGATTTGGTATTCTATCAACCACTGATTCAAAGGTAATTTCTATAAATTTGTGAGAATGTTATACAAGGCAGACATCTAAACCAGAAACAGAAATCTACATGGATTTGGCAGAAACTTGTCTGCCATTCTTATCAAATAGCCTCCTTCAGTAGCCTCTGAGCCAACAACTAACCTGTACCCAAGATTAGGATTGTCACCCAATGCTATTATGAGTTCTAGGAGTGCCCTTTCTCACTCACACAGGGTACTATCATTTAAATATTTAGATTCTGTTTTTATTTTATCTTTTCCATATGATTTCTTTCAACTTAGTATGGCTTGATTCCTTAACACATAAACTAGACTTGTTAAGTTTTGATCTAAACACAGCAAATGACAACTACCATAATAGAATATATTTTATTAAATTAAACGTTGAAAAGAAATATTGGTTGAGCAATGACATATTAGGACTTGTAATAGATAAAAAGTTACACAGATCCATTTTAAAGTAGATGTGTATATGTATGCATAGAACCCTACACAAAAACATGATTCATATATATGTATACACATACATATGTATACTTGATCAAAAGTGTTCAATCATTTCTCTCATAGAAATTTTAAGGTTATTGAAAAAAATTTGACATTTAAAAAATCATAGCCAACCATTGTGTGATATTTTGTTTGTGTTCTGACATATAAAGCTTGTCTGGAGACCAGAGTGGTAGAGCTAGCCACTAGTTAACCATAGAGGCCAGGTAGTGGAGGCTCACTCCTTTAATCCCATCATTTGGAAGGCTCATGCTTTTGTTGCAGTACTTGGGAAGCTCATGTCTTTAAAACCAGCACTAAGGAGGTGGAGACAGGAATATAAGGTGGGTAGAGACAGGAATATAAGGCAGGTGGAGATAGGAGCTCACCTTCCTTTCAGAATGAGGATTTCAGAGAGGTAAGAAGTGACTGTGGCTGCTCCTTTGCTTCTCTGATATTTCAGGTTATTACCTTGATGTTTGACTACTGTTTTTTATTGTTAATTGGGTTCATGCTTCCTCTGTTGCCCAATGTGGGGCTTGAACCCACAACCCTAAGATTAAGAGCCTTATGCTCTTTAGTATAGATATTAAATAACATTTCTATTATAAAGCGATAGCCACCTGTTTCAAGGAGAGTGGGAATCCATTATTACTCTGTGAGGTTTATTTATTTAATACAATTATATTGGTGTTCCCTCTCCTATTGTACATATGACCATCAATGGCTGTATTATGAAATTGATGCTTAAATGTTTAAATTGATCAGACAAAGGTTAATTTTCTAGTCCGAACTTGTTAGGCATTATGATGTCCTGTGTACCAGTAGAATACAGATGAAATTTGAATATGTGGGATATGGATATTTTATTGTTTTGCTTTTCCAAATTCTGAATCTTTTCACTTACCTTGTGTGTTCTCTTTTCTATTGTTTTTAATTTTGGCACAAAGGTGTATTAGATAAATTTGAATATCCTACAGTAGTCATGTATTTGTTCACAGCTTAGGGTGTTCTACAGTCTATTCCTTTAATTGTATTTCTGTCATGTAATCTCTACCTCTCTTTCTTCCTCTTGGTCTTTATCTCTTTCCCAATTTCATTCCACAAATTTTTAGAAAGGGATTTAACAGCTATACTATGTGTTTATCAAAATGATATCAGCTAATCCACTGAACACTACACCTTCTTCCACCACAGGCCTTTGCCTAGATTTAGGGTATTAATATCCATTCCCTCCTATGGAACAGACCTTAATACAATTTGATGCATCAATGACAACTATGTCCCAAAAGCACTAGCAGGAACAACTTGCTTGACATATTGCTACTATAGCCCATAAGGCCTATAAGAGAGAACTATTCATGAAAATTATCTCCAGGAAGCTATGAGTGTACCTTCTGAGTAGCAGAGAGAGAGCTTTCAACTTATCAGTATACTTATTTCCCCATGTACAGAAAACAAAGCATGCAATACCTTCAACAGACTACCAACTAGTTCTGACATATAACCAGTAGCAGCTGCACCAGCCTATGTGGTTGAGGGGCCTCAGTGGCCTGTCTGCTCAAAATACTCACAGAGGTAGCTGGTGCCTTATATTGGAATTTTCACTCAACTACCTTATAAGTCCTGGGAACGCCCTATCTCACCTAAATAGATGTTTTCTTTAAATTTTATCTTCTGATTTTATTGTATTATTTTCATTTTTCAATTCAGTAAAATGGCAATGTTTAGCATCATATAAATCAAATGGAGAATTTTTCCAGGAAGTGTGTAGGACCTCTGAAGGCCTACAACTGTTCATTCCCAGCAAGTAAAATTGATCTTGTTAGTTAAGAAAAATATTTTTAAAAATAATGGTGATGTCAGTATAAGATGCAAGGATTCCTTTACACATATAACCTTTTCATTTAAAAAGGCACAGGGATCTAGAGAGATAACATAGTGGCTAACAGTACTCACTATTCTTACAGAGGATGTGGGTTTGATTTCCAGCACCCACATGACAGCACACAATTGTAACTCTAGTTCCTGGGTATCTGATACCCTCTTCTGGTCAATGAATGTACCAAGAACACATAATATGGTGTATATATTTATGTATAAAGTAATATAAATTAATAAAATCAAATAGAGTATAATATTGTATTAGGGGTGTGGATGAATATACTGAACAGTTTTTGGTTTTCTAAATTATAATTTTTCCCACATGAGCTTTCTTTTTTCCATATTCTTGGGCACTGCTTCTTTACTATGGTACCTTTTCCTGACAGTGTATGCACAAGGAATTAAATTGGAATGATAAAAGTATAAAGTAGAAATAGTGGTCACTCTGGGTCATTGAAAGGCAGATATGGCAATATTTATGTTAAACTAAAGTTCAAATAAAAAGACATTGACAGAGTAAATGCTGGACAACGGACCTCTGGAAGGCTTTGCACCTTGATAGATGGTTTATTGAATATACAAATGAAGAAACGGTACAAGTGAAAATGAACAAGTTTTCATTAGGTATAAATAGCTATTTTTTCGGGGTACACTGTGAACTATTAACAATTACATCAAAATGTAGTGTGGGAGAATACAGTTCATTCAGCAACAAGTCCTTTTGAAACAGGTATGTCTGATGTTGAGGCATGACCACAGCTATTCCCACAATCTTTAAGAGCAAAGGGTCCTGCAGGAGCCACATGTACAACACTAGAGAACACACCTATTGGTGAAATTATTAAGGCCACTTCTTGTAGTTAAAAGGGAGGTTTATTTTGTGGGATAACTTACAAATGAAGGGATAGGTTGTAGGGTCTAGCAAAGGTATGGCGCAGTCTGGTGGTGTTCTCTGGAGAACTCTGCTCAGTCTACCTCCTTGCCCAGCATCCCCGAACCAAGAGAGCGCGCATCGCTCCTCTCTCTCTTGGGTCTTCTGCTTCCTCCTCCACCCCGCCTTGTGGGCATCATCATTACCAAAGCCTCAGTGGGGGTTGGAACTTCCAGGCCAATGCTGGGATGGCTATCTACTACATCTCCCCCTTTTGTCTAAATAAGAAAGTTCTAACCTAATACAAGACTATATACAAAGAGATGGTTATCAAATATTGACCAGGAGTAATGAGGGATAATGACCTAGAGAAGTTGGAATTACAATAAGTGCAAACAATATCAAGCAGAAAACACATAGTAAAATCCAGGGAAGTCTAGGGCATGGGTAGGTGGCATGTTACAAAGATCATTCCAAAAGGTGTACTATCCTAAAGAACCTGAGTCTAATACTTAATATATTCTATCTAAGATATTATATATGTATATATACTAAGTTGTAACTATAACTGCTAATCTTCAACCTCATCAAAGACCTGAGAAGGAATATAATAATACCTGAGAAATGGGAGAAGGACGCAAGCAACTTTTGGGAGTCTTGCAAGAATAGACAGAGACAGCTGGCAGCCTGGACAGTCACCTAATGTTTCTCAGCATCGTTGGTGCATTCAAATTGGCTACAGGCCTAGAGTATCTGAGAGACCATTTTCAGAAGCAGGAATTCTGAAAGACCATCTTACCCTGTCTTGGCAAAGTATAATGGTCGCTTTCCTTGTGTCCCGCTTGTCCAGAAAGGACAGCGTTTGTACTGTCAGCAGTTGAGGCAAGGGCAGTTCTTTGCCCAGTAGGCCATTTTGTGCCAAGAAGACAAACTTCCAAATGGAAATGTCTTAGAAGCCCAACATTCTCTCGGGATCAAATTGGTGTTGCCAGGAGCAATTGTGTCTCACGTCAACAGAATTCTAAGTTATTTAAATGCCATATTCTCTAGGTCCATGAAGTGTTTGAAGACTACCTGTCCATCTGACCTATGTATTTATAAATCTGGATAACCCAACTAACATAATTATAGAGATGACAAGCATAGGAGACAATAACTCTGTCAGTTTTATCTACCTAAACAACCTAAGGACTAAGACTTCCTATAAATAAAGCAAACAGTCTGTAAGCAAATGTACAGTAAAAGGACAATGACTTTAAATTGTGACAATACACAAAATATCTTTAACAGAGGTAGGAATGTATAGTGCAATATGCAATATGATAATAATCCTAAATATATATCAGTATACAGAATATCTTAAACAGAAGTAGAACATACATACAGTATGACAGATATAAATTTACATTTGTATCAATATACTAATATTTCAAATAAGAGTAAAAATATGTGTACAATATAACAAACATTATTGGTGAAATTATTAAGGCCACTCCACATAGTTAAAAGGGAGGTTTATTTCGTGGGGTAACTTACAAATGAAGGGGTAGGTTGCAGGGTCTGGCAAAGGTATAGGGCAGTCCGGCGGTGTTCTCTGGAGAACTCTGCTTGGTCTACCTCCAGCGTCCAGTGTCCTGGAACCAAGAGAGCCACCTTCTCTTGCTCCTCAGTCTTCCGCTCCCTCCTCTGCCCCGCCTTGTGGGCATGATCATTACTGAAGCCTCAATGGGGGTTGGAACTTCCAGGCCAATGCTGGGATGGCTATCCACTACATCTCCCCCTTTTGTCTAAATAAGAAAGTTCTAACCTAATACAAGACTATATACAAAGAGATGGTTATCAAATATTGTCCAGGAGTAATGAGGGATAATGACCTAGAGAAGTTGGAATTACAATAAGTGCAAACAATATCAAGCAGAAAACACATAGTAAAATCCAGGGAAGTCTAGGGCATGGGTAGGTGGCATGTTACAAAGATCATTCCAAAAGGTATCCTATCCTAAAGAACCTGAGTCTAATACATAATATATTCTATCTAAGATACTAGCTCAGTCGGTAGAGCATGAGACTCTTAATCTCAGGGTCGTGTGTTCGTGCCCCACGTTGGGCGCCAGATATTGGTGAAATTATTAAGGCCACTCCACATAGTTAAAAGGGAGGTTTACTTCGTGGGGTAACTTACAAATGAAGGGGTAGGTTGCAGGGTCTGGCAAAGGTATAGGGCAGTCCAGCGGTGTTCTCTGGAGAACTCTGCTCGGTCTACCTCCAGCGTCCAGCGTCCCAGAACCAAGAGAGCCACCTCCTCTTGCTCCTCAGTCTTCCGCTCCCTCCTCTGCCCCGCCTTGTGGGCGTGATCATTACTGAAGCCTCAATGGGGGTTGGAACTTCCAGGCCAATGCTAGGATGGCTATCCACTACAAAACATAGTTCTGTATTTGTATCAATATACAAATTATCTTAGATAGGAATATAGAAAGTTTATATTTGTATCAACATATAAGAATCCATAACAGTGCAAAAGCTGCTATATTACTAAATTTGTTTACTAATGTATATGGTAGTCTACCATAATATCTTATACCTATCCATTCCATTTCTTCTTTTACTTTTTTTTTTGAAACATATTTTCTTTCCTTAAGGAGAATACTGAGTTTAACAGTTTCTTCCACCCCCAACCCTAGAACCATTATCCGTAACCCTGAGAAATATGAAACCTTAGGGATAAGGGGCGTTGTTTGCTTAGAATTGCTTCCTGCTGTTTAGGGGGCGATGGTATCTCTGTTGGGTATTGTGAGAAAGCTCAGATAGTTAAATCTTAGTTAGAGTAACTGTAGATTCTGCAGCAACTCTCAGAGTAATGGGTAAGATTTTCTGAAATTCTGGCAAGAAGTGTAGTATGATGATGATTACCATGGCATCATTCTGGATCGGGTAGTGTTGTTGTTGTTGGGGCTCCATCTTCTTTCTGGAGACTTCAGAGATTGCTATTGGAAAAAACTTATTTTTTATCAGAATGGAAGGTTTGGATTTAAAGAAGTCATGGCATGTAAGAAAGGATTCCAAGAAATCAAGAGTAAGAATGGAGAGAATTAGAATCTTGAAGATAATGGTCCCTTATAATTGGTTTCCTTCTGTCTCACACCAGAGGGCTCTTCTGATATGGGACTGAGGAATCTCTCAACCTTTTCTTTTATCAATATGCTTGGGTTTAGAGAAGGAGTGAGCCAATTTATCTCAGATAAAACAGAGTTCGAGATGGGTTGAATGCATAGGGCCAGAAGGACAGAGAGGAAGGCTGAAGCCATATATAGCAAATGTAGCAGTAAATCTATGGGCCCGAGATCTGTTACAACAGTGGAATACCCAGATTAAAATTCCTACACTCTCAGACAAGAAATACAGGCCAATGCATGTTTCTAGGAGTAATATCATAACAGGCTATAAAAACCAGTCACCAACCATTCAGGCTGTACACAAACAGAGCACAACTGCTGTTGAACTCTCAGAAGTACCAACTGCCTTACCTTTAAAATGGCTAACTAATAAACCTGTCTGGGTTGGACAGTGGCCTTTGACAAAAGAGAAGCGACAAGCTTTAGAACAGCTGGTTCAAGAGCAGTTAGATGCTCAACACATGAAGAATCTACCAGCCCTTGGAATTCTCCTGTATTTGTTATTTAAAAAAGTCTGGTAATTGGAGAATGCTGACAGATCTGAGAGCTATTAATAAAGTAATTCAGCCGATGGGCTCCCTACAGACTGGGATGCCCTTGCCCTCTCTGCTACCCAAAGAATGGCCTATAATAGTTATTGACTTAAAAGACTGTTTCTTTACCATACCATTACAAGAAAATGATAGAGAAAAATTTGCCTTCACAGTTCCAAATTATAACAATTCTCAGCCAGTCAAGAGATATCAATGGAAAGTCCTCCCACAGGGAATATTAAACAGCCCTACCTTATGCCAATAATTTGTGCAAAAACCATTGGAGATAATTTGTGCAGTTTCCACAATCCATAATTTATCACTATATGGATGATATCCTATTAGCTGATCCAAAGTTAGACACATTAGAAAACATGTTTGAAGAAGTAAAAAAAGTTTGGCCCCACTGGGGACTGCAAATTGCTCCTGAAAAAATACAAAGAGGAGATTCTATTAATTATTTAGGATATAAGATAGAGTTACAAAAAATTAGACCCCAAAAGGTACAACTGAGGAGAGATCGATTAAAGACTCTTAATGATTTTCAAAAGTTGTTAGGAAGCATTTCCAACTTATTGGGTATCATGGGAATATCCAAAAATGGACTACAAAATTTGGCTAATACTCTAGAAGGGGACAAAGAATTAAATAGTCCAAGAGAATTATCAGCCAAAGCTGAAAAGGAATTGGCTCTAGTAGAAAAGACAATTTGAGAAGCACATGTGGATCGTGTGGATCCAGAACTTAAATGCATTCTTGTCATATTCCCCTCCAGACATTCCCCCACAGGTATTTTGATGCAGAGCAAAGATATTATATTGGAATAGATATTCCTACAATGTAAACCAAATAAGAAATTAAAGACTTATATAGAAAAGATCTCTGATTTGATTCAAAAAGGTAAATTAAGACATTGTCAGTTGACAGGAATGGACACAGCAGAAGTTGTAGTACCTTTAACTAATGAAAAAATTTCATCACTATGGAAAGATAATAAATACTGGCAGAGAGCCTACATAACTTTTTGGGAGAGATTAACAACCATTATCCCAAAAACAAGAGGATAGAATTCATAAAGAAGACTGAATGGGTCCTTCCTCATATTGTACGACACAAACCAATTTCTGGAGTCCTCACATTCTATACTGACGCAAATAAATCAGGGAAAGCAGGATACAAATCAGGAAACTTAAGTAAAATGGTACAAAGTCCATACAGCTCTGTACAAAAGGCAGAACTGTATGCCGTTCTTATGGTACTGATGGACTTCACAGAACCCCTCAATATAGTCACTGACTCTCAATATACAGAGAGAGTTGTTTTACACATTAAAACTGCTGAATTTATTCCTGGTAATACAACATTAACTTCATTATTCATACAAGTACAGGAAATTATCAGAAAAAGGGAACATCCTATATATATAACACATATCAGATCCCATACAGGTCTGCCAGGACCTCTAGCATGAGGTAATGATGAGATTGATCAGTTACTAATAGGTAATGTGCTAGAAGCCTCAGAATTTCATAAGAAACACCATGTAAATAGCAAAGGTTTAAAGAAGGATTTCTCCATTACTTGGCAACAAGCTAAGGATATTATTAAAAAATGTCCTACTTGTTCCTTCTATAACCAAACTCCATTACCTGCAGGAAGCAATCCAAAAGGTATACAAAGAAATGAAATTTGGCAGATGGATGTGTTTCATTTTACAGAATTTGGAGGATTAAAGTATGTACACCATACCATTGACACCTATTCAGGATTTCAGTGGGCAACTCCTATGAGTTCTGAAAAGGCTGATTCTGTTATTACACACCTATTAGAAGTTATGGCCATCATGGGAATACCTATACAAATTAAGACAGATAATGCCCCAGCATATGTCTCCAATAAAATGAGACAGTTCTTTGCTTATTACAATATAAAGCATGTTACAGGTATACCACACAATCCCACAGGCCAAGCAGTCATAGAAAGATCCAATCGAACTTTAAAGGATATGCTAAATAAACAGCAACAGGTAACAATGACTCCTAGAAATAGATTGCATAGTGTTTTATTAACCTTGAATTTTCTCAGTGCTGATGAGAAAGGAACAACAGCTGTGGAGAGACGATGGACGACAGACAAAACTCCTGAGCTAAACCAACCGGTTTATTTCAAAGATGTGTTGACCTCAGAATAAAAACCTGGATATGTCCTATGTTGGGGAAGGGGTTTTGCTCTTTACCTGTAGGCAGGGACAAACAACACCAGCCTTCCCTGTATACATCCTTCACAATAGTCTAAATAATATAAAATATCTAGGGATAACTCCAGCAAAGCAAGTAAGAGACCTGTATTATAAAAACTTCAAATCTTTTAAGATAGAAATTGAAGAAAATATCAGAAGATGGAATGATCTCTCATGCTCATGGATTGATAAGAGTAACATAATAAAAAGTTCACTCTACCAAATTCAATCTACCAATTAATCAAAATACCAAAGAAAATTTCAACACAATTCATTTCAGACCCACAAAGGACAATTCTCAACTTCATATGAAAACATCAACAACAAAAATAAAACCAAAACAAAAAAGAAAAAGAAAAAGAAAGAAAGAAAGAATTCCTGAATAGTGAAAATCAAAGAATTGCTTGAGATATCACCATCTCTGTTTTCAAATTGTACAAAGCTATGGTAATAAAACCTCCATGGCACTGGTATAAAAATAGGCACATTGATCAATGGAATCCAATTGAAAAGTGAGTCATATATTCACACACCTATGGACACCTAACTGTGGATAAAGAAGCCAGAAATCTACAATGGAAAAAAAAAAAAACAAACACATCTTCAACAAATGGTGCTGATCAAATTGGACGTTTGTATATGGAAGAAAATAGATCTATATTTATTACCTTGCACAAAACTTAAGTACAAATGGATTAACAATTTCAACATAAAATTAGATGCACTAAAGCTGATAGAAAAGAAAGTGCTTTGACTCACATTGGCACAACAGACAACTTTCTGAACAGAACACTGTTAGCACAGGCACTAAGATTAACAATTAATAAATGGGATTTATAAAACTGAAAAGCTTCCATAAGGCAAAAGACACCATCAATCAGACAAAGCATCAGCATACAGAATGGGAAATGATTTTTATGAACTCCACATCAGATAGTGGACTAATATCCAAAAAATGTAAAGAACTCAAGAAACTAGATATCAAAAAATAAATAATACATATAAATATGGGGTACAAATATAAATAGAATTCTCAACAAAGGAATCTGAAATGGCTGAGAAATACTTTAAAAAATGTTTAATATTCATAGCCATCAGGGAAATGCAAATCAAAACTACTTTGAGATTCCATCTTATATTTTGATAATGACCAAAATCAGTAACACAAGTGACAGCTCATTTTGGCAAGTGTGTATAAGAAGGGGAACAACCCTCCATTGCTGGTGTGAGTGAAAACTTGTACAGTTACTATGAAAATTAATATGGAGTTCCTCAGAAAATTGGGAATCTTTCTACTTTAAGACCCAACTTATACCACTCTTGGGCATATGTCCAAGAGTTTCATCCTATCATAAGGAGACTTGCTCAGTTACGTTCATTGCAGCATTATTCATAATAGCCAGACTGGAAACAACCTGTTTGTCCTTCAACCAAAGAAATGGTAAATAAAATGCTGTCCATTTACACAGTAGAGTATTATTCAGCTGTTTTTTAAAAAAAAAGTTTCATCCTGAAATTCCGAGGCAAATGGATGGAACTAGAAAAAGTCAGACTAAATGAGGTAACCTAGACCCAGAAAGACAAATATGGTTATCTATTCACTTAAAAGTGGATATGAGCTGTTAAGTAAATGATAATCAAGCTACAATCCACAGACCCAGAGAGGTTAGGTAAAGAGGAATGCTCTAGGTATGAAGCATGTATCTCCCTGGGAGGGTAAAATATAGAGAAATAGATTAGATTTGGGAAAGCTGGGTCTGACAGTAGGAGGGATCAGGTGTGTGGGATGAAGGTAGGGAGTACATGGAGGGAGAGACAGCTGGTATTTGGAGGGGGCAGTATGGAAACCTAGTTCAGTGAAAACTTACCAGAATCTAGAATGGTGACCCTTAAGGACTCTTAGTAATGAAGGTTACAGAGGCTGAACTGGTCATCTATTGTAATCAGGCAAGGCTTCCTGTGGTGGGAGTTGACTGCATTCTGTTGAACTGTTGACTGATGGGGTTCTGTGGAGATCCTCAAACAACCAAGGCTGGTGCTAGGACAGAGGTTGCCCTCTTAAAACTGACAAGACTATGGGCACATCCATATACCTCATTAAATGTAGAGAGGTTAAACTGGTGCCTGAATGGAACCTTAACCACTTGTTCTAATGCCTTTAGCATGAGAAGGTACTATGTAGGCTATGTAGAATAACCTGGACACCAACCCAGCCACAAAACCCTTGACCTACAATCTGTCCATCCTGTAAGATGTGCTGGGGCAATGGTGGTGCAGAACTTGTGGGCATGGCCAACCAATATTTTGTTTACCTCGAGGCCCATGCCATGAGAGGGAGCTCATGTTCTACACTGTCTAGCTGTCCAGAAATCCAAAGACTGGATAGCGTGTAGACCTAGGGTAGAACCAAACATGACTGGCAAATTTAGAAAAAAAATAAAATAAAAAGGCAAAAGATCAATGAAATGATTACTAATGTTTTGCTGGACTCATATATTTGTACCTGTCCATTTGTCATCAGACAAGTTTCCTCCAGTAGTAGATGTGGGTGGGTGCAGAGACTCACTGTCAGACATGATGCATGTAGAGAGTGATTCTAAATTGGAGATCTGCTTAGGGATCACCCCTAAGGAGACACCACTGGAGTTCTCATGGGACTCCTAACAGTAGGAACAGTGTATCTCTGACTCTTTGCCTGCTCTTGGGACTCTTCATCCTTTGGATTGCTTTGTCCTGCCTCCATATGAAGGGTTTAGCCTTGTCTTACTGTATCTTGTTTTGTCCTATCTGGCTGCTACTCTTGGAGGTCTGCTCTTCTTTGAAGAGGAAAAAGAGTGCAGTGGAGCTGAAAGAGAGGAGAAGTGGAGGAGACTGGGAGTTGTGGAGAGAGGGGAAACTGTTTGAAAGAAGAATCTATTTTCAATTAAAATAATAAAAAGATAAAAGAAAGAAAAATACAGCTAGGTCCTCACCTATGGAACACCACTCTTAATAAACTTGTTTCTTTTTCAGCAGTAATTTTCAGTTTTGAAACACTGAATAAATAAAGTATTGATGTCCTCACTTTTTATTATTTCTAGATTAGTCTCAAATGTACTATTTGTATCAGTGGTTCTCAACCTCTAGGTTATGATCTGTTTGGGGGATTGGACAACCCTTTCACAGTGGTTGCATACCAGAGATCTAGCATCTCAGAAATTTACATTACAATTCATAATAGTAGCAAAATTTACAGTTATGAAGTAGCAATGAAATTTTATGGTTGGGGTCACCACAACATAAAGAACTGTATTAAACAGTTACAGCACTAGGAAGGTTGAGAACCATTGATTTATACAGTGGTCTATATACTTTTATTATATAGAATTTATTATATAAATTTATATAATATTTAGTCAAGAAATAATTGTCATCTACCCTGTTTACAAATGAAATATATGGTTATATATAGTTTCTGAAAACTGATAAACATCTAGGACAGATTAAAAAACTAAAACGAAAGTTGTTTCAATGTAAGCAATTTAGATAAAGAATATTACTTGATTATCAGTCTTCTGCTTAGATAACTGTCTGCATGACGTATCTGAATTTTTTCTTCCTTTTTTCCTCAGAGATTGGATCTTAGAGTTATTTCCCTTCAGGTTTACCTCACACTACACCCTTTGCCTGTGTTTCAAATCTCAGTATCCATGGAAAGTCTATTTAGTACTGATCTAAACTGTACTTTTCCTTCCTATGGATCAACAGCTCTAAGAGGAAGCAAACCTATCATTCCACTACATTTTTTTCACTTCCTTGCCAAATCAGAATCTAGTGTGGAGAACAGCATTCATGTTGTTTTTTTCCCACTTCAATTCTCCCTGTAGATGGTATATCAGTTGTTTTCTTGTTGTCCCAACAAAATATTTGACATAAACAATTAAGAAAGAAACGGTTCCCTTTTGCTCACAGTTCAAGGGTACATTCTATTGCTACACAGAAATCCTGGTGGCAGAAACAGGATATAGTTGTTCATATCATATCTATAATCAGGAAACAATGCAATTCAAATGCCAGTGATGAGCACTTATACCTCTCTTGACCCATATAACCTAGGTGGTTCCTATCTAAATTAACCTACCTCAAAACACTTCTACAAATATGGCCACACCTTTGTGATTTCAGATCCTCTGAAACTGACAAACAATATTAACTATTATACATGAACGCATTATTTCTTTGTCTTATCTGTGCAGAAAAAAAAGATCATATAGTAACCATCATATCTTTCTTATACTTCTGTCCTGTAAGTACTAATTTATTTAAGAGCTGTTTTATCAATTCCTGTGACCCAGCAATACACGAAGGAAGGTAGCTGATCTGGTATTCCCTAAAATGATATTCTAGTCTTAGTAGGCTCAGCTTTGGCTTTGGTTACATGTTTCATCAATGTTAAAGTGCATGCACTTGAATAGAGCAAGGTAGCACAGTTTCCTAGAACACACTGACAAAGGCAGCCATACCAGGATTACTGTGCATAGCTATTCCCTCAGATTATGAGACTGAGACCCAACCTTCTTCACTCAAAGCATTACCTCTTGGAGAGAAATTAGTTAACACTCAAGTAACAAATCAATAATATGGTAGTGAATCAATAAGTGTAATCAAAACAGCCTCAAGTAAGCCTATATATCTAGTTATCATGATTTGGACTTTCGTTACATGTCTACAGCAAAATAATTGCCTATTAGAAACAATACATTTATAGGATTGCTTTCTTGACCTTGACGGAGGAGTGGTTTTTAATTGTTGCTTTGGTAAGTGACCAATGGTTACACCAATGACCATTGAAAAAATAAGTGATTGCTCAAACTCCAAGGATTATGAACTACCAATAGTTCATCTGGGAGAGCTAGATTGTGATACCATGAAAAACAACAACAGCACAAAGGAGACATAAAAGTGGGAGAAGAGATGGTTTGAAAAGAAGAGCTGCAATATGAGTGGGAGATAAAGGCAAAAGGGGAATGGGAGTAAAAATGACCAAAATATATTACATATATACAAAATTATCAAATAATTAAAAATCATTTATCTAAATTATATATTACATATATACAAAATTATCAAATAATCAAAAATCATGTATCTAAATTATCTTTGTGAGTATATATTTTGAAACCATTTAATATCTTAATATGGAATAATTATTAGCAAATTATTTTGGGACATTTCTTCCTTTAATGTCAATTTCAGTAACTTAAAAGTAACTAGAACAGTCCCTGACTCATATCCTGCTTACACTCATGTTCCTTTACTTAGAGAAACATGAACATTTCCATCATCTCAGTGAAAATAGCATACTTATGTTTGTTATTGAACATCTGAGCGCAGGTAGATTTAAATATGTAATATCTAACCAATCAATTCCTCCATCACCGTCTGGTATTAGTCAAACAACATGTGCTGAAAATGTTTTGCCCTTGGGTTAACAGGATATATTATTGTGTTTTATACCCATAACGGAGTAAGAGAGTACAAACAGGCTTTTACAGGAACTGATTGCAGACTAGGTCTCTGGAGAATAACATTATGGAGGCTTCCAGAGCAAATGAATTAAATGTGTGCAGGTGAAAATTTTTAGATCCCAGTAGGAGTTGTTTAAGCTGAAAAAACAAAAATGACTGGCAGAAAGGAGAGGGTAGTTAGTTGTACATTGAGAATAGCATGCTTTCTCTCTTACTCTCTCTATTCTCTGTTAAGGAACTCTGCCTCCGAATCTGGCCTTGAAATGGCTCATGCACAGCACAGAAAAACAAGAATTAGCAAGGCACTAAGTTTTCCAAAACAAAATATGTCAGCAGAAACTAAGAAACCATTGCTAGAAAATTTTTCATCTAAGCAGAGGCTAAGCAGTTCACGCTAAACTTGTTTAAACTTTTAGCTTACTTTGCCCGCAATGTACTGGTGCCTTGAGCAGGAGTTACAATAAGAGTGATGCCACCATTTCCTGTTTAAGATGAATGCTAATATATTCTGCCTGCAGGAGCAGCATTCAAGACAACCTCCAGGAAGGCCTATCAACCCGTTTTCCAAACAGCTTGAAATATGCTCCGAATATTTTTCTGCAAAAAACTAAATGCAAACTCCTGTTGCTGCCAGGACCTTCTAAAGGTCATCACACAGTCCAGCATTCACACTTCCTTCATAGGGATGAACACAGCCCTCCTGTGTTTTATCAGTTCATTCAGTCTGTTCCATGAATGCTTTTTCTGCACAAGCCTTCTATAAGGACTACAGGTATAATGAAGGCTTAAAACACATTCCTACCACGAAGTTAATTTGTCCTGTAAGTAGAGTGAATGACATATTTGATAAATCATTTTAAAATGTTTTCAATTCCTCTGATGAATGTAATTTTTCGAAATCCCTATAGTAATATGAAACTGTTTATAAGACAGGTTAGTTGTTCATTGCACTTGAATTAGATACTTCTTTCATGGATGCTTTATTTGGATTTTGGTGGACACCACATATTATAATTGAAAAGAAGAGAAAGCATTCCACAAACAAAATCAGATGCATATGCAGGGCCATGGTGGCACATACCTTTAATCCAAGCACTCAGGAGACAGAGTTTGAGGCCAGCCTGAGTTGGCCACTGAGTGACAGGGGGAGTTCCAGGACAGTCAGGACTACACAGAGAAACCCTGTCTCAAAAAGCCAGTCTAAACCAAATGAAACCAAACCAAAAAAATAGATGTGTGTATCTTGTGCTATTTCAATGTGTTAATAATGCCATATGGATGGACAAGAACCTGCGGCTATGCCCAGGCCATCATGCTGAACATGACACACTTGTTTCCCTTAATCCATCTTCCTTTCCCGTAGACGTTTATAGGATTATTTTATTTATAATCCTTCATCAGTTTGCTCTCACTTTATACTCCCCACACAAGACTCTCTCCAATTTTACAACCTCATTCCTTGCTTCCTATGGAAAATTGATGTACTGAGAATGGCTACTCACAGATATGTCACATTTTTGTTTATTGTGAATGTATTAATAGTCCCTTCCCTTATGTCAGTTCTGACCTCTCTTTACAAAGTTACATTCTTGTTAATGGCTCAAGGATATTCCCCAAGGTGCTCTTCTCCTCTGTCTCCCTTAAAGCACATTTTTCACATTTTATAGTATTACTGTCAGAGCACAGATATTATTTTGCCATCATATATATGTTAAATGTTATTTTCTTTCATTTGAAATTAAACTTCACATAGGAATTTATTCCTATATCACCTGATATTTATCTATTCTATTGAAATAATCCTTAAAGAAATCTGTGTAATCACATTCTCCAATTTCTTTCTTCCTCATCTCTCTCGAATTCATTCTGTTTGGATTTTCATGCCTACCACTCCACAAAAAAACTGTGCTTTTCAATGTCCCTAAAGCCCATTGCTGAAAACCTTAATTATTTCTACTTAATTTTAAACGAGGGAAGCACTAAAGCTCACAAACTTTTCTCTTACTTTGCATTCATCTGTCTCTCCACATTTTCAGCCATGGTTATTCTCTGTGGCTGATTCACCAAAGTTTGTTCAAATCTTCAATACTGGAGTTAGGCTGGCACTGTCTAGAACATGTCATATCAATTGGTTATGAGCACAATTTAAGGGAGTTTCAATATGTTAGTAACCAAAATAAATAAAAATGTTTCAAAAAGTTTAAATGCAAAGTTCATGCAAAAGTCATGACAATATCAAATTAAAAGTGAACATAGAACCAATCAAAGAAGAGCTAATACCAATAATCCTCAAATTATTCCACAAATATAAACAGAAAGGAACATTGTCAAATTAATTTATGAGGCTACAGTTACCCTGTTACAAAACCACACAAAGACACAAAAAAGGAAGAGAATTAAAGACCAATTCTTCTTGCTGAATATTTGTTTAAATATATAAAGATGTGTTTAACCTTGCCTGCCTAAGGCACCTGATTGGTCTAATAAAATGCTGAATGGGCAATAGTGAGGGAGGAGGTATAGACAGGACTTCCAGACAGGGAGATAATAAGAGGAGGAATTTAAATTTGGGAAGAAAGAAGAAAGACAAAGAAACACTGGGGAGATGCCAAGGGCCAGAGAGACATACACAGAGTAAGAAGAAAAGTGGGATGCTGTGGATGTCTCTCTGTATAAATAAAATACTGATTGTTCAGTAGCTAGGCAGGAAGTATAGGTGGGACAAGCAGAGAAGAGAATTCTGGGAAGAGGAAGGCTAAGTCAGGAAATGTTGCCAGCCGCTGCCATGAGTACCAACATGAAAGATACTGGTAAGCCACAAGCGATGTGACAAGGTATAGATTTATAGAAATGGGTTAATTTAGGGTAGAAAAACTAGAGTGCAAGAAGCCCACCATGGCCATACAGTTTGTAAGCAACATAAGTCTCTGTGTGTTTACTCAGTTGGGTTTGAGCAGCTGCAGGACTGGTGAGTAAGAGAGATTTGTCCTGACCGTGGGCCAGGCAGGACCGGAGAAAACTTCAGCTACATATATACATAATGAAAGAAAGGTAAAAAGCTCCAAGGCAAAACATAGATGAATAGAAACAGGTTAAATTAAGTTAAAAAAAAAAAAGCTAGTGAGACAAGTCTAAGCTAAATCAAGCATTCATAATTAGAAATGTCTCGATATCTTTATTTAGAAGCTGATTGGCAGCCCAAAGAAAAATTCCAACTACAATTTCCCTTATGAACATTAACACAAAATTACTCAATAAAGTACTTGCACGCTAAATTCAAGAACACATCATAAATATCTACCATGATCAAGTGGGCTTCATCCCAGAGATGCAGGGATGGTTCAACATATGAAAATCTGTTAATGTAATCTGCCATATAAACACACTGAGAGAACAAAGTCACATAAGCATTTCAATAGATGCTGAAAAAGCCTTTGACAAAATCCAACACCCATTCATGATAAAAGTCTTAGAGGGATAAGGAATACAAGGAACATACCTTAACAAAATAAAAGCAATATACATCAAGCCAATAGCCAGCATAAAATTAAATGGAGAAAAACTCAAAGCAATTCCACTATAACCAGGAACAAGGCAATGCTGTCCACTCTATATATCTATTGAGTATATAGAGGTCCAGCTAGAGCAATGAGACAACCCAGGGGGATAAAAATTGGAAAGGAAAAAGTCAAAGTATTATTTGCAGATGATAAATACATAAGTATGTGAGTGACCCCAAAAATTTTACAAGGGAACTCATCCAGCTGATAAACACCTTTCGTGAAGTGGCTAGATAAAAGAAGAATTAATAAAAATCAGTAACCCTCCTATATACAAATGATAAGTGGGCTGAGAAAGAAATCAGGAAAACAATTCACAATAGCCACAAATAATATAAAATATCTTGATGTAACTCTAACCATGCAAGTGAAATATTTGTACGACGAGAGCTTCAAATCTTTTAAAGAAAGAAATTGTAGATGGTATCAGAAGATGGAAAGATCTCCCATTCTCATAGATCATTAGGATTAACATAGTAAAAATGGCCACCTTATCATAAGTAATCTACAGATTCAACCAATTCCCAATAAAATCCCAACACAATTCTTTACAGATTGTGAAAGAACAATATTCAACTTCACATGAAAAATCAAAAAAAACCCAGAATAGCTAATTTTAATCCTGTACAAAAATTCCAGAGTTATTACTATCCCTGATTTCAAGCTCTACTACAAAGCTATAGTAATCAAAACAGACAGGTTAATCTATGGAATCAAATTGAACACCCACATCTATGGACACCCAATTTTTTTTTAAAGAAGCCAAAATTGTACAATTGAAAAAAGAAAATGTCTTCAAAAATGGTGCTGGTTTAACTGGATAATGACATGTAGAAGAATTCAAATATGATTGTTTCAATCACCCTCAAAAATCTCAATTCCAAGTGGATCAAAGATCTCAACATAAATTCAGATACACCGAACCTGATAGAATATAAAGTGGGCAATTTCTCTAAGGCAATAGGACAAAACGGCAGCCTGCAGAGTGGGAAAGATCTTCATCAACTCTACACCTGACAGAGGGTTGATATTTAAAACATATAAAGAACTCAAGAAATTAGATATCAGCAAACCAAATAATTCAATTTTAAAATGAGGTATATATCTAAACAGAGGAGAAACATTTAATATTCAACTCCCTTAGCCTTCAGGGAACTGTATATCAAAATGATTCTGAGATTCCATCCTACGCCTGCCTGTCAGAATGGCCAAGATCAAAAACACAAGTGAGAGCTCATGTTGCAGAGGATGTGTAGCAAGGGGAATGTTGCTGGTGGGAGTGCAAACTTTGAGATTTGGGATATAAAATAAACAAATAAATTTAATAAAATAAAAACATATACCAGCAGGAACCAAACCTGACAATAAACTGGCAATGAGTAAGTTCTAATGAAGAAAAAATTAAATAAACTTATCAATTTATTATTTAATGGAGACAAATAATTGACCTTGATAAAAAGAATATTGATGACAATTCTCTGAAAAAAAATGAACGCAAATATAAATCTAGAAGTGAAAGTATTAAGCGCTTTTTGCCATATGATTATAATTATAATAAGTCATTCTGCTTTCAAATGCATGATGAAACTAAAGTACGTTGAGTAGTAGGTCATCTCATATATTACTAGGATTAATAATACAAAATATTATTTATTATTGTGACAGTGTCTTCCTCTGTGACAATATCACATAATAATTGCCCCAGATATGTACAAGAAGTGTAATTCTGGACTAAAAGTTGACAATAGGCAAGTGGTCTGCATAAAGAAAATTTTCAAGTGTTTGTTAAGAAGAATGTAGTACCTTCTAATTGCCACAAGGCCATTGGAGGACTGAAGGAGTGACAGACTGCCTGATGCTATTGCTAGAGATGCTACTCTGTCTTCTGAACCGCTGCTCTATGTGTCTTACTCTGAAACTCTATCTGTTCTCCAAAATACTAGCTTCAGTAGAAAGTTATCACATTTTTACCATTGCCATCAGTTACCCAGCTTTCTGCAAGGAATATGATAATAGCTTTAAAAATATGACTTTAGACAGTAAGGCATGATGACTACACTTTTTGAATTGTGGGAAGTCACAGTTTCTTTGTATCCTCAGAATATGTGGAGTTACTTCAACCTCCTCTGTTTATAAAGCTGCCCTCACTCATCATAAGGGCCCACATCAAATCATATTCTCGTGTGAATTATCTGTTAAAGGACCATTCCAGATGCCATCACTATGCCAATTAGGGTCTCACTATGAGTATTGGAATGGCTCAGCTTTCCAGTCCATTTAACTACCCTGTTACTTCATCATCTCTACAACCTAGTTTTGGGACCACATAATGTTTACCTTCTATAGTATGAAATCTGAGATGTTTGCTACATCTTGGCATACATATATTGTCCTGTAGAGATTCTTCACCTAATAGTTTATATATTGCTCCACAATGTAGTATTTCAAAATGTTTACTCTTTGAAAGTTTCATAATTGTGTCAGTGCATCTTATTCATAACCATTCCAAGTCCTTCCTTCCAACTCTTCCTAGCATGTCTCCCTTATGTAGCTTCCAGGAGACTTTGAGTCTTATTTATTAATTATAAACCACTAAGTCCAAACAACGCTTCTCATTTGGGCATGGCTGTGTGCTTATCAATGGGAACACAGGGAACTCTCATCCTTTACAGAAGAACAATTATTCCTACTTCAGCAACCATCAACTGCCAATGACTTTTTAGCATTGGCCAGGGAGGGTAAGTTTAATTTATAACTGTTCAGGTTTATAACTTGTGCATGTCTTCTGAAGACAACCATGCTTAATCTCAAAATACTTAAAACATCATGTTTCCTGGGAAATTCCTTTCATTGTCAATTATTTCTTTCATGTATAACCTGCTAGCAGGTTTGATCCTATCCATTTAAACCTGACAAAATAGTTCTAAAATATAAATGTTCATATATTAGTTTAGCTTTCTATGAAAGTGCTTCATCATGAATCATGAGTCTTAATGAAATTTAGTCAACAGCAACTTTCTTCACTGGACATCTGCATCTCAATGTCAACCATCTGCCATCTTTAGGCATGTTTCTTTGATGAGCAATAACAGCATCTTTCATTTATATGTTTTATATGCATGGTTTTACTGATTTTAGTTAAGCCATTTTCTATATAAAATAGTCATGCCTTTCCATATTAATATATCCATTAATTATGTACACTTGCTATACATTCTTTATGCCTAACTTAAGTCTAACCTTACCATATTCAAATACATTATATTAACACATATCATCATATAGAGAGTAATAATGGGTGGATGTTTTATTTTATTGCTTTTCTTTCATATGTTTAGCATTAAATTGAGAGTTCAGTGAAAGTGAAGCATGCTTTCATTTTGCTTTTACTGGTCTTCATCCTATAGTGTAGAGCCTGATAAATTATGACTACTTAGGTATGTTCTAGGGCTGGGCACATAACTTAGAATTTAAGAAGTTGTACTCCTGTTGAAGAGGACCAGATTTGTTTACCAGTACTTGTATTGAGTGACTCAATACCACATCTAGCTGCAGCTCTAGGCAACCTGACTGCCTCTGCTGTCTTCCATGAACATCTATACTCAAATCTCATACCCACCCACTGTCACACAGATGTAGACATAGTGATAAGAAAGTAGTAAGTCTTTGAAAAAAGAAATATTTGCAGACTGCAGTTAAATGGAAAGGGCAGAAGAAAGATATGTGTTATGATTGTCTTGAGTTATAAATCAACTATAAATTACTATGAGTCTATATCTAGTTCTGTAGTCACCGTTTTATGTGCACTACTGAAATTTTCTAGAATACTAGAGACCTTTTATACACAAAAACACAGAGTGACGACTTCAACCATTTTATAACATGTACATATCATATTAAACTGTATGTCCTGAGGGTGAGTCATTTTTATTTACAAAACATATGTATTATAATTTGAGTCTAAAATGACTCTTATAGACTAATATTTACTTGGCATGTTCCCAGTTGCTGGTACTTCCTTGAGACATTCTGGAGACTTTATGTGTTGTGTCCAAATTGAAGGAATGAGAGTACAAAGTAGAAAGTTCTTTGTAGTTACATCTTTCCAGTTCCCTTTCAGCCTGCTGTTTCCTTTTACATGATATACAGAAGCTGAGAACTATTCCAACAGGCTGTTCTTGGTTTCTGTTCAAGGTCAACATTCAGCTCATTCTTCCTAGCATCATAGAGCTTCCACATGGTTCTCAGTGGCATGTATTATATATATATACATATACATATATATACATATACATATACGTATACATATATATATATATATACTGTTGCCCAAACTTGATTTTATTGAGTTTAATGTTGCTCATATATTAAATGTGTGTGTGTGTGTGTGTGTATGTATGCCTCTACATCATGTCACTCTGCTTTTATGCCTGGTTTGTCTTGATGTAAAAGTATTCTTCTACAGTTTCCCTTCACCATGAACTGGACTAGTCCTTTGTGCTTCTATCACCATAATGTCCTGAAACCTGTTTTTTGTTTTTGTTGTTGTTTATATATAAATATAAATATAGCTATGCCCTTATAATTTTACTGAATTGTTTTCTTCTGTGTCAGTCATTCTTTTTCAATTACATGAATTATGAACCAAAGGCTGTGGAGCCCCCAGCTGGATCAGGCCCTCCAGATAAGTGAGACAATTGAATAGCTTGAACTGTTTGGGAGGCATCCAGGCAGTGGGACCCGGACCTGTCCTTAGTGCATGAGATGGCTCTTTGGAACCTTAGGCTGACACAGGGACACACTGATCAGCCTGGAAGGGGGGGACTGGACCTGCCTGTACTGAATCAATTGTAAACAAATAGCTGACAATAAGATAAGACAGGGAAGAGATTTCAAGTCTCCTGCATTCAAAAATTTCAGTGTCTATCCAGAGCCAAGCAGTCAGTCCTGAAAACAAACATAGCAGTAACGTTATATAGACCAGGATGGATGGGGATATATATATATATATATATTCATGTATGTACATATACATACATACATGAATGAATGCAATTACTGAAGAAAGAGGCCATGAATATTAACAATAGAAGGGATAGGTATACTGAAGGTTTTGGAGGGAGGAAAGAGAAGGGAGAAATGTAATTAAAAATGAAGTTTCAGTGCATCATGGTGCTGAAAGCACAGTGGAACAGCCAGTTAGTGGTGGAGGGGACCAGTGGGAGAATATGTTTACATAAGACAGATCTGGCATGAAAGCAGAGTGACAGGACACAGGAGCCAGCATCTCTTCCAAGACCAATCCCTGGGGATAAACTTCTTCCAGGAAAGCTCCTTCCCTACATATTCCAAAGCTTCCCAAAATAGCACCATGAGCTAAGTAACAATCAATGATGGGATGAATCTGTGTGGAGTATTTCAGATCAAACCATAGAAACTTTATTTTGCCATAGATGGTAACTTATCTTTCCATTTATATTCACATTGCCTGTGGACACACTATTTCAAATGATACTCTCATTTGTACAGCATTTCTATGATTAGTCTGCAATGGTTAGACTTTCTATATTGAAATTCTTTGCATTGGGCAGTCATGGCACCTTTCAGAAATGAAAACTTGAATGTATTAGAATTCTGTTTAAAAATAAATGTTGTTATTCTTCCATATACAGTGTTGCCCCTTTCCTCATACATCTCTTGCACATTCATTTTAGAATAAGCAATTATATGTATATATACATACATAACTTATATCTCATCCCCAACAGCTTCAAACTCTTCAAGGGCACAAACCTTGTCATTTTAATAGCCGTTTCCCCAGCAACCAACATGTACCAAGTCCTCAACAAACATTGCACGGCTAGGATGGATGAATTATTTTTAAGTTTCTTTACCAGCAAAATTTTAGCATGCAGTTTTCTACAACTTTAGGTAAATAAAAGAAGTTTGTTTCTAGAAGTACAGTAGTCAGTATGTTCAGGACATTCGAAGTGAACTAAATCGTTTCGCAGTTCATCACCACTTTTCCACATTCAGTTCCAAAAGGAAAAATAAGTAGCCACAGTAGTGTCAGAGGCTTTTTTAAAAAGACAATATGTGTCCTTTACCATAGTGTTCTGGGTAATCGGAAGAGACATATCTAGTAGAAAATATTGGTGAAACAACCCTTCAGCACATTCTATCTCAAACCTTCCATCCTTTTTGTCACTGATGGAAGGTATTCCATTCTTAAACTAAAACTTTACTGTAAAGAACTTGAAAAGTAAATAATAATAATAATAATAATAATAATAATGGAAATAATAATCACATACTAATTCAAGTATTGGGCACTTGAGTTATGAAAGAGGACTTAATTTTTTTGTTCTAGTATTAATTCTGTCATTGTATTTCTCTGAGTTTCAACACTCATATATATGGAGATAGGCACACACATGCATGTATCTGCAATCAGTAATGGCTATGGGTAGTAGTTGACTTTGCTTTTTGTGAAAGAACAACATTTGAACTTAATATCGATTAATTTTCCACTCATATTTTCATTCAAGAATATTAGGTAAACAGCAACCATTTATACCCAAGGAAATATTTTTTTAATTTTTTATCATAATAATAAATGTTCATTGATCTTATGATAAAGATTTTTAAATTTCCAAAAATCACATTGAGATTCCTTAGTAAGAAAGAAACTCCAAATTTGTGCTATACATCACATGGAGATAAATTCATTGCGTGCCTCTGTAACATAATAAAAAAAATATGGCAACAGTGAACATCTGCATAAGACCTACATTAAAGAAATGGGAAAGGGTGGATATGAGCCCAGGAAGGGAATAGGTGGCAAGAAGTATGGAACTGGTGGGAGTGGAAGGAGGAAGAGAGAGAGTATTGGACGTGAACGTGATCGTAGTACATCATATGAAAATATAAAGTATAAAATATAATAAACTCTCACACACAAATATATAAAAATGTCCTGTGCTTTTCCAATCTTGGTCTCAGCAATTCACACTCTTGCTGTCCATCCTCTTTCTCGACAATTGGACTCCTGGTGGCCTGGCAGACGATCTCTGCATCAGTTGTTGGATGAGAGTTCCAGGTGTCGTTTTTAATTGAGTTGGAAATAACCAATATTTCAAGAAGTAATGAGATTTTTACCCTGTAGATGGTAATTATACCATCATGAAAGATTGTTTCTTTTCTTGTAAAGTTTTCCAGACAGTTCTCCTTCCTTCTTTTGATGTCTATCTGTCCAAAGGTCCTCAATGTCCTTAAGATGAATATTTTTATTGTCATGTAAAGACAAAAACAGAACCTTTTCTCGACCCTAATTTGGTGAGTTTTTCTTTTTGATATGTTCAATTGACACATCCATTGATGAACAATCACTTTTCCTAATCAAGAGGTCTCTCCTGTTTGAATAAAATCTTTATTAATTTAAAAAAAATGACCAGAAATTGAATTTGTGAAATTATTGATGCTTTTCAGTGAAAGTCTCAAATTATTCCCTGTGGGTGAAGAGTCTCTTTGCATTTAGTTTCAACATGCATTGACTTCAATGTACTGTGAATCATGACTGTGTCACTGAACAATATTCTGAATCGATTTGGATCAGGAGGAAACCATGAGATGTTTCCATGAGACGATGATGAGAATGTTGTGTGCAGCTTTATATTATAATTTTGTGTCTCAGGGAATTTGGATGGGATGTGATTTAGGAAATGAAGTTCACTCATCAGTCTTGTATTCCATTTCCATTGTTCTATGTCACATCCCTATAGAAATGGGTTAATTTAAGATAGAAGAACTAGTGAGCAAGAAGCCTGCCTGGGCCATACACTTTGTAAGCAATGTCTCTGTGTGTTTATTCGGTTGGGTCTGAGCAGCTACAGGACTGGTGGGTGAGAGAGATTTGTCCTGGCTGTGGGCCTGAAATGAGCATTTCACTAGTAACTGTCATACACTGATGTTCAGTCTACCCTCCAGTTCCATGATCTTTTTTTTTCCCCTTGTATCTATATGACATCATAGCACACAAACCCTGTATGATTAGTGTTACCTTGGAAAATGGCATCATTCTGCACACATTTCAGATTTCTCTTTATCAGTTAGGCATGCTGTGAAATCAGGAGATATTTCAAATGAAACAATATAAGAACTTCTCAAAGAGGTGCTAATGTATATCCATGTTTTTGTCACAGAAAATCTCACTTTGATTCTCTCTGTGGCCTTGAACTCACAGAAATCCTCCTCCTACTTCTGCCTCCCAATCGCTAGGATTAGTGTAAAGCCACCATCTCTGGCTTATCAATTATCCTTATGATTTCATTTATTGAAGGTGAAACATTTTTGTGACTTTCATATACAGTTTATTTAATCTTACATTGAATCTGCTTTAGGTCTTAATTAAATTTTAGCTATTAATATTTATATTTACCAAATCATCTCAGTTTCTGGACCCTGATAAGCCATCTAGTTAATCACCACCATATTTGTGACTGTTATCATCTGTTTCTTCAATTAAACAATGTATTTTCATTTTTCTATTCTTACAGGTAATGACACTAAATACGCATAATGATGCCTCCTACACACAAGCTGTCTTTGCCTGGCATTATCAGATGCTGTTGTGGCCAACATTCACTATCTGCATATATTTTCTAAATTATGCAATTTAAATTCTAAGAAAAATAAGAAGAGTTCTTAATTATCTCAGTATAGATGAAGAAATTTAGTTTTTTAAAAGTGCAATTTGGACTTTTCCCATGTGACAGAGAAAAGATCAAAATAAGAGTCAGTTATAAGGCTTTTCTTTCTAGTGCTTGGCTTTTAAATATTGGAAAAGAGTAATGGAGAATATGTTCAAGTTTGGTCTCAACAGACCTCTGGGTAATTAGCAAACTATACATAAAGGTAAATAATGATTGTATATTTAATTTAATTTAATTTATCTATTTATAAATGGTTGTCATGTTGTACCTGGATACTTTGTAGTAATTAAATAATTTTAAAAGAATAAAATAAGTCTAAATGACACATAGTTTTTATACTGATAAAATAACTTCAACTAATTAAAAGCCAGAACTCTCATTTTCACTTGCTAAGATCTAAAACCATTTTTTTTTTTTTTTTTTTTTTTTTGTCTAGAGAGATACTCAGATGCATAGGGTGATTGTAGAGGAGTTCTTTAGTAATTCTGTTTAAGTTAGCAATTTTAAAAACTGGGCTTTTTCTTTTTTTTTTTTCTCTCTCTCTCCCCTCATTCTTTCTCTCCATGTTTGCATGTGTGTGCGTTCGTGCGTGTGTGTGTGCGTGTGTGTGTGTGTGTGTGTGTGTGTGTGTGTGTGTGCTTTGAGCTGTGGGTCTAGGCATGCTTTACTGATGTCCAAAGATCAATGTTTATTATGTTATTTTATTGTACTCCACCTCATTTTTAGAAACAGAGTCTCTCATAAACCCTGAAGGTCATTGTGTATCCTAGACTAACTGGACCTGGAGCCCTCATATCCCCCATCTCCCTCCTCAAGGATTATGGCTATGGAGAAAAGCAGCTATGGTCATATTTTGTGTGTGTCTTTGGGATCAATGCTCTAGTTCTCATTCATACCCAATGATCACTTCTCCCACATAAATGCCTCCCCAGCCTGAGTATTATTTCAACTATGAAAATATGATAATTGGAATATTCATTATTTTATATCTCTTTGAGAGGCTATTATTATGACTTCTTTATCAAATATTGATTGATATCTTTAACTATACAAAGATAGACTATTTCCTCATCAAGAAAGTGTTTCCTGCTATCAATTTACTTAAGCTCTATGATGAAGATAGTTATCTAACAATACTATCTACAGAACATTTAAGTTGTAGTAGAAAAACTAAGTGATCATAACAATCAGAAAAAGAGAATAGTTAATTTTCAGTAGTATCTAATACTTCAAGTGTTATAGCATTATCTGAAAAGTGATAGTTTTCAGCATCATCCATAACAATGGTCTATAAATATTGGTCCTTATATCCACAGTGTAGGGTAAAAGGATCAGTCAAAGAAACACACCCTGACCCTGAAACCAGAGCCAATGAAACACAGTGTCTCTGTTCAACTCATCATGAAAACCAACTACTCTCTGAGTATAAGATCCAGCCAATCTCTGAGCTTGTCCAAGGTTTGGGATTGAAATCTGACTAATTCCCACCCTGAATATCTACATCCTAGAAAAACTCCACCACTAAGAAAACCTATACCTGTTCAGTTTGAAGCCGCCTTTTTCCACCCTGGCAAATGCAGACACTCTCCTGGATTCCTCCTTCCCATTTCTCTTGAATGAGATTTGAGTGAAGACCTTATTTCCCTGGAGTGGAACTTGGCAGGGAATTAAAAACATTTGTCTGAAACCCCCTTAGCAGAGCAGCACACAGCTGTAACAACTTTCCTTGGAGCAGAAGCAGAACTGCTACATTCCTGAGGGGGAACTATCCCCTACCAGAACAGCTCTGTAGATATTGCCTGGCTTCTAAGAACCGGGATATCTTTTTCTTCCTAGCTGAGGGTGTCACTTGGCTTCCAAAGGCCAGGATTCCTTTCCCTTCAAAACTGTAACACTTACAGATAGTGCCTGGCTTCTAACAACCAGGATACCTTTCCCTCCAGAGCTGAAACATTTACACTTAAGTGTAGTTTTCATTCCTCATCATGGAACTTCTCCTTGCAACATATAAAGACTGCAGAAAACCGCAGTCAATCAAAATTCAGAGTTATGGAGCCCAGTCCCAGTGGATACATACACCAAACACTCCCACACCTAAGTTGCAGGAAACATTGCAGAAGTTGGGCAGAAGTTTCATTGTATGAAACAGGAGATCTGGGAGTTTGTTGTGAGATCCTGTGTCCTAGTAATCTCAGAAGCTACTCTCAAAAGACGTCACCAACATGACTGAGCAAACATGAGATAAATAATGCCAGCTCCACTGGGCATACCAAAATGGATGGAGGAAAGCCCATGAGGCCTCAAATGACACAAAGAACTACAGGCAACTGAGAAAAGCTGAGGGCAGGAGAGGTGGCCTTCCCCATGGGAGAGCACAGCAATTGGTGGTCCAGTGCCAGTCATACAGGTAGCACTATACGTACTAAGTAGGTTATATTTAGGAAAATATATGCATACACACATAGATTCACATCTAAGCATTCAGTAGTAATTATTTTAAAACGAGGACATGAATTTGAAGGGAAGTGAGGAATGATATATGAGAGGGGTTAGGAGGAGGAAAGGGAAGGGAGAGATGTGATAATTCAATTACAATCTCATTACCTTTTAAATGATGGTAAATAGTATATGATAGAATAGAATGATGGGAGAAGGTATATTATAATATATGATAAATACAAATTGGGATAATATACATGGTGACTATATACTACTTTAATGATTTGCAGAGGATAATAAAATAACTAATTTTAAAAGTCTATGGTCATTTGTTAGAATCATGTTGCTTTTCAGATATTCAAAATCAGGTGTTTTATGTTCAAATGAGGACAAACTCAAAGTACATTTCCTGAGGTCAGATTTTCCTAGATAAAGACTACAGGTCTGTATTGAGTAGAGTACATCAAGAAAGTTTAATTTAAAAATTCAGCAATCAGCCATCCTCACATAATCACCCACAGCACAGAGAAATTCTAGGAGGGAATGGCACATAAACTGTAATTAGTAATAAATGTCCCCCTGTTAAACAGAAATCTAATCTAAACATTTGACTCAACTACATTCCTTATTTTGTTCCAGATGTTTTTAATGACAGTTCAACTTTGCTAGTCTAATTAGCATGAGTTTCACATTCAATGATTTTCAAGCACATTCTTGAAGACTTTATTCTTACCATTCTCTTAGCTCTGAAACATGAAAGAGATAAGAATGGTGTATATGACATGTAGTCTCAAGGGGATGCGGTTTTGTGTTTGCGGACTGTCATCTTCTGTAAAATAAATGTATGAAAATCTCAGGCAATGAGATTTGTAGAAAATGTAAGATTTAAGAAAAATAAAATGCATTTTTACTTTTTCATGTTGTTGAAATTCTGTTTAAGTTGGGATTTTGTTCTGATTCACAGATATGATTTAAAAAATTTTAGATAGTGTGACATTAATATTTATTTTATATATTTTTAATATCAGAACAAATATAAAAGGTAAAAAACACATAACATTTACCAATGAGTCAACATTTTCTTGAACTACAAATAAAAAGTGACATAATTTAGGAATTTGCATAATTTTTCTGGATTCAATTAAAGCATTTCCTGTTTAGAATATCACTACTAAATTATACTCTCAATAGTCATTCTTTATTACAGAATGTCCTTCTAGGAGACCTCATGCTGTTTTCCATGCTATTATGGGGCAATCTCAAAAGAGGTTTCTGCCTTTTTTTTAACCAAATGTGGCCCCCACCAAATCTATTATAATATCCAGATAAAGGATAAAGGCCTCTCCAGAAAGCACCAATGGCTTCTTTTTCACTGGTAATAAAGTATAGAGCCCTGTCTTTGTTTTCTGGGTTATTTCTTTAATAGCCACAGTGGGAAAGAAATCTAGCTTCTAATAACTTTTAAACTCTTTCCTTTATTACCTGTTTCTTCCCTAAGGTAAAATCTGAGACAGGGCTTAGAGAATAAAGAAAGATACAAGCATATACTTTTGTGTAAGTGTCCCTCCATTATAGGAGCTAAGTGATATGTCAGCATAAGGAAATGCCACGTTGTTTTCCTTGCCATAAAACTATGCTGTAAGGACTTAGAGAAGAGCACAGTATCCCTGGTGGCACTGTGTTTAATGTAATTTTCCATGTGTGCACTGGAGATTCACAGAAGAGAGACTCCACTTGTGTTTTTTTCTGCAGCATCCACTCAAACACAAGTGACTAGGACAATTTAAAAAAAGTTAATGAGTTAGAGAGATAACTCTGCAGTTAAGAGTGTGCACTATTCTTGTAGAGGACCTATGGTGGGTTTCCATAACCTTTGTCAGGTGGCTCAAAACACCTGTGACTACACTTACAAGGAGATACTGCACCTCCAGCCTCTGCAAGCACACACACACACACACACACACACACACACACACACACACACACACAGAGAGAGAGAGAGAGAGAGAGAGAGAGAGAGAGAGAGAATGAAAATGTAACAAATCTTTAAAAATAAAAAAATATATAGTTATGTTGCTATCTCAAGAAAATAGTCTTGACTTGGCACACAGAGAAATGAGTGGCTTATACTATAAACAACAGCTACATTTCAAATGCCACTCATTATCAGAGCGAATAATTTTAACTAGCTTATATTAATTGTACAAATTGGTTGCATTATAATATTTTCACTCTGTAATGTACTTTGATCCTATACTTGCTGTGTATTACACTATAAGGAATACTTCAGAGATAGCAAATGGTTTAGTTTCCCTATTTTTATGGTTTCTCATTAATGCATATCTATGGAGCTCTTTACCTGATGACTCCAGGAATTCTAGCAACTTATCTTTGAATTAGAAGCCTCCCAAAGTAAACTCACTTATATGAATCTGTGTTGACAGTTTCACTCCTAAAATCATCTGTTCTCCATCTCTGCTTTGATCATGGCATGCAGTTAAAAAAAAAACTGATTGAATAAAACATACAGTAGTTTGAAAGGACACTATACATACATTTTGGCAAAATAAGTAAGAAGTAGAAAATTAAGAAGCTTAAGTTGCCTGTTTTTATATCATTTCAACAATAAATTCCATCACTTCTAAATGAAACCTAAGATTTTAGTATTTTGGCATTAACATTAAGTATCATAAAACTGACCTTTTATGAATACTAAATATAATTATTATAAGTGATTATGTATTTGAAAACACATATTATCAACATTCAGATTAGGGCAATGTGACAAGCAGGTTCAAGTGTTGTTATTTTATTCCACAGCTAGTAAATAACACAGCCCTTTTCCAAGCCTAACCAACATAGATGTAAATCCTATGCATTTTCACAGATGTTGATTTTAGAATAGTTTCAAATGTTTCAATCTTTTAAAGAATTAACACAAATAGTCATTTCCACTTAAAAAAAAAAAAACACACCAGGTAAGTCTTATAAGAAAACACTACACTATTCATGCTGAGTTAAGTAATTATTTACTTCTAAATATCTATTACTTATTTTTGTTGGTATTTTAAATTGTTTTCCATTTGTCTGCTTCATTGAATCAGTTGTGTTAATACTCAGTTGTATATTAATTCACAATCTTTATCTTTGTTGAGGTCTTTTGGTTTGTGTTGTAAACTTTTATTCTGTGTCTTTGTTGGTGAGTGAAGTTTCTTGCAGGCAGCAAACTGTTGGATCTTTTTAAGGGCATTCCACCAACCTGTCGTGTAATATAGATGTTTAGAGGATTGCATATACTTCAGTTGGATGGTTTCCCATTTTACTAAGTTAAAAATATTTAAAGATAGGATCGGTGGCTCACACAAAGACACCTCTGGCATACAACTTATCATTTGTCTTACCAACCAGAGATAACAAAACAAATAAAATTATAATCAATAATAATGATCTCATACTTGCATTGAGCATTCTGTTCTGATTATTCCCCTATTTACCTTTTGCTATGTTATACTGCTATATGAATATGTTTTGTGTAAAGTGGTTACTTCTATAGCATAGATTCAGTATTTTACTGGATATAGAAAACACCAGAAAGTGTACAAAGTCACAAAAACTGAAACTTTCTCCTGAATGAAAATGGGTCAAGACATAAATAAAAGAAATTAAAGACTTTTTTGAATTCAACTAAATGAATACATAGCATACACAAACATGGGACATAATAAAAGAAGTTCTAAGAGGCAAATGCATAGCATGAAGAGCCTACATTAAAGAAAAACAACTGGGGAGATCTCATACTAGCAACTTAATAGCAGACCTCATAATAGCAACTTAATAGAGTGAAAAAAAAAAAAACAAAAGTAGTCAAAACCAAGGGAGATAGATTTCAAGAAATAATCAAACTTGGGACTGAAATCAATAAAATAAAAACAAATAGAACAAATATCAAGAGTTAGTGCAACAAAGAGTTTGTTCTTTGAGAAAATCAACAACTCTTATACAACCTAACTAAAATGCAGAGAGAGAATATCTGAATTAACAAAATAAATAAGAAATGAAGAGGAAGATACAACAACAGACATTAAGACAATCCAGAGAATCCTAAGGGTACAGTTTAAAAATGTGTACTCTACCAAATTGGAAAAATCTAAAAGAAATTGATAATGGTCTCTATAGATACCACTAACCAAGTTATTTTGAAATCAGAAAAAAAATAAATAGACCTATAAGCATTAGTGAAATAGAAGCAATAATTAAAATCTCCCAACCAGAAAGATGTTAAGAGACAGATGTTAACTCACAGTTCTACCAGACTTTCAGAGTTAACACCAATATTCCTTAAATTATTGCACCAAATAGAAACAGAAGGGATATTGCCTAATTCATTTAATGAATCTATAGTTAACCTGATAATCAAATGACATAAAGACACAACAAAAAAAGAGAATTACAAACTAATTTCTCTTATGAGCACAGATGCAAAAAATCCTCATAAAAATACTTGCAAAATTAGTCCAAGAACACCTTAAAAATATTATCCACCAGGATCAAGAAGTCTTAATCTCATAGATGCAATTCAATAATAGAAAATCATTAAATGTAATCCACCATATAAACAAACTGAAGGAAAAAAACATGCTTGATCATATCATCAGATGCCAAAAGGCTTTGATGAAATCCAACATCTATTCATAATTAGTGATCTAGAGTGATTAGAGATACAAAGGACAGACTTCAATATAAAATGCAACTGTAGATACTAGATGTAAATCAAAGGATAAGCACACTACAACCCACAGCTCCAGAGAAGCTAACTAACAAGGACTACCCTAAGAGGGACACAGGGATCACCCTGTGAAGGAGAAATGGATGAGATCTCCATGAGCAAACTGGGGGTGAGGGATGAAATGGCAGGTAGGGGATGGTGGATCAGAACATAAGGGAAAGGGATATTTGAGCTGGACACGGACAGAGTGGGAGAGCAAAGAAAATGAAAGTATTAATAAGAGGACTCAAAAAAAAAGAGAAAGAAAAAGCTTGCATTTTCCTATTTCACAAAAGCATTGTAAATTGTGACTAAGTTTAAAACACGTTACATTATAGCATAATGAGTCCTAAAAGGACTGTTTATGTTATTGAGCCACTATTTAGTTTTTTAGTTGGAGCTTCATATTTCTCTAGTCCTAATAAGAAATTAAATATTAAAAAAAAATGAATCACCATTGGAAATGGAGTAATACTAGTTACAGATGTGAGACTCAGTCCACAGATGGATTAAGTCCCTGTCTCACTGCTGCAACAAAATACCTGAAAACATAGCTGGGGAGATTTCTTAGTGCTTACGAGTAGTGTCTTTTCTCTCCATAGGACTTGGCTTCTATTCCCAGGGTATACATAGTGGCTCACCACCAGCTATAGCTCTAACTCCAGACTGGAGGGAATCTGATGCCCACTTCTAATCTCCATAGTCACCACCACACAAATGCTGCACAGACACAAGGAGGCAAAATAGTCACACAATAAAATCAAAATTTAAAAACATTAAAATGTTGTATAAAATCAACTTAAAGATAAAAGTGTATGTTTTGATTTATAGTTCTTATTGATACAGTCTATCATAAGAGGGCAGTTATGACAGTGCCACAGCCAGCTGTTGCTAATTATGCTGAGTCCACAACCAGGAAACCACAAATATGATGTGATAAATATGTTTGTTTGTCATCTTTTTATTCATTTCGGGACTAAAATCTAGCATATTTATAGTGAGTATTCCCAATCTAGCTAATCTCTCATACTCAGGAGCTTGTCTCTCCCTTAATTCTAATTCCTGACACCTTGAAAATGAATATTAAGCATCATAGCAGACAATAGGATATACTACCTATCACAGAGAATATGGTGTATGGTCACCAAAAGTAGCACTCATCACAACATGTGGTCCTCCTTATCTCATCTTTTCAGCAAAATTGACCCTTCCCATTTTCTTTAATTCATTTCACAGTCAGTTTTGTTTGTTTGTGTTTGTTTGTTTTTCAAGACAGTGTTTCTCTTTGTAGCTTTGGTGCCTGTCCTGGATCTCGCTCTGTAGACCATGCTGGCCTTGAACTCACAGAGATCTGCCTGGCACTAACTCCAGAGTTCTGGGATTAAAGGCATGTGCCACCACTGGTCAGCCTCATGGTCAGTTCTTATCCAGACACTGTGGCAGTGTGTCCCCAAGGATGCCTGAGTTGTGATTATTCCTTGTTTCTGATTTACATAGCAGCTCCATCACAAAGGATTGACCTCCCTATAAGATATTGACTGGCTGTGGTGTACTGTAAAATGGTGAGCAATTCAATGGATTGCTTCTACAACACTCTGCTTCTACACAGAAGTCATTATCAGAGTAAGTATATTCAGTGGATTTAAAGCTCAAGAGACTTTTTTTTCTGCAGTTAAGACTGTTAGTATTTACTTTCTGTTCCCTTAGAAGAACCAGGATGGAGTTACAGACTGCTCATTACTTTCCTCTATAACATATTTATGTCTTCTGTTTTATATAATCAGTATTGTTAAACATTTCTTGAATCTCTTTTTTCCTCTTAGCCTCTCCTTTATTAACTCTGACTCATATATAGTATACAGAAGGAAACTTATAATTTGACATCTTGTTCTATAAACTTAATCTACTTGTGCCAGTATTCTAACATCAGCTTAAATGGCCACCTCTAAATTTCAGTAATTGTCTACCCTGAAGACTTCATAAACATGTGAGCAATGAAAATACTTTTCTTCTATTTAGAATCATTAATATTGTATTACCAATTTTATAACTAAGTAATTTATTTTTGCAAATTTATATTTGAGTTAGAAGGCAACACAAGTCTTTACATATCCCTACATTTCTTTATGGTGTAAATCTTTGCCTGAGATAAATTTGTTAACAAAATGATGTATTGATGGTTGGCAGACAGTATGAAAATGGCATTGATATAATAATGCAGTCCAGGAAGTCACTTAGGTCATGACCTCTTAAATTTCTGGACACTAACATATACAGAGAGAGTGAAGTGTAATATTACTTTTGGGAAAGCAAACTGTGAGACAAGTCTCCTTTGGCCATCAGTGGAATTCGGAGAAGCCTAGTAGTGATATTAACCCTGGAATCACTACAAGTTGTGAGTTAACCTTATTTTCAGGAACAAAACATGCATAATTGTGACTTGAACTACAAACATATTTTGGGAGTTTGAAATTTCAGGAAACTATGTCTTTATTTTGTATTTATGTATACTACATAAAATGGCAATAAATTGGTCCACAAAGTCAATCCCATTAATTAAATATTTACATTTTCAAAAGTAAGAATATAATTTTCAATCAACTGATCAAAGAATTTGAAATTGTCTAATTGTGGTGTTACATCAATATAAATGTTATCTAAATCAAAATAAAAGTAATTAGTGCTACATATTAAAAAATAATGAGGTATATTCAGAAAAATAAGTATTTTTAACTTTTGGAGTTAATGTTTAGTACTGGGTGATGTACTGGTTCAATGGGAGTTTAGTTCTAAAGAAAATTAATTATTAAAAGCATCAAAATAGAAAGACACAAAAGCTGTGGAAAAATCCTTGGAAAGTAGGATAGGTCCCAATTGTAGACAATAGTTATGTTTGTCTCTGGAAAAGGGAACATCAGATAATTCACAATTGATTATTGCACAGTTCCATAAATTATGTACCAGTATATTCCAGATGCCTAAAAATATGCCTTATTCACAATTTCAAAATGTAGTACAAGGTCCTGAGAAAGCTTATCTTCCCTCTCCACATTCTTATCCTTGTCTTTTCTAATCAACATTCTAAGTTTGAAAAAGCCCAGTAGTGCTGTGTGTTTATGTGTGTATGCAGGGGGTAATGAGTTAATTATAATACATGGTAAATATTTATTTTCTGTAAAGCAGAGATTGTGATTAGCTCTTCCTTGGGAAGTCAAAAATGCCACATTGAAAGGTGATAATGTTTTGCCAATGCCAGATTTCAAATCAATAGCAGTCACAATATGTTACATTAATATTCTAAAGCCTTTTCCAACTTATATTTATATATAGCAATTAAGAAATCCTCCCAGGGGCCTGGAGAGATGGCTCCAGTTTTAACTGCATATCAACTCTTGCAGAAGACCTGAGTTTGGTTCCCAGAACCCATAAAAGGCAGATCACAACTGCTTATAAGGGCAGCTCCAGGGTATATAATATTGTCTTCTGGCCGCCACAGACATTACACTCACGTGCACACACACACACACACACACACACACACATACACACACACAGGGGCGTATAAAATAATTAAAACTTAAGAGGAAAATTCTTACAGACACAAATAAGAAATTGAAGGTAAAAATGAAAACTAAATATCTTAACAAAGGTGATACACATAGTGCCTAATGCAGCCAGAACCACACCAGAGTCCTTACCTTTCCCTCTGTAACCATACAAAACATCACAGTGATGTATTAATCCAGGAGCAAAGATCTGTATACCAGTCAACTTAGTAAAAGTATCTGGTAGGAGTGATTAGGTAATACAAATTTCAAATATAAAACAACATGTGGACAGAAAGGGTGTGAACACACACTTATTATTGCATTTTCCACTTAGCGGGGTACTTTTCAGACATGTAGATCATGTTGTTCTTTAGTAAAAAGGTGCATTCTCATAGAGCACAATGTCAGAAAATCATTATACTAGCAGCTGGAAATTCACTTGAATTGGAGATTGTCCAGAGAAAATGCTACACCAAATAATAACCCAGCCTTTCCCACACAAACAGAATGAAATGGTACAGCAACAACATTATTTATATTATAAAAGGGAGAAAATAAATTTTGTAAATGCAGTAGAAAATTATTCTAGCATATTGTTTTGGATCTTGTTCTAAGTTTTTAAAATAAAGAATAATTATTTTTATCATTTGCCCTTTAGTAGAAAACAAACTTTGAAATAAAACTACTTTACAATGAAACTAATGTAGGTTAAAAATGTGATTATCAACTTGAAATGTGGGAAGAGGTGGGCATGAGAGGGATTCCGGGGAGAAGAGGGATTGGGAAAAGACTGGCAGTTCTATCACATTTTTAAACATTCTAAAAATAACCAAAATAAGTGAAAGAAAAAAATTTATGGTATGAATACTGATGTTCTCGAAAATAAAACTGCAACAGCATTAAATCCTAAAAAACAAAAACAAAAACAAAAAACAACAACAACACAAACAAATCAATCTGGGCAGTGGTGGTACATGCCTTTAATCCCAGCACTGGAAAGGCAGAGCCAGGCAGATTTCTCTGAGTTCAAGGCCAACCTGTTCTACAGAGAAAGATATAGGACAGGCACTAAAACTACACAGAGAAACTACACAGAGAAACCCTGTCTCAAAAATAAAAACAAAAACAAAAACAAAAAGAAAAGAAAGAGAGACAGACAGAAAAACAAATCATTGAAAAGTGTTTCAGAAGAAGACAAACAAATTGTAGTCAGAGGGAACATTGTATTTGGGTTATAGAAATATGAATTTATCTAATTAGGTGGAACATAAACCTGGGGACTGGGTGAAAACAGTTTGAAGGAAGGTCTATAAGGGTGTAACTCATCCACAGGAGATTACTATGTAAGTCTCACCAAACTAACTTGGGAAGATCCTTCATGGCAAACTGGGAAAATCAGTTAACTTTCTCAAAGTAAGTGTGGAGTTAAACAATCATTGAATTACATATACTCTTTTGGACGATGCCAATATTGTTCAAATTCTACCCTTCTAACACACATTTCCCCCTATCAAATTAAGCACCCTCGACAGTTATGAGTTGTTAACATTGTTTACTTTTAGAACTTACTATGCTGTTCATTTCCTCTTCTCAATTCCAGCACAAAAGGTATACATTTGTGAAATGTTTTAAAAATTCATACCTCATGTTATACATCTATTTCTCCAACTTGACTCTGCAATCATGATTTTATTGGTGACAAGCATTGCATAGTTATTACAACACTGTAATGTCTTTGCTAAAGGAAGATACATTATTTTCTTACTTCTGCACCTATGAAAAGTAAAGATCTCTAAAGCTTATCTTAGAAATTTAATCTTATTCCATCTATTTTATATGAGCACTGATGTAAAGCTCTATGTACAGCTGCCAAATATAGAGATGTGCATCTATACAGCTAACTATTCTATAATGACTCTCATAATTCTCAGACTATTGTTAGTAAACTTAAAGGCTAATGTGTTCAAAACTATGTATGTGTATGTATGCTTACTTTTCTACTTCAGTTGTCTATAAACTGTGTTTCATGTTATATTTCTAATTTTATCTCACATTTAAAATGGGAATCATTATCTTTTAGTGAATTGAAATATTGTATTTCTTGGATTAGAATGTAGGGAATCTGATCTTCAGAGAATTTCCACCATAGTGATTTCGATTTTATGGATTTTAACATTTGTGATTATGGCATTTGGAGTTGTGTGTTTAGGGATAATTACTAAATTCCCAATAATATAAAACAAATCTAGCACAATTTACATAGGTCAATGCCAACATGTGCATGTGTTTATCCCCTCATGAGTAATGGTGGGCTGATAAATGAACTGTGGTAGGCACTCAACATTGTCAGAAAATGTCAAATATCCTGAAATTATCTCAAGCTTTTGATTACTTGACAAAATATATGATGCATATTAGTGTGGACCTTAACATTTTCTATTGATATTCAAACATATTGTACAGAATGTTCTGGGAACTGTATAAAGATAATGGAAAATTTTATTATTTTACTCTCTTTCAAAGAACTGCCTTTGTGTAAATTTTATTATACATAATGCATTTCATTTTCTGTTTTGGAGAAAACAGATTTTTTTCCCTTTCTTTTTTTGGAGCTGAGGATCGAACCCGGAGCCTTGCGCTTGTCAGGCAAGTGCTCTACCACTGAGCTATGTCCCCAACCCCCGAGAAAACAAATTTTTTGGTGTAAGAATATATATTTTTTCAATTGTTTTATTCAATATTTTTCATTAAATTACTTACAACTTTGGTTTTATTTGGCTTTTTATTTTATTTTTTTATATCTATGAGAGTTTTGCCTGTGTGTGTTTCTGTGCAGTTCCTCCATAGGCCAAAAGAGGATGTCAGATTCCCTGGAACAGGAGGCAATGACTGTTGTGAGCTACCGTGTGACTGCTTCAAATGAAACCCAGGTCCTCTAGAAGAACAGTTAGTGTATTTTACCACTGTGCTATTTCTCTATCCCCCAAATTTGTCTAGTTGGAAAGATATGGAGGATTTTTCAGTCTCTCCCTTTCTTCTTGGTACCTTATTTATTAGTTTCTTCACTCAGTTGAAGGAGTTTTTGTGTTTGAAATTCAGACTGATGCCTGGAAACTGTGTTGTAGTGTCTTTGGAAGCAATGAGTCTATAAAACATTTATCTCTGACTGGTGATTGGCCTATGTGGGCTGAAAACTGTTCAGGCATGGGTTTATAATCATTTATTGCTGCAAGCAAGTCTGTGATCATTCCTTAAGCATCTCTAGTGAGGGTTCTAGAAATATTCTATGCTATAAAGCATCTAGAAGTATTTGGCCTTGTGAATTTCATGACATGTAGCCTTAGCCTAATTATATTTATACTTAAATGTTCCTTCCAAGCTCAGCAGAATAAATTTGTAGATAGTAATTATGTGTATTTCACATAAATTCTTGCTACTCAGTCTCACACACTGTCTACTCCACAAGGTCAACAAACAATCACAACTTCTCTTCAAAGTAAAGCTACTTTTGATTACTTCCTTTTTATTTCTTTGTAGTTGAAGAAGAAATCTGTGTAACTTCACACCCATGAAAAAAATACAGTGTGACTTAAAATAAGCAAAAGAAATTTCATTGTGGATGATGAAATATTCTTTCATATAAATTATGTTTCATTATATGAAAGAATATGTATATCTAAGTGAAGCTGAGATTTATTAAGTAGTTTGTAAGGAATCATTTCTTCATATAAACATTTAGGATTAAAGTACTCCTAACTCATTTAGCATTATGACTTGCTCTGGGTAACGCAAGGCATACCAGATGTCAGGATCATTCCATTGCCAGTGTATCACTCCTCATTTCTTCTGCCCATTGTTCAAAGCAATGCTTAAGCAAAATTTAAATACTGTGGCTCAGTGTTGATGAACTACATGAAAATTATGAATCGGCAGTGAACTTTGTATGACTGAATTGTTTCTCAAGTCAACATTTTCAATGTTTAGTATGACAGCATTTTTACATCTCTTCTGATAGCAATAATACTAATATAAATAAACCATTAACCATGGATGTTCCCGTGAGGATCAAACTGTATTTGTGGCAAAATTCCTATGATCACAGTGTCTCTAATGAATCTAAACAAATTAAACATAGACCTCTGTAGTATCACCAATAGTACACGTTTAGTATGAAAAGGATCTTACATTTTTCTTTGTTTATTCTCTGCCAAGGGCCAGTTAATTAGGACCACAGTGTTTGGAAGAATCAACAGTCTAACTTATTAGTGGATTATCCAAGGTTCACCTCAAAAAAGAGGACGGAGATTTTTTTTTAGAATTTGTCACAGACACTTTTGTGAACTCTTTGGTCTAGAATCAGTAGGATACATCAATGCAGTAGAAAATCAGGAAAACTTTAATTCAGAATTCCAATTCATACACTCTGTTTTACCTTTTAAGACTTTCTGCTTGTTGTAAGAAACCATCCATGTTATGAAAGATAATCAACCTTATTCAAGTCCTCTGGTGGTTAGTAGTAGTCACAAATACAATACTAATGGCCTCAGTAGTGTTTGACCTTACCACAGGTAGCAAGGTCTAGGAGCACTAAGATAAAGATGTTTCATCTGTTGAAAATGCTGACATTTGTAATGCCATTTGATTGTGTGTTTAATATATGAGTAGTAGGTGGGAACTTATAACGGAAATTATAAAGTTAGATGACATATTTTTCATCTTATTTATATGAAGTTGCTCATTAATTTCTAAACTTCTGTTTGAAAATTCTTCTATAGATTATTTATAAATTGACATACTGCCAATATTTGGGTGTTTATTCAATGATATTTTGATTACTACATTCTAATTTATTATTGTCTGGAAAGGTAGGGTTGGTTTTTTTTTTTTATCTATTTCCAGAATACTTTACATTTTGACATGTTTTTACTACTGTGGGTATTTTCTTGTTAAATATCAGAGTTAGTTTAATTGTTTGTCTTTATTTTGGATAGGTAGGGTATATTATCCTTTTATGCAAGTCTGATAATTACTGGAGTGCTTCCAGATATTGTTGTGAATTTCACTTTGTGAAATACATGTAATTTTTATTCCTATGATTATTAGTATTTGAATTTAAGATTTATTTATTGTTATTTTATGTATCTGAGTGTTTTGCCTGCATGTATGCCCATGTAAAAGGAGTGCCCCTAGTGCCTGAAGTAAGCAATTAAGGGAGCATTGGATCCCTAGAACTGTACTTACAGATGGTTGTGACCAACCATGTATGTTCCAGGGAATGGTTCCTCAGCAATAACACACAGTGATCTTAACTGTTGGGCTATCTCTCTAGCCATACATCCCATGATTATTCTTTAATCTTTTAGAAAATAATGAAGATTATTAGAAAATTGATCTTTTTGTATTTTGTTTCTAATATTTCTGTTCTAGGGCAGCGCTGTTCATTCTGGGGTTAGTCATTCTTGAATTGTGAATGGAGAAATTTGTCTCATATTTTCATGCTTTGGATTTAAAGTCTTGTTTCTAACCAGTGTCTCTGTTTTAAAATTCAAGCAACTTCTGACACAATTAGAGTTTCTTTCCATGGGGTGGACTTGGTATCACAATTCACCTTCATTTCAGGTGTCAATGACAAATAGGAAATCTCTTATATATCTGACTACACAGCTAGAAACTGTAAGCTCTCCTGAGCTCCTTCTTTCTAGTCAAGAATTCTTAGAGCAGCTCACAACATATCGAAGAATACATCTTTCACATTTATATGATTATTATATAGGATACAACAGAAAAAAATGGAATTGAAGAGACGCTTATGGCAAGGTAAAACCATTGGGGGGAAATGAGCCTATGACCTCTTCAGACATGCCACTTTGCCAATGTTTTCATATGTTCAGTAATCTTGGCATCATCATATCTTACTGTTCCAGAGTGTGGTAGAGTTTAATCTCCAACATTCTCAACCACTTGGTAATCAGTGAGTACAGTTCACTTTCCCAACTTTCTAATCACTCCATCTTTCTAGTGATCAAATCTATCATTCATTTGTGGTAGGAGTTATTTATTTGTTTGGGGTATTTAATGTCCCTGATGAGCCCATGTTTTTGAACGCGTGTCCCTCAGTTAACAGTGTTGTTTGAATAGGTTGTGGTAATTGTAGAGTGTGGAAACGCATTCGAGGAAATGAATATCTGTGGGAGGGCATTGCAGGTGTTTTTGTTTGTTTTTCACATTTAGTGTTACTTTATTATACTGTTTGTTACTTAAACTTATTTTTAAATTTAAATGTTTTGATCATATTATTGCCCTTCTGCAACTCTACCTAAAACCTCCTCTTCTCCCTACTCACCAAACTTTAAATTATTTCTCGGAAAACAAACAAAAGGGCAATCCTGTGAAGGAGAAGGAAGAAGGAGTATAGGAATGATGGGAGTCAAGGATGCCACAAGAAAACCCACAGAATCAACCTACCTGGACTCCCAGACACTCACAGAGACCAAACTAACCATCAAGAAGCCTTCATGGGTCTGACTTAGGCCCTCTGAGTACATGTTATCAATGTGCAGCTTGGTCTTCTTCTGGGACTCCTAACAGTGGGAGCAGGGGCTTTCTCTGACTTTTTTTCCTGCTTTTGGGGTCCTTTTCCTCCTACCAGGTCCAGCCATAATACGAGGGGAGGTGCCTAATCTTATTGCAACTTGATATGCTGTGTTTGGTTGTTATCCCTGGGAAGCCTGCCCTTTTCTTAAAGGAAAGAAGACTGGTTGAGGAAGAGGGAAGGTAATGCAGAGGGGATTGGGAAGAGGAGAGAGGGGAAACTGCAGTCTGAATGTAATATATATGAGAGAAGAATAAATAAAAATTAAAAAGCAAAATAAAACAAATGAATAACAAAAACCCCCAAAACTCAATACAGCAACAACCCCCCCAATCAAGAAAAATAGAAAAAAAATAAAGAAAACAACACACTAAACTGTAACCAAATAAAAGTACCCACAAAATAATGGGTCTTGTAGTTTTATATTCTGAGTTTGAATCACCAGTGGCTACGTAAAAATTTCAAGATGGTAATATATGCCTGTAAACCCTGAGTTGTCATGGGATAGAGAAAGGAAGATTGGCAGGGATTTCTGTCAGTCCTAGCCAGCTTCAGTCCACTGATATACCTTGTCTACAGAGAATAGGTGGATGATGCTAGAAAATAATCCTGTGTCACTTTCTGGCCTTGGAGTATGCAAGTGACTACACATTCATATACACAACTGTTTGTACAATGTAAAGAAACAACATACACACACACACACACACACACACACACACACAAATCAGACACCAAACAAAGAAAAACAAACACAAGATTAAGACAAAAATTATGATGCTCACGGAAGAATCTCAGCGTCTACATTTATGTGGAAGTTCCCTAAATTAATTTTATTTGAAATCAATTATTAAATAAGATTCATTAAACTCTTATTAATTAATGTCATAGAGATGAGCCCAGATTTGCTAAGGCTGCATTCTTATTGCAGTTAAAAGTGAAGCTGAAGAACAGTGTAGCTGTCGATGATGAAAAATTCCCAATGGCACAAGACATTATTGACCTGGATTATTAGCTGCTCCAAAACTCAGGTTATCTCAGTCCTCAGACTCTGTTGCAGTTATTGAAAACACGACAATTGATTCCTACAGTTTGTGGCCCAAGCGGCTTAAGGGTCCCATGTTGGAACTGTCACTTGACAAATGTCACATCAGTAAATCAGGTGTGACAGTGACCTCCCAGAGGCTGGGCCCCATCCTTTTTTTCCCTGCCTTTTGACACTTCCTCCACCCTGAAAGGCTGAAGGCATTAAGTATGTTTGGAGTATTGAAGAATTTTGCTTCAGCTTGTCAACCACTACTCAGTGTCATTCATTGCACCTTCCTTAAATATCACTTATGGTCAGTTCTAGAACCATCTAAAAAGCTCATGATAAAGTCTATATGGCAATGGCAATGTCTCAGGGACCAAGTCTCTTAATTTGACACTTACAGTTTTGTTAAACCTACAGGTTAATTAAGCATATGCAGGACAAAATAAATAACATTTTTTCTTTAAAAGTGGGGCTTGTTTAAAAGCCAAATTTGATAAATAGTATTATATTTAAGTAACTTTCAATAAAAATAAAATCATGTGATTTGTTAACAAAGTATCTTGTAATGAGAAATTCTGATTTTTATTTAAGTCTGCCACCATACCATAAATGTTTCCATGTTGCCCATGACCTGAAGATCAACTAAGGGGTCAACAGAATACCTGGTCATAGGAAAGTTCTAAAAACTGGTTACTTTTAACAGCTCTAGTTGTCAATACCTCCCCCATGGTCATTTCAGTGGGATCATGCTGGGGTTAGAGGGTTAGAGTTAGGGTTAGGGTTAGGGTGACAAGTTGATTCTCTAAGGCCATCATCCTTTGACACCTTGGAGAGGCAGCTTTTCTGTCCTCACAGTGATCTTGGGTCATCATTTATTCTGTGGTAATGACGAAAAACACATCGGGAAACAAATAGAAGCTTTTGAGGTAGGATTGGGAAAGGTTGTGGCGTAGGAAAGTGTTAGAGCAGCATTACATTGACTTTTGTTTCTCCAGTTGTGTTTGGTTCTATCCTAGGTCTCAGGGTCGTCCAGCCTGTGGGTCCATGTACTCCAGGCAGTAATGGGACAGGTTTAGACTCCTGTTATAAGTTTTAGGCTAGACCAATCATTTAATGGCCACTCCCTCAATCCCTAGACCACTCTCATCCCAGCAAATCCCATAGGCAGGACAGAGCATAGCTTGAAAGTTATGTGGCTGGGTTAGTGTCCCTGTCACTCAACTTGCAGTCTTTCCTGGTAAAAGGAGATGCGCAGTTTGGGCTACAAATCTCCTATTGCTAGTATTCTTACCTGGGTCATCTTTGCAGATTTCCTGGCAGCTTCCCTTGTACCAGGTTTCTACCTCCCCCTGAAATTCCCTCTCTTTCCAGTAGTCTCTTCAAGTACTCTTCCCCTTTTCACCACTCCCCACAACCTGACTGTTCATCTTCCCACACCACCCTCCCGAAGTCCATTCAGGAAATCTCTTCTATTTCCTTTTCCCAGGGAGATCCGGTGTCCACCCATGAACTCTCCTTATTACCTTGTTGTAGCAGGAATCTTAGAAGGTCTTATTAATAAAATCAAACCTGGAGCCAGGTATTGGGGTGAATGCTGGAAGACAGAGAAGCAGAACAACCCACAGCTACTCACCTCGCCAGTTCCTCAGGTGATCCTGTTTCCTCAGACTGGAAGCCTCTGAATCCTCATTCAAATGGATCTCAGCTGAACTGCTATTCAAAAGCCTAAAAGCTTAACCAGGCCAAATGCTTAAATAGCCAAATGTTTCTAGTTTCTGGTCTTCAAGCCTTATATACCTTTCTGTTTCTGCCATCATTCCCTGGGATTAAAGGCTCACTTTCTGAGATTAAAGGCATGAATCACCATGCCTGGCTGTTTCCAATGTGGCCTTGAACTCACACAGATCCAGAGGGATTTCTGCCTCTGAAATGCTAGAATTAAAGGTGTGTGCTACCACTGCCTAACCTCTATGTTTAATATTGTGGCTGTTCTGTCTCTAACCCCAGATAAATTTATTAGGGTGCACAATATTTTGGGGAACACAATACCACCACACCTAGTCTCTTTGGGTCTGTGGATTGTAGCACAGTTATCCTTTACTTTACAGCTAATATCCACTTTTGAAGTGAGTACATGCCATGTTTGTCTTTCTGGGTCTGGGTTATCTCACTCTGGATGATGTCATCATAGAGATTTCATTCAGCAACTGATGGAAACAAATGCACACTCAGAGCCAAACATTAGTCAGATCTTAGAGAATCCTGCAAAAGAGGGGAGAAAGGATTCTAGAAGCTAGATGGGTCAAGGCCACTGCAAGAAAACCCACATAATCAACTAACCTGGGTTCATAGGGGCTCATAGAGGCTAAATCAGCAACCAGGGAGTCTGTATGAGACTGACCTAGGGACTCTGCATATATGTTACAGTTGTGAAGCTTGGTCTTCTTGTGGGATTCCTAACAGTGGGCGCAGGGGCTCTTGCTGACTCATGCTGACTTTACAGACCCTACTACTCATGGACTTCCTTGCTCAACCTTAATATATGGGGAGATGCTTAGTCTTAGTGCAACTTGATATGGCATGTTTTGTTGATATCCATGGGAGGCCTGCCATTTCCTGAACAGAAACAGAGAAGAAATGATTTTGGGGGAAAGGATAGAGGGGAGTAGGTGGAGAGGGACTGGCAGGAGAGGAAGGAGGGGAAACTGTGGCTGGGATGTAAAAAAAAAAAAGGTATTTATTTATTTATTTATTTATTGAAAAGTGTTAGACATAGAAAATATTACATGACCATCTTTGTCACGGTACTCAGATTATTTTATAATTCCTGCTAAGAACATGATAAAAATAATTCATTAAAATATCGTTTCAATTACAGAGCCCTATGACTAGTTTGTATACTAGGAAGTTATCTCTTAGATATGCCATGCCTTGGATTTACGTATATTTTATAATAAGTGTTAAGTACCTTAAATTTAAAGTTAATAAGGTCGTTTGTGGTTAGTTTTTTGAATGAAAATATTAACACATGCCAAAGACAAATTAAATATTATCTATAGCCATCTATAACAAACAATTTAAAATCATTTATATTAATAACAACTAAACCTGTCTTGAATTTATTTAGTTCATTATAGCTCCTAAGTTTAGAATCATAGTTCTTCTGAGATCTATGGATGGTTTCAAACCATTAACTCATTGCACAAAGACATTTTTCCTACTAAAATATGAAGAGTTTCCATTGTCAAAGAGATGATAGAGGGAACATTACAGTCTATTTATGGATCATCTGCTGGGATCTTTTCCTAATAAGGAAATATTTTTGGAAGCTTGCCTAATGAGAAATATATTAAGAACATAAAATACCTGAACCACCCTCTATCACCCATGAAGTGATTAAATCTTAAGTGTTTTAAAATAAATTCAAACATAATGGGAAACTGTGTCAGATGATAAAAAACCAAGAGAGAAGGTCTTAGGCTTACAGTGCTATGAATGAATGTTTCTAGACACTGTTCCAATGCCATGGTTATCATAAACCAACTCATCTGGAGAAATCTTTCTTGAAAAGATAATCCTTTACAGAAATAAAAGATCTCTAAAATGTGTAGTAAACCCTCATTATTCTATGTTAGACTACAGCTAAGAATTTAATGCATACAGTTTTACTTAGTTCTCAGAAAACCCCTGTTCAATAGGTGCTGCTACAACTGTTTTCAAAATTAGAATACCAAAGCAGCACCTTTTCCCCATTTTCCTTTTTAACTGGTATTTGCTTAGAGCAGTGTGTCAATCCAAGTCTCCAAATAACTTGCTAGTAGTTCTAAATGCCACTTTTATTTCCCTCTATTAAGGCATTCTTCTACAGACTGGTTTTTGTTTTGTTTTGGTTTTCTTTTATTTTGCCTCTTATTTATAATGTTAATGGCTGCTTTTGTTTCTTATTGAGCAAATACAATTGTGGAAGATTAAAATTAATACATGTAGTTGAATATGAAGACATAGATGATAAATTTCCTCTCATAGGCTTTTCTCATTATGTTAAGAAGTATCTTTTCTTGAAACTCAATGAAAACATAAAGCTCAATATTAGAAAAAGTTAGATTTATATTTAGTCCCTGATCTTGTTGGTATGCCAAGTGAGAAACTATTGCATATAAATTGATCCCAGTTTAACTCTGTAACTTAGTCGGTGTACATAACCTGGAGACTCCATTGGCATAAGTCTCTAGGTTACATGGGAAAGAAGAAAGAAAATGTTCCATACTAATAGTTGCTGCTGTACATAGAAAGAGTGTACTAAAACAGCAAGGAGAAAAGACTACATCTCTTAAATCCTAAGTAGTGTCTCAAGTTAGGTTTATCTGGGAGGTTGTTTCTGAGAAATTACTATGTATAATTTTAAGGGTTATCCTCCACATCAGTATCTGTGGACATGAAGAGGAGGTAGGACTGCTCAGAGAAAGTTGTGTAATGCTATGTTGATAATGACTACAAATAATTTAGCAGACCTTGTGAAGCTGATGGATCCCTTCAAAGAGACTGCAACTGAGGCAGGTGTGAAATCATTACAACCATGCTCATCTCCTCATGTTCTAAACTGAAAAACACAAGTTGGTGCATCAAACTATCACCAGACCTAGCCATAGAGCTGTACTATATATTTCTTTTCATTTGTGATGAAGTCCAAAGAAATATGATGAATGAAATTTGTCTCCTGACAGCATCCAGAATCTGGATAAATAAGTCATTTATCCTTGATTCTGGATCTGTTGACTCACCTCAGAGTAACACAGGACAGGCAATACTTAGAGCAACAGAGGCTTTTTTAGTACAATCTGAAACACAGACAAGTAGCTTAGAGGAATAAGAATCTTAGTTAGGAGACCAGCCCCCAGCTCCCATCCTGCCCCGGAGCTCCCATCTGGACAAGAGGTGAGTGCCTGGGTTCATACGCAGAGAGGACTGCCCCTAGGTCCCATTCCTGGGCACTAGCCATTCTGGGGAAGACCTGTCCAGCTTGTTCCCAGGTTTTGACCATCGGGCATCCTCCCCTCACTGGAAAGGTTCCCCTTCTCCAAAACCCCCAGCAGACCCCAATATCTCCAAATCCTGCCTCCATACACATCTGCCCCGAGACCCAGCCACTGCCTGAGACTCAGAGACCAGCCAGAGCTCCCATCTGGCCCAGAACTCCCATCTGGACCAGAGGTGAGTGCCCGGGGTCATACCAAGAGAGACCTGTCCCTAGGTCCCATCCTTGGGCACCAGCCATTCTGGGGAAGACCTGTCCAACTTGACCCCAGGTTCTGGCCATCAGGTGGGACATGCCCCCAAGGTTCCCTTTCTCTAAGATTCCCCCAGCAGACCCTGCAATCTCCACACCCTGCCTCCACACCCATCCACAAGAGACCCCAGCCACTGCCTGAGACTCAGAGAGACCAGCCCTCAGCTCCCATCCGGCCCAGAGCTTCCATCTGGACCAGAGAGAGGCTTCCTGAGTCTGTCAGCTCTGCCTGGACCAAGAGCATTGATAAGACCAAGAATCCACTAGGAAATGGGCAGACATCAAGGCAGAAGTACATACAAGAAAATAAAGAGCAATGCAGCATCACCAGAACCTAGTCCTTCTCCAACAGCTAGACCTGAACATCCCAAAATGGAAGAAACAGAAGAAAACAACCTTATGAATAATATCATGAAGATGCAAGAGGCTTATAAAGAAGAAATAAAAAATGAAATGGAAGAGCAGACAAACAAAAAATGGGAAGAACGCTATAAAAAAACTAGAAGTAAGGACAAATAAAGCAGAAGAAAACAATAAACACCTGAAAGAAAATCATGAAAAAGCAATAAAACAGATGAGGGAAACAGTCCAAGAACAGAAAAGGGAAAGAGAAAAAATGAAGAAGACACAAACAGAGGGAATGCTGGAAATAGACAATTGGAGTAAACAAACAGGAACTTCAGATACAAGTATAACCAACAGAATGCGAGAGATGAAAGAGAGGATCTCTGGTGTTGAAGTTACTGTAGAAGAACTGGAGTCATCAGTAAAAGAACACACTTAAGCCAAAAAAGTCATGACCCAAAATGTCCAAGAAATTTGGGACACCATGAAAAGACCAAACCTACAAATAATAGGGATAGAGGAAGGGGAAGATACCAACCCAAAGGCACAGAAAATAGATTCAACAAAATCATAGAAGAAAACTTTCCCAACTTAAAGAAGGAAATACCTATGAAGATACAAGAAGCCTATAGAACACCAAACAACATAGACCCCCCAAAAGTCCCCTCGCCACATAATAATTAAACAACTAAACATACAGAATAAAGAAAGAATATTAAGAGTAGAAAAAGAAAAAGGCCAAGTGACTTATAAAGGCAAACTGATCAGAATAACACCCAGTTTCTCAATGGAGACTTTGAAGGCCAGAAGGACCTGGACAGATGTAATGCAGACACTAAGAGACAATGGATGCCAGCCTAGACTAATATACCCAGAAAAAATTTCAGTCATCATAGATGGTGTGAACAAGACATTCCAAGACAAAGCCATATTTAAACAATACTTATCCCCAAACCCAGACCTACAAAAAGCACTAGAAGGAAAATTCCAACCTAAGGAAGTCAGATACTCTCTCGAAAAGACAGGCAATAGATAACGCCTTTGGTAAACCCCAAAGGAGAAGTACACACACACTACCACCATATATATGTATATGTATATAACAAGAATAAACAATCATTGGTTATTAATATCCCTTAATATCAATGGACTTAATTGACCTTTAAAAAGACACAGGCTAACAGAACGGACATGAAAGCAGGACTCTTCTTTCTGCTGCATACAAGAAACACACCTCAAATTCAAAGATTGACATTACCTAAGAATAAAAGGCTGGGAAAAGACTTTCCAATCAAATGGTCTTAAGAAGCAAGTGGGTGTAGTACCCACATATGTAAAAGAAACATTACTAAAGCTTAAATCACATATAAAACCCCACACATTAATAGTGGGAGACATCAACACCCCACTTTCACCACTGGACAGATCTGCCAAATTGAAACTTAACAAAGAAATAAGGGACTTAACTGATGTTATGGCTCAAATGGATTTAATCGATATCTACAGAACATTCCACCCAAACAAAAAAGAATATAACTTCTTCTCAGCACCCCAAGAAACCTTCTATAAAATCAAGCACATACTTGGCCACAAAGCAAATCTCAACAAATACAAAACAATTGGAATAACCTCATGTGTTCTATCAGACCACCATGGTTTAAAGTTACATTTCAACAACACCAAAAACTACAGAAAACCTACAATCTCATGGAAACTGAATAATGCTCAACTGAATCACCAATGGGTTAAGGAAGATATAAATAAATAAATTAAAGTCCTCCTAAAGATCAATGAAAATGAATACACCACATGCCCAAAGTTATGGGACACTATGAAAGCATTGCTAAGAGGGAAATTCATAGCACTAAATGTCCACATAAAGAAGTTGGAGAAATCTCACACTAGTGACTTAACAGCATACCTGAAAGCTCTAGAACAAGAGGAAGCAAAGTCTCCCAGGAAGAACAGATGCCAGGAAATTATCAAATTGAGAGCTGAAATCAATAAAATAGAAACAAAGAAAACAATCAAAAAAATTAATGAAACAAAGAGTTGGTTCTTTGAGAAAATCAACAAGATAGACAAGCCCTTATCCAAACTAACCAAAAGACAGAGAGAGAGCATCCAAATTAACAAAATCAGAAATGAAAAGGGGGACATAACAACAGACACTGAGGAAATCCAGAGAATCATCAGGTCATATTTCAAAAACCTCTACTCCACAAAACTGGAAAATCTAAAAGAAATGGATAATTTTCTGGATAAGTACCACATACCTAAGTTAAATCAAGACCAGATAAACTATTTAAATAGTCCAATAACCCCTAAGGAAATAGAATCAGTCATTAATCTCCCAACCAAAAAAGCCCAGGACCAGATGGTTTCATTGCAGAATTCTACCAGATCTTCAAAGAAGACTTAATACCAATACTCTTTAAATTGTTCCACACAATAGAAGTAGAATGAACATTATCAAACTCCTTCTATGAGGCTACAATTACCCTGATCCCTAAACCAAACAAAGATGCAACAAAGAAAGAGAACTACAGACCAATCTCCCTCATGAACACTGATGCAAAAATACTCAATAAAATACTGGTAAATAGACTCCAAGAACACATTAGAACAATCATCCACTAGGATCAAGTAGGCTTCATCCCAGGGATGCAAGAGTTGTTCAACATACAAAAGTCTGTCAATGTAATACACCATATAAACAAACTCAAAGGAAAAAAAAAACACATGATCATCTTACTAGATGCAGAAAAAGCATTTAACAAAATCCAACACCCCTTCATGATAAACGTCTTGGAGCGATCAGGAATACAGGGAACATACACAAACATAATAAAGGCAATCTACAGCAAGCCAACAGCCAACATCAAATTAAATGGACAGAAACTAAAAGCAATACCACTAAAATCAGGAACAAGGCAAGGCTGTCCCCTTGCTTCATACTTATTCAATATAGTACTTGAAATACTAGCCAAAGCAATAAGACAACATAAGGAGATTAAGGGGGTACAAATTGGAAAGAAAGGGGTTGGGGATTTAGCTCAGTGGTAGAGTGTTTGCCTAGGAAGTGCAAGGCCCTGGGTTTGATCCTCAGCTTAAAAAAAAATTGGAAAGAAAGAAGTCAAGCTTTCCCTGTTTGCAGATGACATAACAGTATACATGAGTGACCCAAAAAATTCAGCCAAGGAACTGAAACAGCTTATAAACACCTTCAGCAACACAGCAGGATACAAGATCAACTAAAAAAAAATTAGTAGCCCTCCTATATACAATAGACAAACAGGCTAAGAAGGAAATCAGAGATACATCACCCTTTACAATAGCCACAAATGATATAAAATACCTTGGGGTTACTCTAACTAAGCATGTGAAAGACCTATATGACATGAACTTTAAGTCCCTGAAAGAAGAAAGTGAAGATGATCTCAGAAAATGGAAAGATGTCCCATGCTCATGGATAGGCAGGATTAACTTCATAAAAATGGCAATCTTACCAAAGGAAATCTACAGATTCATTGCAATCCCCATCAAATTACCAACACAATTCTTCACAGATCTGGAAAGAATGATACTCAACTTCATATGGAAAAACAAAAAACCCAGGATAGCCAAAAGAATCCTGTACAATAAAATAACCTCCAGAGGCATTGTGATTCCTAACCTCAAGCTCTACTATAGAGCTACAGTAATAAAAACAGCTTGGTACTAGCATAAAAACCGACATGTGGACCAATGCAATTGAACTGAAGATGCTGACATTAATCTGCACAACTATGAACATATCATTTTTGACAAAGAAGCCAAAACTGTACAATGGAAAAAAGAAAGCATCTTCAAAAAAATGATGCTGGCATAACTGGATGTCAATGTGTAGAAGACTGCAAATAGATCCATATCACAGTGCACAAAACTTAAGTCCAAGTGGATCAAAAACTTCAACATAAATCCAGTTATTCTGAACCTGATAGAAGAGAAAGTAGGAAGTACTCTTGAACGCACTAGAGATCACTTTCTAAATATAACACCAGTAGCACAGACACTGAGAGAAAGACAATCAATGGGACCTGTTGAAACTGAGAAACTTTTGTAGAGCAAAGGACATGGTCAACAAGACAAAGAAACAGCCTACAGAATGGGAAAGGTCTTCACCAACCCCACATCTGACAGAGGGCTGATATCCAGAATATATAAAGAATTGAAGAAATTAGACATCAAAATGCCCAACAGTCCAATTAAGAAATGGACTTAGAAATAAACAGAGAATTCTCAACAGAGGAAGCTCAAATGGCTGAAAGACATTTAAGGAATTGCTCAACATCCCTAATCATCAGGGAAATGCAAATCAAAATGACTCTGAGATACCACCTCACACCTGTCAAAATGGCTAATATCAAAAACACTGAAGACAGCTTATGCTGGAGAAGATGTGGAACAAGAGGAACTCTCCTCCACTGCTGGTGGGAATGCAAGCTTGTACAGCCACTTTGGAAATCAATATGGTGCTTTCTTAGAAAACTGGGAATCCATCTCCCCAAGACCCAGCTGTAGCACTCTTGGGCATATACCCAAGGAATGGTCAATCATACCACAATGACATTTTCTCAGCTGTGTTCATATCATCATTGTTTGCAATATCCAGAACCTGGAAACAAACTAGATGCCCCTCAACTGAAAAATGGATAAAGAAAATGTGGTACATACAGTGGAGTACTACTCAGCAGAGAAAATCAATGACATCATGAGGTTTGCAGGCAAATGGATGGATCTAGAAAATGTCATCCTGAGTGAGGTAACCTAGACTCAGAATGACAAGCACAGTATGTACTCACTCATAGGAGGATACTAGATATAAAACAAAGATGACCAGACTGCTACTCACAACTCCAGGGAGGCTACCTAGAAAACAGGACCCGAAGAAACACACAGGGATTGCCCAATGACAGAGAAATGGATGAGATATACATGAACAACCTGGATGTGAGTGAGGGTACTGAAGGGCAAGGTTTGAGGGAAAGAGAGTTTAGGGGAGCAGGAGATCCCAGCTGGATCAAGAACAGAGAGGGAGAACAAGGAGTAAGAGACCATGATAAAGGAAGACCACATGAGAATAGGAAGAAGCAAAGTGCTAGAGAGGTCCCCAGAAATCCACAAAGAAACCTTCACTGTAGACATTGGCAATGGTTGAAAGAAAGCCCAAACTGACCTAGTCTGGTGATCAGATGGCCAAACTCCCTAACTGTTGTGCTAGAAATCTCATCCAATGACTGAGGGAAGCAGATGCAAAGATCCGTGGCCAGGCCCCAAGTGGACCTCCAGGAGTCTAATTGGTGAGAAAGAGGAGGTATTTTATGATCTAGAATGTTTGTGGCCAAAATTGGAAAAGCACAGGGGCAAATAGCCAAACTAATGGAAACACATGAACTATGAACCAATAGCTGAGGAGCCCCTAACTGGATCAGGCTCTCTGGATAAGTGAGACAGTTCACTAGCTTGAACTGTTTGGTTCTTTGTCCCTATGCTTTTCCAATCTTGGTCTCAACAATTCACGATCTTACAGTCCCTCCTCTTTCTCAACAATTGGATTCCTGGAGCTCCACCTGGGGCCTGGTTGAGGATCTCTGCATCCACTCTTAAGAATATCTTACCTAAAGATTGACCAGCCTGAGCAGAAAAATGGAGACTGTTTGTGCAACAACAAATTTTATGCAAGAATAAAATGTTCTCTTGAGATACAGTGACAGCTAAATCTCACTAGATGTGATTTTTCACTCCGAAATACAGCAGTGGCCTTAGTCCTTCAGTCATAAAACGAACAATTTATGCAAACCTTGTATCTCTTAGCTTTCTTTAGAGTAATTTTATGTTTATGTTAATTCTACAATAAAAGATTTCATTATGGCATTTCTATGTATGCATCTAACACATTTTGATCATTTTTACAACTTGTTGTATTTTGGGAAATAAATTTAAAAAGTTTATGCCCACTGGATCACTTATGTATGTTTTAATACAAGAGAAATCAACAAACAGTTTGTGATATTTTAGGACTATTACAACAAGCATAGATTTAGATGTTTATTATTAATCCAGAAAAGAAGACATCATTTTGACCAAAAGTTAAGTCATTTTCAAAACACCAATTTTTTTGAAACTTTCAGTTTCAATTTCAAAACACTAAATTATGTGATTAAGAGTAATAGATATGCACAATTTGTATTATGTAATTTAAAATTATGTGAATTGTTTTTACTATGCAAAGGCCACATGTAAGGAGACATATTACTTTATCTTTTGGCATATATCATATAAAATTACTCAACTGTACTACTTTAGACTAAGTAGCTTAAAGAAAACATTAACAAGTATATTTGGATGCATAATAAAGTCTTCTTAAATATGAATATATGACTCCTCCTGAAGCATTGTAACATAACTTAGAGAACATTTTATTATATGTTCATATCAGAAGGTATTATCATTTATTTTCTATGTGTCTGGGAATAAACTATCTCCCTAGAAGAGGGTCAAGTTAATTTTTAGTTTTAGGAATCTTTGTAGTATTGTTTTGGCATTTTTGACTCAGTATCCCTTTCTGTGTAAATTTTCAATAGCTAATCATTTACTTAACAATTTTAAGAGTTCCCAGGAAACTTTTGTACTTATCATTCTACTCAGCTGATAATATGGGGGATTTTTGAAAGGCATGAGTCAGGACTTTGTTATATCTATAATATATTTAATAAGAAATAAATCATTTCTTATACTCCATTAAGGAATACAAGGAATTTCTCTATTGATAACAGACAATTATATCACTTAATAATTCTGCCTTTGCCCCTGGCTACATCTGCCTTATTTTCTTACTTTCAGACATTATGCAAAAATACATCAAAACAGTTTTTAAAATGGAAAGATAAGTAGAATTGAATGAATTTTATAGTAGGTTTATCATAAGAATAAAATATATTAAGAGTTTCATTTATTTTAAATAATTATTCTAATCCTATTTCTTCAATATACAAAGACCCAATTTTTAAAAGTCCAAATGTGAATGTATATGTCTGTAAGAAACAATGTATTTGTAGGAATAATGAGCAAACAGATATTGTTATTATACTGCTAGCAATCTATCGAGTCTACTTAATAAGCAAAGGAATTTATTTGGTGGTTTACTCACAAGACAAAATAAAGAAATTTGCCACAGGATCCTGGAAGGGTGAGTCATGGTCCAATGTTGTTCTCTGGTGAACTGTGCCCTGGTCCATTGCAGCATCCAAAACCACAAAGAGGTGGCAAATATGTGCATCCCAGGTTTTAAGGGTCCCCCAATGGCCATGGCTCAGGGTCATGTACCTCAGTGTCATAGACAGATATAACAACTACCTGCTATCTCACTAGGATTGGTGCTTCAGGGCATGGCTCAAACAGCCACACACTACAAATAGACATCATTTTTGTGCTTTCTCATGAGTATAACTTACCTTTTCATTTTTAAAATTTTAAATGATGTACTAAATATAACTTGGTATTTTCAAAGTTTTTTTTATGAAGTTATGTTTTCTTTTTCACCTAAATTATTGTAAAGAATAAAATTTCACATAATTTTGGTCATAAAACTAACCTCCATGTTCAGACATTTATAAATGTGGAGTGACATTAGAAATTAGAAAATTGAGCATTTAGATGTGATTGGATCAAAGCCTCTACTGTTTATCTTCAAACAGCAATAAAAAAAATCTCAAGAATTTTTATTAACACAAAAATTCTGTATATAGTTTTTTTTAGAAGAAAAGGTATGTGAAAACCTCTATTTGGACTCAGTGAGCTACTTAATTTTAAATACCAACAACTATGGTAATAAATGCATATAAGATTAGGAGGAAGGCATTTTGGAATGTCCAGGAAAAATTGGAGGGGAAAGAGTAGTGATTTGACCCTCTCAAGATGCAGTCTATCTACATGTCTGAAATTTTCAAAGAATAAAGCTTTTTAAAATCAAGCAAAAATAAAACAGAATTCTAATGTTTGGAGTAAAGAACTAACCAATATATAATAATAGTTTAAGAATCAAATAAATTAATTCAGAGGATTATGAAATACAATAATTTTCAGAGTCCTTCCTTCTCAGTAATGTTGTAACATGAATGACTACCATATTCATTGGAAAAGGTTTATGCCTTTTCTTTAGACATCATAGCCAGAAGTTAGGCTTGGTACTAAGGACTATTGGTAATATTAAATGTCTTTCTTCATTAATTTTCATCAGCCACACTGAGAAAAACTAATCAGTTTGATTCCTCATTTTAAAGACAATAAAATAGTGTTAACTAAAGAATTACTATCCAGGTGACCATTGAATCCATTCCCAGTTTAGATGATGATGATTTTTCTTCATATTTAATTACGTTATGGGACACACATACTAACAGGATACAATATTTTATTGTAAACTAAATAGATATTTCTTGCAAGATAGATTGTGTTAATTAGTTTTATGAAAATACTCTTCATAAGTGCATGGACTAAGAATATTGAACCCTCAAATGAATTAGGGGCAAGGATCCTCAGGGCTTTGAACATATTCCTATGTTTATAATCTACTTTCTGTATATGGACTAACTTCAACCTTTATTTGGCTCAGTCAAAGCTAGAGGGAAAAGCCCTGAATGATCATACCACACAAAACTGAAATGTCAGCCATTTGTCTTGCTTTTTCAAATGTTTCCAAAAGCATTCCATGTAGCTTAGCATTTTACTAGGGCAATCCCTTGAGACAGCTTGGACCCAGTTTAAGTGTCCATTACAAAACATATATGACTTACTACACTGTACATTTTTGAAAAGTTCATATGATTCTTACAGACACACATGTAGAGAGAGCAGAAGATGCAACTCTGTGGCACAAAAAGAGATGAGGCGACATATTAGGAGGAAAGGGGAGCAACCTAGTGTAGTGGAAACATCCTGGAACCTTTGAGAGTGAACCTTGCTAGGACTCCAATAAAGGAGGATGTGGAGCCTGCAGTGGCCATCTTCTTTAACCTGACAATGCTCAATGCTCGCAGTGTGGAACTGGGACACCAACCTAGCCGCAACACCCTCCTCCTGCTACCTGTCCTGCCTGCAAGGTGTGCTTGAGCAATGTTGGCCCAGTACTTGTGGGAGTGGCCAATCAATGACTGGACTAACTTGAGTCCCATAGGAGTAAAGGGAGCAAATGCCAAACACATCCAAGAGGTATTGCAGCACCAACTGTACTTGATGGTATTTGAAGAAAACCAAAAGTATAATAATATGGGCGGGTGGATCTGGGAGCAGTGTGTGTGTGTGTGTGTGTGTGTGTGTGTGTGTGTGTGTGTGTGTGTGGTGTGTGTACAGGTATTTACAAATACTGCTGAAATTTATTATGTGAAATTCTGAAAGAACTTATCAAAAAGGATGAAAAAACTGTGTTTTTCCTCCATCTAACTTTTTCATATACATGTTTTATATGAAGTAACGGTTCGAAGAATGAAAATCTCCACTGGAGGAAGGGAGGCACCACTCACTGTATGTACAGAAGATTACCCATTCATTAGCCTCTCAGTCAGCAGGATAATAGAGACCACAAGCTTCTGTTCTCTTTGCTGTCATCGTTATGAAGGAGAACCTTTAATCCATATATGATGATATGGCTTGTTTCATCACAAAGCTTGACAGTTGCCTCCACAAAGGAATTATCTTTCCTGGAGCAACAACATGTTGAATTTTCTCATTCTTTAGTTCTATAACAGATGAAAAGGCCTGGGGACCTGGACTTTCTAAAGAAAAATAACTATTTTCTTGAACTCAGTTGCTTCTCTCACTCTACTTCACAGGCAGCTACTCATTCAGCCTTACCTTCTTCTTTCCCTAAGAAATCCTCACATTTTCTAGAAGAAAAATACACAGCTCTGGGATTTTTATATAAGCAAGTTGTAGCTCCTCTATCAAGTTCCTGTATCTTTGCAAAGTTCTGTGTGTTAGACTGCTCCTTCAGGCTGATGAATAGTTGTATTTTCTTTTCTTTTCTTTTCTTTTTTTTTTTGGTGGGGGGTGCGTTTTTCGAGACAGGGTTTCTCTGTGTAGCTTTGCGCCTTACCTGGAACTCACTTGGTAGCCCAGGCTGGCCTCGAACTCACAGAGATCTGCCTGGCTCTGCCTCTTGAGTGCTAGGATTAAAGGCATGCATCACTACCGCCCAGCAGTTGTATTTTCAATACTTTCCACTGATGCAATATAATACTTTAAATAACTATTTGGGCAGGTATAATCATCAAAACAGTTCAATTTCTCAGTATCAATTTTTCTCTTAATTGAATTTCCATTTACTTTAATAAAATGACCAAAAGTCAACTTAAATAGAGTAAATATTTGCACTGCATCACAGTTTCAGTTCATAGTGGATTTTCACCTTTGCATCTAAACCTACCTAATTATAGAATACCATTTTACCAACACATGACCAAATCTACTGACTTAGTAGGGATTATTTATTGCTGTTATGAAACACCATACCAAAGCAACTTGGGGAGGAAAGAGTTTGGTCTTTTATTTGGCTTTTGTTTCCATATTATAGTTCATCATTAATTGAAGATGATTTTAATTTATGTCATGTTCATATAAAACCATCCAATACAACTACAAACCTCAAGGTGCTTGGAAAGTCAAGGCATGTGAGGACAGAATCCCACAACATTCACCCAGAAGAAATCCCCTTAGTCTTCGAACTCAGCTATGTTCTAACTCTTACAGTTCTTTTACAGTTTCTAATAGTGTCAGGCTGAGGACCAACCCTTTTTCCCAAGAAACTTTGGAGTAAATTCTAGAAGCATGGTATAGCGGGAGAGTGGGTTTCTTATTCTCTTGTTAATTGCTTTCCTAAGAGTGATCATAGTGATTTCATTATTTAATGATTTCCCAGTAATGATACTGAAGAATGAGGCCACCTCATGTGACTGATTATACCTTCAAACATTTAATATTGCATTATTTTCCTGAATTGATGTGCTGGCTTTGAATTCTACTGTGTCACACTGTGATTTTCATTGTGAATTACAAATGGGGAAAATGAATACCAATGTGTATTATATTTCCACACCAGGCTATTGGTATTTTGAAGCATTGGCAAAAAGGAGGTGTTAAGAGGACACTGGATTTATATGCTGCTTAAGATCCTTTGCACACAGTGAGCATAGCCACCTTGATTTCTATCAACAGTGTTGGACTTAAGTCAAAGAGAAGCCATTTCCCTTTAAGCGTATGAAATTTGTTGAATTCAGCATACAAGTTTAGTTCCTCTCCAGCCCTCTTTACAGCAGAATCACGATGGTACACAAAGTCCACACACCCAGTGTAGTTACTATGTTGTGTTTCCTGTACCAGTTCAGTTGGCTAAGAACACAGTATTCTAGAATTCACATCCACAAGTATTTGATATGATTACAATGAATTCTACAGAGTAAATTAGTAAAATTCTGATTAGTTTGATATGGTTAGGCTTTTCAACTCTTCTGGTTCACATGACTCCAAGGTTCGAAACTGTCACATTTCTACTGTGTTGAAGTTTCAGCTATATGAAAGAGTGTAACATTGACACTTTCAATTACTGTCTGCTTTATGAAATGTTAATTGTTAAAAATTAGTTATTGGTCCCTATTTCCACTTAAGCTCATTGCAGTAACACAATTATCCTGAGTTAAAAAGACTCTTCAATAAATATAATATAAAGTTCTCCAATAAATTTTGAATAAAACAGTAACATCAACAGTTTCTTAAGACGTGTAGGTTTCTTAAAATTTACATCTCACCCATCAGTATCAACATAATTTTGTGATTACTTTTGTAGATTAATTTGTATATAGATTCTGCTATAAACACAATAGTAATTCTTGGAGACTCACTCCATTATAATCATTTTCTAGATAAAATCTGATGTTTGTGAGGGTATGCACATAAACATACCCACAAAAGACATTTTAAGTATTAAGACTGTGTAATTGATAACCGGTAAAATCTGGTTTTGAACTCTACTTAAAATACATGTGTATTTTTTAACCCACAGACAATGCTGATTTATTGTCTTATTAAAACGTAAAACCAATAAGTTTTAACAAATTTTTACATGTGGTCAAATTCATTCAAATATAGTCTGCTTTGATACTGAGCAGTAAGTTCTATCAGACTCCTCTGAAGTCCACACATTGTAAATAAATCATTGAGCAATGAGTAATGTCTGTTACATCCAAATTCACTTCAGTGCCTGAAATAATTCATTAAGTTATTCCAAAACCTCTATATCACAGAGGACATATGACATTGTTTTTAAATATTAATTTCTATCATTGATCATCTGCATGTGGGAAAACCTCTGCTTCCCAGCCCAGCATGTAACAAGCAAAGGGATGGAGCTAAACAGAGATTATCTTTTTAGGACTCCCAATTCCTCATTCCAGAGATGAACTTGGTCACACACAGAGTAGTCAGTTTCATTTTAAAGTTGGAAAAGTTTAGGAAACTTATGTTTTTTCCTTTTGAAATTTTCTTTCCTTTTTCCTTTTTGTTTTTTTATTGAAAATGAATTCTTCTCTTGTACAATACATCCTGACCACAGTTTCCTCTCCCTCTTTTGCTCCCAGTTTGTGACCACGCCCCTTCCCCCCAAGACCTACCACTCCCTCTCTTGTTCCTCTTCAAGCAGGAGCAGGCCTCCAAGATGACAAAACAAGATACAATAGGAATATTCTTATTTCCAAGAAAATAGGGTAAACTTTTTGAATATTAATTTCCTGTCATACTTTCACCTTAGAGAAGTGTTCCTATTTAGATGCTGCTCCTGCTGGATATTAAATACGGTGGTTTGCTTAATTTAAGTATGAGATAAAATCTACCAAAATGTTGGGCAGTGGTGGCACATGCCTTTAATTCCAGCACTGGGGAGGCATTTAAATTACTTTTTAGTAGGGTAAATTTGCCTAAAGGTCCTATGAGATGCCATGCTACTATGAATCTATAGCCGACACTGTGGTTTACTTGAAAGAGAGAAGTTTGAGGTTAAATGCTTATGAGTTTGACTTTCTTACAACTTACTCCTTTTATGATCTTAATCAAATTATCTTTTCTTTCTGAATCTTCCACTTAATCTTTGGGAAAGAGTCAAATGTAATTTATTTTTATATTAAAATACATAATGTGTAATAGGCATCATCCTTTAGAATAGCCCCTTAAGCAGAGTTTTTAACCAATCAATACTTACCAGATTACAGTCTTCATATCTACCCAACTCAACCATTTCAAGCTGTATGTAACTGTAGACAGACAAGTGATATTCAGAGAGGGAGATAAATCCAAATAAGACAAAAGTTATAATAATAAAAACTACAAGCTCTGGAAGCACCATCCTGTAAAAACAAGCCTGTAGAAATAAAATGTGTTGTAGATCAATTGTCATAGATGAGAAGACTCACCACAATGGTTCCAGTTATTCATAAAGCTACTGGTGACTGATGTCATAAGGTTACTCTCTGGTCCTGGATGTTAAGATGAGTTATATAAGAAAGGAGACATGAATTAGGTAACCATACATTTTAAGGACATTTGAATTTAATTAAAGTTACAGTTAATTAATAAAAACATGATATAAAGTGCCCTCAGTCACAGGAGTTTTATCATCATGTAAAAGGATTTAATTGTCACTCACATTTTGAACTTTGATTACACTTGTGGAAAATTATATTGAGTTTCTTCCTGGGTTAAAATCTCAGATTCCCCCCCCCCCCCCCATTACTACTGGTATACTTTTCACATTATTGTAAAGGTCAGCAGACGCGAAGGAGTGAATGGAAATTAATGGATTTTGAATGAGGAAATAAAGAAAAAAGTGAACTTTACTCAGAATTCTATAGTGGCCCTTTGCAATAGAGTCTCAGCGAAGAACCTGACAGTGGAATTTGCAGAAGAACTTATGTAAATAAGGTAAAGTGCTTTTATGAAGTGGGTTTTAAAATCAGCTTTTACTTCTTCCTACTTCAGTGTATTGAGATAATAGCTGTTCACTCTCTCTGCCTCCCTCCCTCTGCTTGGTCTTTCATTCACTTATTCTTTCATTCATAAACCCACATCCACACACCCACACACCCACACACACATTCATGGATCTCCTTTCACATTTGATGTACACATTGTATTCTGTAAATGAATATTTTTGTTTCTATGACTTTTATTCTCTTAATAAACATGACAGCTTTTATTTATGAAAATTTTTTGGCAAAATAAAGTGATTCCAACTACTACTTTTGATTTTCAGTGATATCAGTTAGAAAATTGAATTTTATCCTGATTGTCCTGTCTGGATTTCCTCACTATAATACTCTTACAATAGTCTCAGTTAAATTTGTAGACATTTGTTTCTCTTTTCTCATAGGTTTTTCTTGTTATTTTTGTTGTTGTTTTGGGGTGTTGACATTTATAAAAATAAAAAATATCATCAATATTGACTTTCTGTACTATATTTTTTTGTTTGTATCATAGCATCAGCATTACTATCTGTGTGTTTGCATGTGTTTGTATGCACGTGTGTGTGTGTGTGTGTGTGTGTACATAACTCTTGTGAGTCATTTTTCTCCTACCTAAACATGGGGAATAAACACGGATCATCAGTTCAGCACAGACATCATTTTCACACTCTGAGTCATCCCACTGGCCATCAGAGAATAAACATGGAGAGAGGTAGGCAGATGGGCTTGCCTGTGTTATTCTTCAGATAATCACTAAGATTCAGACTTGCTAATGTTATGTCATCTGAATTGTGCAGTAGAGGGGAGCAGTGGAGAAGATGGAGCTGGAAGCTCTTGCTATGTGTGTAGTAACTTCATCTCACCCTTGGGTTCAGGTGCTTTACCTTATTGTTCAAGACTGGTGTCAGTTTATGTATGGCTACAAGTTACCATTTCTATCATTGTGCAGAGGATAAGTTTTTAAAATATCTTTTCAAATATGGGGTATGTGTGTTAATTTAACTCTCATTTACCTTCATTAATACAAATGGGATTGAAATTAATTTGCCTATTCTGGACAGTACTAGCTTCAATATATTTCACTGGTTTGAATTTCAATTATTTTACTTTTACTTTTCCTCCATTATGTCTCCCTTTACATAGTATAAACTTTAAATGTCATATATTAATGATGTCCGAATGAAATAGAATAAATGTAGTAGTGATAGCTAATATTCAAACTCTTTTTAACTCAACTCATGCTTTTATATTTAAAATACATTTACATTTCAAATCAGATCTTTGTACATCTTGTCCAAGGTTTCTCAAGCAAAATCTGTCAAGAGAAAGTTCAGTATTAGAGGCAGCACTTCCTTGATCTTCTGTGACCTAATGATATATTTTGACAGATGCACAAATCCTGTATCTACACAGTGAAAAAAAATTCCAAAAAACAGATGAGAAATTAACATCATTTAATTTTCAACTTCTAAGTATCTAATTCTCACATGTGTATTTATTTCTGTTAATTTAATAATGTGTTTGTACTTTCTACCTCACTTTCGTCCCATTCCACAAAAGGATTAAATTATGAGTATGAACACAATAAATTAGTCAGAAAACATTATAGATCTTCAAGTCACAAGTCACACTGTCATAATCTGAAATATTATGAGTTGCATTTTACTTTTATAAATTAGGGTGTCATTGACATTAAATATTTTTGGATAAATTATCCTAATAAGTAAAAATGGCAATAAAAAGACAAAATATGAAAATGATCTGCTATAGTCTAGCATAGAATGTAATAATGGAAAAATGAATAGCAGAGTAATCCTAAAAAGAAAGTAAAAATTGGAAAGGAGAGAGCAGCATTGGTGGCTATTCTACAAACTGCTGTCTATTTATCTATCTATCTATCTATCTATTTATTTATTTATTTATTTATAGACAAGGTTTCTCTGTGTAGCTTTGGAGCCTGTCCTAGACTAGCTCTGTAGACCAGGCTGGCCTCGAACTCACAGAGATCTGCTTGCCTCTGCCTCCTGAGTGCTGGGATTACAGGCGTGCGCCACCACCACCTGGCTCAAACTGCTGTCTAATGAGAGGTGATGGCCTGCTTCACTCTCCATGGAGTGAAGAGGTACAAGAAGAAACACAGGCCATGGATGTTCTTACCAGGGAAACAACGACAGCTTCAACCTCTGGTTTTCCATGTCATTGATTACACTAATTCAAACTGAACTAATTAGGCACATGTAGGCATGAAATAACCTAGTCAAACAATGGGAGTAGTTGACAATACAGTTTTCTCCAAAAACGGCCCTGTAATCACATAGCTGACAAGAGTTTTAGTGATTCTTGACGTCTTACATCAGAAAGTTTCTTACAAAATCTCCGAGTGTGAAAGTAAATTAATGGAATTCTAAAACCAACCAAACAACACAACAACTGACTTGCCCTTTTTAGAGATGGATTCACAGCAGATTGAACAGCCTCAAATTGCAGACCTATACCATCATGCTTCCCTAGCCAGACTAACTTCATTCTTTATAGTAGAGGAGATAAGCTTGCAAAAGGAGCAAATGCCGATAAAAACTCAAGCTGGAAACAGATAATATATCATGGATTTCCAAAGTCTTTGTAACTAAAATACTAAAATGCAGAAATTAGTAACAAGATGTCCAACATTAAATTCAGAAATAAAATGACAAAAGGCAAGTATACTGTTCATCAACCAAACAATGAAAGATGCTTAAATGAAATGAATTGAATTACTATACACTGAAATGTCCTTCAGAACTGAAAGTAGAACAAGAATATTTTTAGGTGAAATTTCACACTGGAAGTAAAAGTACAAAGAGTATTCTTCAGGCAAAATAGTATTATTCCCAGTTGGAGCCTTGAGGATAAGAAAGTGATAAATAGTTGTGAAATGGTCAAATTGTAACTATGTCTATGTTAAAATATATTGTGAGTTTAAAATAAATACTGACTAAAATTCCAAGTTATATTAGATATTGGTAATCTGAGGGTGACTAAACTGACATTTTACTAACCATGTAAGCGAAGACCAACAACTTACATTTATCTATGTAGTAAAAGAAAAAAATAATGAAGTTAAGAAACATAATTAAAATGAGAAAAAAAACAAGAAATAAAGCATGATCTCATATTAAGGCAATATTTTAAAAATATTATGCAACAAGTTAGGTTAAATGTAAGTTGACTACAGGTTTCCTGGAATATACATCTTACCACTTGAATCTAATGACTGGTACACATGAGTCAGGGGTATTAGGATCATAGATTTGAGACCAGCTTCTGAAACAATGAAAACATTGTGCCACTTGTTAGAACTACTAAACATATCAAAATAGTTAAGATTTAGAAGATGGGGGTGAATAAAAATTACACAGAACAGACATTTGAGCAAGTAAAATTACAGGGAAAAGTGAAAGAGCTGTACAAAGAAGATTTCATGGAGATGTTGTTGTTTAATTTCATGGAACCCTTGGATAGCAATATGTTTTCTTTTACATAAGGCAAAACACTTATGATAACTGTGAAATCAATTTAAGCTCCCAGTGTTTTATTTAATCATACACATAAATGACCATATGGAATTACAAGAAGTCAGTACAGATAGCTTAGGAAAGTACTTTATGTCACCCATCTAAATTCAGATTGGGGGACACAGACAATATGATGCATGAGTATTGTAATTTTGAAGCTCAAATTAAGATACAATAAAGGTTCTGAGACTGTGGGTTGGACTGCATATATTCAATATGATCCTCTATCCTTATAGGTTCTGTTTCTCTAGACTACTCTGTCTAATACTCTTCTCCTTTGAGATCTCAAAGACAGAAATATAATGTTCCTGTGTTAAGTGTGAAAATAAGAAAATTACAATGTGATATCAGGCATTGTCCATTTTTAGGTCAGAGCATGAATATCAGTAGGAATTTATTCTTTTATGAATTCTAATGAAGATTCTTATTAAACCATTTAGTCTAATTACTTGTAAATCTGTGGGATAAAAGGTAGAATAGTAAAAATATAGACTATGGCTTTTATAACAAGAAAGCATTATAATAAACATTGCCACATCATGCAACAAACTGTGATAATTGTCAATGGCATGAATTCACAGCATTTCCAGTTACTTTGAATACCATTTGACAGAGGTGATACTTACTCACTGTTCAACTGTACCAATTCTAATGACTTTACATAAAAATCTTTTTCCTTTCATTCATATATGACAGATTTTAGCTTGACAAATTTTGTGGACTCTGTCTTCCATAATCTAAGAAAGTTATGTTTAAAGACATTGCAATAGCAATGTGAATCATTATTTTAAACATCCATATATAGTATTTTATTTACTTTACTACTATTTTTCAACCTAATTAACAAAATCAGGGAATGGCATAAGTAAAAATCACATGGACTTTGAGTTTAGTTGGAAGGAATTGGGGAATATTAAGTAAAAAATATCAAATGAGATACCTGAAGGAATTCAGGGTATGGCATCTTCCAGAGAAGAAAACTAAGAATGAAAACATGATATAAAAAGAGAACGGGATAAGGAAAATAAAGCAAAAGATCAACCAATTACATTAACATACAGTAATGACCAGTTTTGGGATGTGCTATATTGACAATATCAATGCTTGAATATATCTCTTATTGAGAACACTGTGTATATTCTCCTAAGATGTTTGGCTAGAATTGCATCTGCAATGACTTGCACTTGCATTGGAAATGTTTAGCTGATCGTTATTCTCACACATCCTTTCCCTGATTAATATGACCAAAGAAGTGAGACCTTAAATGTCAACAACGTAAATGATAGACTAAATGGCAAAAGATTAGAATGAGATACTTCAATTCCAAGTAAAATATGGACTTGAAATAATATGGAAAACAGTTTAATCGGACTGCTCTTATCTTAATGGAACTGCCAGAATCCAGTTTCCTCACACTGTTTAAGACAGAGCAATTAGGAAATGCAAAAATGTTCAATAAGTTAGATAAAGAAGTGACAGTTTAGATCTATGATAAACACATTTCAGAAGAGTGGCTTTCAGATTTAAGGACCCTGAAATCGGACAGATTTGTTCCATGAACACTTAACATAAGCATTTACTGCCAATGAGTTTCTCTTGGGAATGAAGGCGTCATGTCTGAGGATTTATCCCTCTGCCTATTTTCCTGTTGAAAGGGGACAGTATTTTAGTGGATTTTCTTAATTCAGCATGTATCATGGAATCATATGGAATAACTGTGTAAAGTGAAAGTTGAAACACAAAACCATTAATATTGTTTGCAGGTAGATTAAGCAAATGGCAGATTCTCACACTGAGATGAGCAGGGTTGCAAGTAGTTTTCAAAGAAACACATATAGGAGGATAAAACATCAAAGTGCAGAAAATAAGAATCTGATTGGTAGGAAGAAAAATTTCTAATTGCTACTAGACCATTAATTATATGAAACTTTCCATTTTATAACACATGAAAGAGAAACAATTTTCACCTACATATTGACATTTTACCATCTTATAAATGAGTATTGGTTTAATAAGATACCACACTGTTTTGTTTTGTTTTTTCCTTTGGATTTTCGAGACAGACTTTCTCCGTGTAGTTTTGGTGCCTGTCCTGGATCTTAGTCTTTAGAGATCTGCCTATCTCTGCCTACCAAGTCCTGGGATAAAGGCATGAACCACCACCACCCAGGAGATATTACACTATTAATGCCATAGATTATTTTAGATTGATTATATATAAAATGTAAAATTTATTAGAATTACATTTAATAATAATATATTCCTTATATTTAAAGTAATTCAATATAAACATTAATATACAATATGGTTTTTACCTGAGTCAGTGTAGATACTGTCCTATGGCATTCAATATCAATAATAGGTTCCTATATTTCTTTTACTTAAGGAGTCAGGCATGAGCTTTCTCTGCTATATATTTTTAGTAGAACTTATGCTTCAAAATATGGTTAACATTCACTCAAATTCTAAGCATCTATGGCAAATGCATGTAGACACACCCACACATATTTGCATGGCCCTGATTATTTATTTCATATAAATTTATTTAAAATTTCATTTAACACTGATTAGTGAATCATTATTTTCTAAGATATAATCTGGCACAACTTGTCTTTTATGAATATGGAATAAAATGAGTATTTGATATGGATTCACAACACGCCCCCATGGTTGGGCATGGTGCTGTGACCCGACAGGTACTTCCGGGTGCTCTGTGCCAGGAAACCTGTAAACCCAGAAGTCTGCTCTATCCACGACAGACCACTGTCCATTTGCCTGGCTGCAGGATCCTGTATGCAACACCGCTGCTTCAGTTGGTGAGTCCCCCACTTTTCAGCCAGTGTAACAGTTTCCTGAATCCATGGGAATGACTGTTAAGCATCTGGTATCTCACTGAGTATTCTTGAAACCCGGGGAAACCCAGACCACATTCTTTAATGGTTCCGGTCAGCCCCTATCATAGGCTTAATTTTCTAGTCATCTCCCATGTCTACAGTTTGAGATATTCCTCGAGGTTGGACCACAGCCTTCGGGTGCGTCCTCAGGCTGTGTGAGGGTGACACGTTTTTTCCTGGCTTGATGAAGTGGTAAACACTGCTCCGGATTCCCAGGGAATCCTTGCATCACACAGCATAGACACCTGTCTTTTGGCTGACTAGCCATCTGGCAGCCTGTGCCTGGTGAAGATTCGTCCTTAGCCTTAGGAACACCTGGGGCTTTGGCTTGGGATCATGGTGTTTGTTTGTTTGTTTGTTTGTTTGTTTGTTTGTTTGTTTTTTGTGGTTTTTTTTTTTTTTAATTTTCTACCTCTGTACTGCAGACATGGGAAATAAGGCTTCTAACCCCTTCAGTCCTACCTCTCCCCTAGGCTGTCTTCTTGAGGCTTTAAAACATCTCAACTTAATGCCTTACTTAAAGATGCCTAAGCTTATCTGTCTCTGTACTAAGAAATGGCCCAAATATGCTTTAGAAAATAACAAAAAATGGCCACCGAGGGGATCCTTAGATCACAATATTTTACAGGAATTATCTAATTTCTGCCAGTGAACAGGCAAATGGACGGAGTTGCCCTATGTCATAGCTTTCTTCTTTCTCAGTGCTAAACCATTTCTTCTGTATTCCTTCTCTCCTGCTCATAAGCTCCCAGCTATGCCTAAACCAGACAATTCTCTGACTCCAGAATCTCTGGCTCTAGATCCTGCTAACAAACCTCCACCTTCCCTCCCACCCTTACTCTGCGGGCGTCTGTTCCTTCAGCTCCTCTTCCAGATTCCTCTTCTTCTAAAGCCATTTCTTCCTCAGCAGTGGCCATTTCCAAAGGCCCTGCCCTGGCTCCAACCTTCACTCCTCCTGCCACTCATTCTCAAACTGCTAACAGGCCTGATTCCAGCCATTCAAACCCACCAACCATTCTCCCTTTGTGAGAGGTGGCCAGTATGGATGGACTGATTAAGGTCAATGTTCCATTCTCTCTCTCAGATAGAAAAGAAACTGGGTTCTTATACTTTTAATTCTGCTTCCTTTATTAAACAGATTCAATATATAACTCAATCTTAGAGTCTCATCTTTCATGATATATACATGATACTTTCTAATAATTTACTTCCTGAGGAGCACAGGTGGGTGTGGGAGCAGGCTAGGACTCATGCAGATGAGGTTCACCAAACTAATCCCTCACACCCTCCAGTGGCTGAGGCAGTTGCTGATCAAGAACCAAACTGGAATTATAATACCCAGGGTGGCTCTCTAGCCAGCGATAGCTTTATTATCTGTCTCCTGACAGGCCTTTCTAAGGCTGCCCTAAAACCATTAAACTATGAAAAACTAAAAATGATAATTCAAGATAAGGGCGGAAATCTGCCTTACTTCTTGGAGCAGCTCACCAAGGCTCTACTTCAGTTCACTAGCTTAGACCCAGAGAACCCTGAGGGCAGGCAGTGTCTAATGACCCACTTTGTCTCACAGAGCTTCCCCTACATTAGGGATAAACTTAAACATTTAGAGAACAGCCCTCTGACCCCACAGGCAGATGTGCTAGCAATAGCATTTAAGGTGTACCATGGGAGAGATGAGAAGGCCCAAAAAAGGAACGGCCAGATGCTGGCAAACACTATCTGACCTGCTCCCGAAAGCCATCTGGTCCCTGTTTCAAGTGTGGGAAAGAAGGCTATAGGGCCCGGGCTTGCACCACCGCCCCATGAAGGATACCAATAGGGCTTTGTCCAAAATGTTGCCCATAGGGTCACTGGCCAACTGACTGCCCTAATGTCCCAAGCAACATAGGAACACCAGAAGAAGACCACCCTCCAGATGACTTTCTAGGCTTGGCCTACAGTGACCACTGACACTGCCAGGTTTCTGCCCCGGCCACTTCCATCTCACACAGGGAACCAAGGGTAGTGATAAAAGTAAACGGGCATCCCATCTTGTTCCTTTTGGACACCGGAGCTACCTATTGTGCTCTGAGAGAGTTTTGGGGGCCTACCTCTCCTTCTCATCTCCCTATTGTCGGGCTTAGGAATAGCCTTATCTACTTCATTAGACACCACCACTTAATTGTATTTTCAGAGGCACCCCTGTCTCACACACACATTCTTAGTGGTGCCAACCTGTTCTGTACCTCTAATGGGAAGGGATCTTCTAGCGTCCATTTCTTTCACTCCCCACATTTGTCTCACCCAAAACTCACCAGCATCTCCTCTTCTTCTTCTCCTAGCTACCCACTCTACTGACTCTAACAGTTCTTTTCCCTTGCCAGCCTCTCAGGTAGACCCAAAACCCTTCTATTGCTAGGCACTGTGGTGGGTATTGTGTTCCCTGGAATATTGTGTGTTCCCTGAAATAAACATATCTGGGGTCAGAGAACAGACAGCCACTAGAACAAAGCCAAAAATGGTGGCTAGAAAATGGGTCAGAGGAAGCCATAGCAGAAGTTGGGCAGTAGTGGTACACGCCTTTAATCCCAGAAACCCAAACTTTAATCCCAGGGAGTGGGGGCAGAAAGAGAAAGGTATATAAGGCATGAGGACCAGAAACTAGAGCAGTAAGAAGTAAAGCATGTAGTTAGTTAAGCATTCGGCTGGTTAAGAGTTCAGGCTTTTGAGCACAGTTCAGCTGAGAGCCATTGGAATGAGGATTCAGAAGCTTGCAGTCTGAGGAAACAAGACCAGCTGAGGAACTGGTGAGGTGAGGAAACTGTGGCTTGTTCTGCTTCTCTGATCTTCCAGAATTCACCCCAATAACTGGCCTCAGGTTTGATTTCATTAATAAGACCATTTAAGATTCATGCTATAAGGCACCATCAGCCTATTACTATCCAGTTACAGGACCCTACCAGATGTATCACCCAAGTTCAGTACCCTCTCTTACTCAGGAGCCTAAGAGAACTTAAGCCTATCTTCAGACCTTCTTAGGAAAAATCTGCTCAGCCCAACCTCTTCACCATTTAACACCCCCATACTTGCAGTTAAAAAGTCTAATGGAACATACCATCTCGTTCAAGACCTCCAACTCATTAACTCTGCATTGGTCCCCCTCCATCCTGTAGTACCTAACCCTTATACTTTCCTGTCCACTGTACCTTTAGGAATCTCTCACTTCTCAGTTCTAGATCTCAAAGATACCTTCTTTTCTATTCCTCTCAGTGCTCAGTCTCAAATATCTTTGCTTTCACCTGGATTGACCCTGACACTCACCTGTCCACACAGCTGACCTTGACTGTCCTGCCACAGGGATTCAGGGACAGTCCACACATATTTGGTCAGGCTCTGGCCTCTGACCTGCTTTCTCTCTCTCTCCCTAGCTCTAAACTAATACAATATGTAGATGATATTTTACTCTGTAGCCCATCAATACAAGTTAGCCAAACTAACACCTCTGCTCTCCTAAATTTCTTATCCAGCTGAGGTTGGATATCTCCTTCTAAAGTTCAGCTGTCCACTCCCCAGGTCACCTATTTGGGTCTAACTATTACTCCAACCCACAAGGCTATTCTGTAGACAGAAAGTGTCTAATACAGTCACTTACAGTCCCTTCTACTAAACAGGAAATTCTGTCTTTCTTAGGAATAGCTGGCTTCCTACGGTCTTGGGTTCCATCTTTTTCTTTCCTTGCTTGCCCCTTATATGAGGCAGCTCAGGGCTCACCACATGAGCTGCTCCTCCATTCTGTCACTAAACCTTTCCAAAAGCTCCAACAGGACCTTCTCCAGGCTTCAGCACTTCATCTCCCAGACCTAACCCATCCTTTCTCCCTCTGTGTAGCAGAGAAGGAGGGATTTGCCCTGGGAACTCTAGGGCATCATCTGGAACCCTCCTTTGCACCTGTAGCTTATCTATCAAAGAAATTAGACCTTACCAGTCAGGGCTGAGCACCTTGCACCCATGCCTTAGCAGCTGCTGAGCTCCTTATTCGGGAATCAAAGAAGCTAAGCTTTAGGTAACCTATTGCTGTCTTCTCTCACCATAACCTGTTCCACCTCTTAACTTATAAAGGCTTACAAACTTTACCTCCTTCCTGGGTTCTTTCTCTCCAGGTGGCATTAATAGAGGATGCCACACTTACTTTCCAGACCTGTCTACCTCTTAATATTTTAAGCCTCCTCCCTCAACCTAATGCTGATTACTATCCTCCTCATTCCTGCACTGAAACCTTAGAGGAACTGTTCCCACACATACAGCAGGGCACATTGCCTCAGGCTACTTATACCTGGTACACAGGTGGCAGATCCTTTTTATATGAAGGGACCCATAAAGTGGGTTATGCTATCGTGTCAGATATTGAGATAATAGAAGATAATTTCTCCATTTGAACTAATGTATGGAAGGCTAGTTCTAACACCAGGTCTTCTATCCAACCCTCCAACTGTTCCAGATAGCCTGTTAACTCCCCTGCTATGTCACCTAAGGTCTATCCTATGGAGTTTTGCAGACCATTCCTTACCTCAGCCATGTGACATCATTGTCCACCTCGAATCCACATCAGGGATCAGGTTCTTCTCTTTCCTCTAGGCCAGTGCCCTTCACCCCTTTCCCCTAAGTGGCAGGGACCCTTCAAGGTAATTATTGTGACTCCTACAGCTGTTACACTCAAGGGCTTTCCTCACTGGATCCACCTGTCTCATCTAAAACCTTTTGTCTCACCTCTATCCCAGAAAAATCTCTCTTCATATACAATGACTCCAGAGGATATCAGGATCCACTGCCTTGTCACCAATTCCAGAGGAATAAGGTATCACCCCTTCATTTCCCAACTAGGGCCACACAGAGCCAGAGGCAAAAGGACCATCAAAAATATCCAGGCAATAAGGAAAGAGTATAATGTACCAGTCTATCATTGTTAAATATTCAACAACTGATCACCTGTGTTTCTTAAATGCTAAACTAATGAAGGAAACAGGTGCCTTAAATGAACTACCTCTAATAAGGCTTGTCTAAGGTTAAAAAAAAAAAAATTAAGACGAGTACTAAAACGCCATAATAATCACTAATTCTCCCAAGCCATTTCTTAACATGCCTCCATCTGGACAGGCTGGATCTACCTCAGATAAATGTCAACTCCCAAAAAATAAAATAATAATGATTCTTTTCTCTCTAAGCTTTTTCTGTGTCACCAGTATCTTGTCAGACAAAAGGTTCCCAGCCACACCACAAAGGATGGACAGGTCCAGAGCAAGGAATGACAGACGGCCCATCATCATCTCAGGACTTCAGAAGCTACCCTCCCCATTCCCCCAAGAGCCAACCGATGTCCTTCAGTCAGCTGGAAGCAGTCTTTGAGAGAAAGGACGCCACATACCCACTCATCTGCCATTAAACAAAAAACAAGAAACACACAAACAAACAAACAAAAAACAAGAGTCCTGGATGATATGTATTCACAGCATGCCCCCATGTTTGGGCATGGTCACACATGCCTGGCAGGACCTAGTCTCTTCCACCTAGTCATTTGTGGGTCAAAACATCTCATGTGACCAGGACCCCTTGGTTTTGCGTGGTTGTGTAAAGCATGCAGCACAACCATTTGATTTACGTGCATGCATGGAATAGCCACATGGGCCTGTGTGCGTAGGCGTGGCTCAACCTTTATAAGCCAGCACCATGATTCCTGGTTTTTCTTCACTCATGTGTCTTTCTGCAGGCCTGTGCACATCTGTCCCTCTTCCTTATCTTAATAAAACTCTTGTTGATGGATTCTGTCGTGTTTCCTAACTTTTCCTCAAAGGGTAAGAGCACCCGCAAAAAACCAACTGTATTAATTAGAATAACAATTTATTGCTTATGTGTTATCCTTTGCACAGTTTGTTAATTATTAGACTTATTATTTGTATGGAAGGGATTTTTTTTGTATTTACAAAATGTGTTGAGGTTGTTTATTGTAGTGAAACTGGATACACATAAAATCAAACTAATAAGCATTTCTGTAAGAGCAAGAGACCATACTTTATTTCTGTTTCTTTATTCTGTATTAAAAAAAAATTTAGAGAGTATATTCTGATCACAGTTTTCCCTTGAACAACTCTTCCAAGATCATTCCCACCTCCCCAGCTATCCAACACCAAGCCCTTTCTCTTTCTTTTTTAATGCAAACAAGCCAACAAATAATAAGAACAACAAAACAGAATTAGCAAAAGTAGAAAAAGAAAAAAAAAAAAAACACAAGAAACACACACACACAAATCCCCATAAAGGCACAAAACTGGAAACTATAATATACAAGCAAAAAATCACTAAGGAAAAAATGTCCAAACAAAGCATTATGAGACAAAATGTATACAGAAGTATCATTGGGTTCATTTTGTGTTGGCCATCTACTGCTAGTCATAAGCCTCTCTTAATTATTGGATATATAATTATATCCAAAAGAGTGTCACTGGATATATATATATATGGAAAAATATTAGAATTTTCCCAGGGGTCTGCCCTGAGAAACTCTTCCCCAAAGTCCTGGGGAAGATGCTACATCTAACATGGTGTTATCTGAGGGAAAGGAATCTATATACACCATGCTCTTTTGTCTGTTTACTTTATTTCTCTAAGACAAAATTCTATCTATACTGTTGATTAAGGCAGCAGCACTGGTGGCTGGTCAGTGCTCTTGGCTGGCCATTGGTGGAGAGTGCTGGATAGAAGAGTCAGTGTAACATAGTTACCTTTTAGAGCTTTATTGGCAGAGAAAGGGGGAGAGAGAGAGAGAGAGAGAGAGAGAGAGAGAGAGAGAGAGAGAGAATGAATCAGAGAGACATAGAGACTGAGCAGAGGGAAGAGAGCAGAAACAGGAAAGGCAGACACACAGAGGGCCTGCCTGCTTTTTAGGCTGGGCCTCCTGTTAGTATTTAGTATTTATTTTGGCGCTAGGAACACGTCCTGAACACAACAAGACCACAGAAGAGTTTTATTAAAGAGGATAGAGGATAGAGGTGACAGGCCTGCGTGAAACACACGTGGGTGAGGAGATAAGGGGGTGGCGGGAGATAGAGAAAGAGAAACTCATGCAAGATGGCACCGACTTTTTAAAGGTTGTGCCGCTCATGCGTACAGGAACTCCGGTGGGTACTCCACGCATGCGCATAGATTACATGGCTGCGCGCGTGCTTTACGCAACCACGAAAAGCCACAGAGTCCTGGTCCCGTGAAATGTCTGACCCGGAGATGGCTATTCTGAACCGGAAATAGTTAGGCAAGCCCAACTGTGTGGACATGTAATTATCTATCACTGCCATCCCAGGCTGATGATTAATTAAGGACAGAATCCTTACATGTAGTGTCAGTTCCATCCTGACATTCAATTCCTCTCTGTCCCTTCTTTTTCTGTGCCCTGAGAGCCCTAGTAATAACTAAGCTCTATGCTTTTGATCTCACTTTATCCCTGTTCCTTTGTCCTCTATCTTTCTTCCTCTTCTCATCTCCTGACCTGATTCAAACCCACCTACACTCTGCAGAACTCTTCCTTGCTCCTCACTCCTCTGCCTAAGCCAGTATGCCTTTATATAAACTCTACCTTGTTCTCTTCTCTCTGGCAATGCAACTCTGGCCCAAACAGGAATTCTGCCCCACCCTTCACTCCACCTGGACATGAAAAAATATCCTTTGTTCTGAATCAATTGCTCTGGAATGCCAATTTCCCTGTCTGTGGAAGGAAGGTTGGAGCTTCATTTGCAAAAGAAACAAAGCTATGCATCTATGGTCTGCCTGTCTCCTAGGCCCTGCAGGGGTGTTACCTAATAGACCAGCAGAAGGTTTGAGACATTTATGCTTTTATTGTATGGCCTAGTAGTATATGAGTGCACAAGAATTTCATAGCAAAAAACAGCTGAATATTAAAAGCTGAATAACACCAAATATTCCTTGATAAATGGCTTCCCTTGAGAAAAGGTATCACTTTATTATATAAAGCCGAATCTCTGTAATATATTCTTGTGGCTTGTGGAAGAAAAAAAATAATGTTTCCTTGGCAAATAGTGTCTTGGTTAGGGATGGTAGCTGGTGTCCACTTCTTCCAGTGCATGAACCCTGTCTGCACTGGGTCCTCTGTGAATATTATGGCTTCCAGTTTAGTGTTTCTAAGGGATTTCTGAGAGTGTGAACAAGTGAGTCTCTGATTATTGTACCTTCTCTTGGGCTCTTTTCCTTCTGTTTGTTTTATCCAATTCTGATGGGTTTTTATTTTATCTTATTATATTATATTTCTTATATTGTATTCCCTTACAAATTCATTTGTTTTCTAATGAGAAACAGAATGGGAGTTGATCCAGATGGATAGGTAAGTGGGGAGGAACTGGAAGAAATAGAAGGAGGGCAACCATAATCAGAATAAATCATACAATAATCAATTTTCAATAAAAAGAAAAAATGGTAAAATCCTGTGCATGCAGACACAGCCTCTGTGAGTTCATATTCATCAGTTCTGTTGTATCTGCAAGACATTGTTTCTTTATGTCATCCATATCCTCTGCATCTTATAATCTTTCTGTGTCCTCGTCAGCTTAGATCCCTGACCCCTGAGAGAAAGTGTCTCATGACATTCTATTAAGGACTTGAATAGAAAATACATTTTCATTTTTAGCATTTACAAAATGAACATTGCCACATACTTTTTCTAAGACACAATCCACTTCTAAGCAGAGCATCTTGCTCAGTGTCAAGCTTGGAAAAGCAAGCCTCATAAACCAGAAGTCAGATCCACTGCTTCCAGGTGATTCTAATTTTCAAAATAAAAGGCTAACACTTTTCTATGTGGCCCTTGAGAGTGAGTCTTCCACCAGTAGTCTTGCCTCTGTGCTATCATTAAATTTGGGGTTTTCCTCACTTCATTTATCTATCTATCTATCTATCTATCTATCTATCTATCTATCTATGTATCTATCATCTATCTATCATCTATCTATCTATCTATCTATCTATCTATCTATCTATCTATCATTTGTGTTGGGAGTGTCACAGTGTCACAACAATTGTATGCAGGTCAAATGAAAACTTCTGGGAATCAGTACTTTCTTTCTCACATGTGAGTCCCAGGAATAGAACTCAGGTCATTAGGCTTAATGGCAAGTGCCTTAATCTGCTGTGCCTTCTCCTAAATACACACTGTGACATTTCCCATCTGTTTTATTAAATATCTTGCTGAAGTCATGTAACTGGATCAAACATTGAATTTTTTTAGCTTTAATATGATCCAACCTCATACCTCCTTTAAATGAGTGCACAGCTATTGTGATAAGTTTGTAATCACTGTATCTCAAAACACTTTACCAAACACTCGGAATAAATAAAGAACAGCATACAATGTGGAAGATACTTGAGCTCAGACAGCAATACCTTTAATCATATAATATGTTTAAGAGGTCAAGAACTAGAAAGAGGAAGCCAATTTCTGACCTGTAGCAAGAGAGTCCATTACCATATAGTCAGGATGTAAAAAGAAAGAGCAAGAGCTGAGATTTCACTGAGAACTTCAAGAGCTCAGCTATAATAATGAAGAAATTCCCTTTATTCTTATTTTTAGAATTTCTTCTGTTGTCAAATATCATCAAAGCAAGAATTAAATGCTTAACACACAGACTTTGGGCAGACATTCTAGATTCAACTATAGCATACCATGTCATGATTTTATAACATTCATTATTAATACTTTGTAGGTCCTGTCATTCTGTATTTGGCTAAGTAACAGCTTCAGAAAACAATCTGCAGATATTATTTTCACTTCTTTGTGGAAAATAAGACTCATTAGTAGTCAATCAAACTTATAATGCATGGTATTATGGATTATAGGACTCATTTATTATTGAGAGTAAATTATAGTTTAATCTTGGGATAGCGTGTTCCAATTAGAGATCCCAGAAGAGGAAGTTAAAGACAAACTCTCTGAGAATGTAAGAGAATTAAAAAGCTCACATGCACTAACCACCCCTGACATATTTTTGTAGATTTTGATGCAATAATCACCAGATATTTTCCTCATTTATTAATCCTGATAATACATAATACATAAAATCTTATTGTGCATAGGTTAGTATTCCTTTAAAACACATGCAGGTTGTGCCAAAAATATGATGCTTGAAAAAATTGGTCCCAATTTGCAAATATGATATATTTGTCCTCCCCCAAATTAAGAATCTCATTCATGATATTCTGTGCTTGCCTGTATCCTAGCTGGTGTATGGTAGTATCTTATTATGATTTTCATTATCATTCTCTTGCTAACTAGTGTAGCTAGACATGGTTTCAAAAATCTGTTGGCCTATTATACATATCCTTTGAAGAGAAGTTTACTCATGTATATTAGTCCTTTTACTTATTTTTAAGTGATAAAGGTTGAACACAGGGTTTCATATATGCCAGCAAGCAAGCATTCTCCCAATCATCTACATTTCAGTTTTCTTTTTAATTTTTTTATTTTGTTTTTTTGTGTTTTTTTTTTTTGGTTTTGTTTTGTGTTTTGAGACATAGTTTTTCTGTATAACAGCCCTGATTGTCCTGGAATTAACTTTGTAGACTAGACTGGCCTCAAACTCACAGAAATCCACTTGCCTATGCCTCAAAAGTGCTGGGATTAAAGGCATGTGCCACCAGGCCTGGCTTCTTTTTAGTTTTTATTTTGAAACAAGATCTTACTAAGTTGTGCACACTGGCCTTGAACTTGAGATCCTCCATAATCAGTTTTCTAAGGAGCTGAAATTATAAGCTTGCAATACCAGGCTGAGATCTTTTCACATTTAAAAAAACATTATTATTTAATATGCTGCTATTGGGTTCTTCATGACACTTGTATATTTTAGATATCAATCTATTATCAAGTGTATGATGTTCCATATACCGTGTCTTCTTTCTATTGATTTTTCTTTTGCTTTTATGACTTTTCATTTTGGTGTATTCCAATTTGTTTATTTTTCCTTTATTGTCTATTCTTTTAAGGGCATTTCATAAGCATAGCCTTGGAGAACAAAGACACAGAGATTTTCAGGCATGCTTTCATGTAGTGATTTGAGAGTTCCAAGTCTTAGGTTCTCGTATCCAATCCCTTTATTACAGCTATTTTGGAAAACAGTGTAAATGATATCAAGTGCTATTGACCATGTAGAGAAAAGGAAACACCTGCATATTGTTGGCAGGGTTATAAATGTGGAAAAGACAACAGAGATTTCTCAGAGATTTCAGAATAGAAGGAGCACATGATTCAGCAATTTCTAATGTTAAACATCCTTCTGATGGAAACTGGATTCATACCACAGAGGTAAATGCAAACTACATTGCTCAGGGAGTCATTACTTGCAATAATTAGATATGAAGTCTGCTTAGATATTCATCAATGACTGAATGAAGGCAAATATCGATGGAGCTGTATATATGTGTATGTGTGTATGTATCTGTGTTTCTGTGTGTGGAGTGAGTGCTTGTTTATACTGGCATTTATGATAAATTGTTGAACTTTGGGGCAACTACAGTAAATGAACTAAGCAGTTTCAAAAGACAAAATCTGGCAGATCTTACTTCTGTGTAGATCCAGATATTCATATTTTTAGAAATAAAACAGAGTGATGATCACTGCATCATGGAATAGGCATAATTGTAAGTATGTTCATAACTGGATACAAAATTTCAGGTACAACAGAAGATTTATTTTATGAGAAATATTATATATCGTGATGGCAATGTCTAATAATAACACCACATATTTGAACATTGCTGACATTAACTTCAGTTTTCTCACAAACTAAATGGTAGCTATTCCAGGAAATATATGTTTTTATTATCCTCATTAGATCATTCTTTTATGCAGACCTACATGGGACATTATACTGTAAAACATAGAAATAGTAATACAACAAAAACCATGTTTGCCAATAATATATAGCACACAGAGCTGTGGTCCATTGGGGTTATATTGCATAAATAATGGCACAGCTAATATAATTTTTATGAGTCTATGGTACTGATGATGTGTATAGTGATATATTTTTTGAAATAATTGCCATCATTAAGAAGTACATGAATATATAAATTAATTTATATAAAATTTAAAGTATAAATATTGCTAATATAGGCCTTCATCTTGATTTAAGATTAAATAATTATGAATAATATTTTTGTTGAATAGAAATGTAAACATTAGGTGATCACATTTATATACTACAAGGTATTAAGAGTCTTTAAAATTATTCACTTGTATTTGGATAAAAATGAATCATTTGGTGATTTTAAGTATAATGTCACAGAAGACCTGATGCTTCACCAAGCCTTGATATAATATATACAGCACATCGGGCCGTGATATTTTTAAATTGCTTTAAAATGCAAACTATTTTGTAGTTTTTGATGTATTTCTTTCAGATCTTGAGTGTCTGGTCAATGCAATATTCTGTTCAAAGTAACAGGCTTTCAAAACCCAGCACTATCTTTCTGACAAGAAAGATAACCTTTCTCTCCTCTTAAACAGTTATTCACAATTATTTGATATCATTTATCTACTATCCACAGTGTTCTGACAGCTCTGGCATTTTGCCATGTTCACTGCACTTTTCACTAAGACGGTATGTTAGTCGGCTTTCCCTAACTTTGATGCTTAAAGGTACTGAAAACTATTATATCGAGTGAAATATGTCAGTATACACTACAAATTATTTTGACTGATAAACTTACATTGAATTAATGAAGAATTACCAATGAATCAATAACATAATATTTAATATTTGTTTAAATTGATAGATTTTATTTATTAAAATATTAATAATTTCTCATAAATATATTAGAATTAGAATATTTTCACTTTTTAAAAAATTCAAAAATTTTAATTTAAACTACTTTAAAATAAGATGAATTTAGTTGTTTTCTTTACATATGTGTTATAGGCCATATAAACACAGCTATAGGCTGTTATATGTACATTTGAATGTAATACAATCAACTTTAAAGTGTTAAAATGCCTGCAAAAACTTTTTGACTTTTAAATAGTTTAAAAATGTTTATAACTTCTTCTACATAACTTATTTAATAATTTGAGTTTCATTTTTGTATCATATTTTAGAATTGCTAGTTTTAAATCAATTTTGAATAATCTTAAAAATCATTGTGGTGGTTTGGAAGAAAATGGCCTCCAAAGGGAGAGGCACTATTCAGTGGTGTGACCTTGCTGGAGGAAGTGTGTCATTGTGAGATTGGGCTTTGAGGTCTCCTTTGCTCAGCTTCCCTCAGTGTGACTGTCAGTGGACTTCTTGTTGCCTACAAGATGTAGCACTCTCAGCTCCAGCACCACATGAGCCTGCATGCTGCCATGCTCCCTGTCATAATGGTAATGGACTGAGCCTCTGAAACTGTAAGTGAGCCACTCTAATTACATGATTTCTTTGTAAGAGTTGTTGTGGTCATGGTGTTCTCTTCACAGCAATAAAAACCATAATTAAGACAATCGTATTTGCTTATGAGAGTAATGCTTTTCCTAACATTGCATTCTGTGTTTCTAGAAGACAGAAGCAATTCCTTTCCTAACACTGCATTCTGAGTGTCTGGGGAGAGAGGCAGCCACAAACATAAATCTTGCCTTTGATTTTGTTAATGATCCCACCAGACTAGTCATAGAAGAAGTACATTTAGAAAAGTAAGACATTACTAAAGCTTGTAATCTAATATGGAACTTCCATTATTTAAAAAAAAAAAAGGTGAACAATAAAGCCTCACAGACTGTAACAAAACAGGAGGTTATAAGAATATAAGAGTCAGTTATTTAGGAAGAACAAACTGAATCAGTGTCTTTTGAACATATCAGGACCAGTGCACTCATGAACGCACAGCATCTGTTGTAGCCTGCCCAAGACCTGCACCAAGTCAAGCCAAACAATATTTAAGCAGGCCTTGTGAAGGAGCATTCAGGGCCCTACCCTAATGGAGGAGGTATTGACAGTTGATGACTTCAGGGGAGGTAGCTTAGTTAGCTTAAGGGTTTGACCTCTGGAAGGTTGACATCAGTCCTGTAAATGGCCCTGAATCCAAGAATATATGATCAGCACAAATTTGACTGCATGGATTATTATAAAGAATAACTGGACTTTGGAATGAGTTACAGATGTAAAGAATATAACTGGAAGAACTGGAGGAGGAGTAGCCTATGAATATAATCAAAATGCATTATATGAAATTATCAAAGGAACAATAAATATACTGCATTAAAAGATATTAACAGGAAGTCTATAATATTTGTGTAACACAGTCGTAATGAATACATCAATTGATTTTAAGAGAAGTTATAGTTTGTTTTAATGTGCTAATGGAACATTTGAAACATCCTTGCTTTGGTGTTTTTATCTCTTATAATATGGTACTTAGACGCAGTGTGGACATTCACAAAATGCCTAAATTATCTGCTTGAAACTTTATGGACAGCAGTTTGTAAATTTTCAAAGCCCAGACATTGGGCTTATTATTAATTAACCATCAAAATATGTTCAAAGAAACGTTCCTTTTCCTACACGGTTCATCCTACATGGTTTCTTTGACTGCATACTAGCCTAGATTTCCAGGCTAAACACCTAGATATTCTGCTACATAGTACATGCATCACATGAAAAACCATTTTACTCATATATCTAACATAAACAAGCATAGAATTGGTAGAATGAAATGACTATGGAAATGAGAACTTTTCAATATTATAATTTTTATGGGACAAATCTCTAATAAGTGCCTGACCATTGGTTGAAACTATCATACTGTCACTATACATGCACACACACACACACACACACACACACACACACACACACACGTGTATATTTGTGGGTAGTTACTTATATGTATGTGCACGCTGGGATGTGAACTTTAATTCAAGGTGAGTCTACAAAGAATGCTGAAATGGAATTCCCTCCCTATGAACACAATGAATCGTGAGTAAATGTAGCATCTGTGGATGATCTCTTGCATTGCCTGGTGCAGTTTGTTTCATTTTATGAACTATCTTTTGGAACACAAGATATTTTTAAGCCAATTGATTAATTTTTAAGATTCTTTCTATAAAATGTATAAAAAGAATTCTATCATTTATAGTGTATACTTTCCAAATTTATATATATTAATAACATCTAATTTGTATTCCTATGAGGGCAAAAATCAACTAATATTATAATTTATGATTATATTATATTTATGTAATTTCTATTAAATTTAAAAAGTAATGAATAATTATATGATATCCTTATAATTTCTTTGAAATTTATGTGGTGATTATATGATCAAGCTCTTACAAAAGCTTCATTACAAAGTTTCATTACAAAATTTATATTTTCATATATAATTTAGATGTATCCTTAGAATGTTAATGGAGATGTTTTAATTAACAAATTTTTATTATGTAAGTTATGTTAGATTCATTATAAAAGAAAAATATATTTGTTTAATATAAGCATATATATATACATATATATATATATATATACAAACTTTAAACAAAAATAAACATTGGTTAAACTTACTTGATTTATGCTTCTGTCTATAATTTCTTGCTAGGAATTTATGTCTGGTTCCCTCACTAAATACTGCTAGTCTGACAGCTGCCTGAACTTCGTTCTCATGTTTTCTGTGATATACAGCATCGTTCAGTACCTCTTACTAGCATGATTGATGAGATTGTGGTCCAAGATTTGTTGGAAGTTTTTAGGATGTAGGATAGATGGGCTAGACAGATCTACCCATTCCATTACCTTTGTACATTCTTTCCTGTCAGTTGAGGTCATCACATTTGCTAAGAGGCTGGCTTTTCTTTTATGAACACTGATCTGACAAGGCACAGACGTTCCTGAGATGATAGACTTCCTGCTTCAGGAACACAGGTGGATTTTATTACATTTTATTCTCTTCATTGTTAAGATAAATATCAATCTAATTTTAACAAGCTTTGTTTTTATATCTAAGGGCTTACTTTGAGAGACAATAGCTAATATGTTATGTTTTTATAAGTAAAGGTGCATGTGTGCACACACATGTACAAATATGATGTTATAGCAATTGTATCCACTTTATTGTCTGTCTTCAATGAGGCTGGCCTGACTAATAATGTTCATAGCTCTAGGTACAAAATTTCTGAGGTTCTTATTTTTCCTCTGTTGTCCTACTTTCAAAAGTTGTTTAATAACCTAAAATATTAGTTTATAACATATAATGATAAAAATCTAATTTTGTACCTTTGCTTAATAAAGTTTGCATTTTAAAGTAAACACATTGTACTTTTACTTCTTTAACAAAATTTACATATTTTTACTTCTTTAACAAAAATATGTCCTTTGTTGAATTTCCAACTTATTTGCTTTAAATTTTGATCCTACCATTTCCTGTTTCTTTTGGCACTTTGATGTTCTTTCCTGTGGTGTTACTTCTTGAATTATATCTCATGTGTTCTTCTCCATGAAGTCTAACCCAATAATATAGGCTTGTCAATGAGCCTCACGTTTCACAAATTCTCATGTCTATTCCTTATTAATAATATATAGAAAAGAATGCTGTAGGTGCTGAGGTAATGAGGGGGAGTAATTGGGTAACGTGGTAGGAGTGTGTTTTTCTGAAAATATCATCACTTGAATTTGAATTCCTAGCACATATGTTTTTAAAAAATATATGGCTGAACATGCCTATAACATGAGCATTGGGAGGTGGAGACAGGCTGATTCCTGCAGATCACTGCTATCTTGTTTAGCTGGAATGCAGGCTTCCAACTTTGTGAGAGACTTCTTTTTGGTAATATGACCGAAAGCTTGGGAGGAGGACACTCTGTCCTGTGCCAGCACATGCATGGGAGCACATATGTATTAACTGGACAAAAGACACACACTTGTTTATGATTTTTGTTTGTTTGTTTGTTTTTTCAAGACAGGGTTTCTCTGTAGCTTTGGAGCCTCTCTTGGAACTTGCTCTGTACACCAGGCTGGCCTCGAACATGCAGATACACCTGTCTCTGCACCACCATCACCTGGTTGGTTTATGAATTTTTGATTGAGCTAGCATAAACACAAAGTAAAAGTTATCTTTATTATCATTATCACTTGATCACCATGAACGTCACTAATGATACTTCATGATCCTAGGATTTGTCAATGAAGTTAGATCACAAAGATGCAACACAGTTGCTTAAAATGTGGATTTTTTTCCATGAGTGCATAAACATAGCATTTCTAACAGTATGTTTGCCTCATCAATTATAATTATATAGATTCATTTATTATAATAATTTCACATTCATAATCATATGTGTCCTTAATTTAATACATAAATATTTCTTGCTTTAGGTTTTATCCTTTTTCGTACAATCCTCTTCCTAACAATGTGGAATCTGAGATCATAGACATTATTGTCACTGTTTTATATGTATATGTAATCTCTGTGTATGTGGGTGTTTTCCATATTTATGCTAATATCCAAATTATAGGCATATACTAAATAGCATGATCCGTCACTACAAAATACTTAAGCTATTTTTCACTTAACTGAAGGATAAATTTGTTCATGATATATCCTGCTGTTTTTCTACTTTTAAAATTGAGATCTCTGCCAATTTTCACCTGGAAATTTATGCAAATATTCTATAATGTGTCAAAAGCCTTTCTTTCATACTGGGAGAAGCATTCTAAGTTTGATGTTTAAAAACTTAGTTTAAAAAGATATATCCATGCTGGGGATGGAACTTCATGATATATGACTTGTCCAGTAGGCATCCTCCCTGAGCATAAGCCTTAAGAATGTAAAAATTAAAGTTTCTATTCCCAATACTTCATAGTTTTTATGAAATGACTATTGGAGTATGAAGGAACATTAGTTTAGAAAATTGTTTCATATTGCATAACAGTTTGGTCATGTTATTAAATAATTAGAAGCAACACATTTTAATATACATGTTCATTTATGTACATTTGACTTTTTTTTGTTTTTGTTTTTTGAGACAGGGTTTCTCTGTGTAGCTTTGTGTCTTTCCTGGACCAGGCTAGCCTCGAACTCACAGAGATCCGCCTGCCTCTTCCTCCCAAGTGCTGGGATTAAAGGAATGCACCACCATTGCCTGGTATATTTGACTTCTTAAAGAGCACAAGTTCCAGTTGAGCTATACAAAATAGAAATAATAATACCTAAAATAAGATTTGATGTGATAATTAAAACCTGTTTTATTATCTCTTTTATAAAGTTTAATGAAGGAAATTACAACTATATTTTTTCTTGTTCCAAATTCCACAGAAGTAGTTTTGAAAACTAGAAGTGTCAAATAAGTAATAGTAGACTTTAAAAGCTAATATTTGGTTTTTGGCAAATTTGAGGCCCAACAGTGCAGGCATACACACACGTACACACACACACATTCAAAGCAATGAAACAATCACCTCAATTTCAGCTATGGAAAACATTTTACACATTTTTCTTTTTGCGAAAGCTAAAGTCATAAAGATAATATTTTTGAAAAAAAGTGTTTTTCTCCTTACATTATAAACAAAACTAAATGTTTTCTGTTGACTATTAAACATAATTGGTAGGAAAATGGAGAGTTTGGGAGAGTCTGGTAAATAATAAATAGGTGCTAAATCTTGATGATCAAATGCCTGTATTTTTTAATTAAAATATAATAAATCAATTGTGTATATGAAATTCACTTGTGGTTTAAAATAGAAGAAGAATCATTTTAATTGAACAAGCCAAAGAAATAAAAACAGGAGTGACTAACTTGGTAGTGTGAATATCCCCACTTAGAGAGCCTATGATGTCTGTCCCTCTGATTTTCAGAATATTAATTGTTTATAAATGTTCATGGATGTATGTATCACATTAATGGGCTGGTTTAAATACGCAAAAGTTACTGGTTATTCAACTGCCAGTAATTACGCTCCAGGCTTTTCCTTCTATACTTCTCCAGATTATGTAAACCAGCCAATTTGGTGCCTTATGACTGATTTAGAATTCAGCTTTGAATGTAAGAGGAGTAGTTGCTACTATAATTATAATTCAGCATTCACTTATTTTCTAAAACAAGAAGTGTGAGAGATATATTGGAATATTTAGATGCAGCCAGTGATAAGCATGAATATTTATTGGTTTTCCCTGTTTGTATAAATTGTCCAAAATTTGTATTATTATTCATTGAAGTTATTGTATAATTATTGTGACTGTCTAAAATGTAGCTGCAAAAAATACTGTTGCTTCACATTTATTTGAAGAAAATAAATAACCTGAACTTTTAATTATGATATTTGTCACAGTGTTATTTTCATTCTATATATATCAAAAAATTCAAAATTATTATCATTTAATATACATGTATCCCTTTATATTTTAATAAAGGTAGCTTTAGAATGAAAAAGTAAGTGCATTTATATTATTTTCCCTTTTATATTTCATTCCTATATAATATTTAATATAAGTTAAAGCAATGAGTTGCTAGGTCCCCCTGTGGCATTACTTTAACTATTTACCAGTGATAATGCATAAATTACCTGACTTTTTCTTATCTGATTGTTTAGTGTTTTCATGGAGTAATATGATTTATTTTGTTTTTGTTTTTATATTTTTTGTTTTAGTTTCATATATTTATACTTCGGATTTTTTAAAATTTCACCCAAAATAACCCTCTCAGCGCTCTCCCATTAAACCCTTTCTTTCTCAATCCTCTACCCTTTTCCTGTCTTTAATGTGTGTGATCCACTGTGGTTGATTCAAGTTTCATGCTAGAGAATAAGTGGAAGTTTATGCATTAGAACAATGACGACTTAGTTATTTTATGGAAGGCTGCTCAATTTAAAAAAAAATGAAAATTTCATGCATATGTGCAATATACTTTGGTTCAATACATCCCTTATTTAGGCCAGGCAGCAGTCAGGCAGATCTCTGTGAGTTCAGGCTAGCCTGGTCTACAGAGTGAGATCCACGACAGGCACCAAAACTACGTGGAGAAATCTTGTCTTAAAAAAAACCACACAAAAACAAACAAACAAATATCCCTCACCATGTCACACCATAACCAGCCCCCAGATTACCACATGTGGTGATATGTTGTTTGTGTTCTCATAAATAAAGCTTGCCTGGAGATCAGGGTGCGGAGCTAGCCACTAGAGGCCAGGCAGTGGTGGCACACACCTTTAATCCAAGCACTTGGGAGGAGGAAACAGGAAGTGATATGGCTGGGCAAAGAGAGGAAGTGTTAGGGTGGAGGGACGCAGGAGCTAGGCCCTTTCAGTATTAGGATTCCTAGAGGTAAGAAGTCTTCCTAGTGTCTGGCTGCTCTGTTTCTCTGATCTTCAAGCTTTCACCCTGATATCAGACTCCAGGTTTTTAACAATTAGAATGTGTGCTACAGCTACCTGAGAAGCTGTGGGCCCTTGATGACAGCCTAGAAGGAGAGTCACTTTTCTTTGAGGGGATGGTCATTTGTATGTTCCTTGTGACTGAGTGGACTATTCCACATCCTGGCAGCATGCATTGAATTCAAAGGGCTGAAAGTGTTTTAATTGATGAGTTAATAATTATCATGCATTTTAAGTTATTCTTTAGAAAATTGATTTTGAAGAACCACAGCATAAAGTTAGAAAACAATATCTCATCTCCATGTTAGAAGAATCATGAGTAACAAAATCTTGCTGCTCTGGATCATTATGTTATAGCCTCATGATTGTGAAGATTCCTTTGGTAGGCTTCAGAATACTGGGGCCCCCTACTGTATTATTCAGGGGTGTATTGGGTGTTTTTTTTTTTTTTTTTCTCTTTCTGGCTTTTGTACCTTTCTGTACTTCTTGGCAGAAGCATTGGAAATTTAGAAATAAAGGCATATCATCAAAGAAATTATTGGATTTGGGTTCCTGTATTTCCTTTCACAAAAGAAATAACAAATATTTTAATTAATTAATTTAAACCATTAGTTATGAGATTTATATGACAATTTGATCTAGATTATGCAAACCCTGCCTCTCTTAACAAAAACTTTTTAGGGAGGATTTTCTATTTATCTATCATATGAATCCAGATACTACATATGAAGTGTCTGTTTTAAATTTCTAGTATTTGCCTCAGTGTTTATTAATCAATTAACTATAAATCACAATTGAACATTGCTTATCTGGAATAACTGCAATCAAGAATGACTTGTATTTGGATCAGTCGAGCCTTGGAAATATGTTATAGACTCATGGTAAGATTTGAATATTACAGTGTTTGATAGAAAAACAAATAATTCATGCTTCTTACATATATGAACTCAAAGTAAGAGGCACCATCTTCAACAGTATTTTCTGAAATACCACACTATCTCTGATTAAAAACAAAAACAAAACAAAACAAACAAACAAACAAACAAAAAAACTGACCAAACTAGAAATTCATATCATTAAGGAATATGAGAAGTCTAATTTGGGGTCATCCTTGTGCATTCCTGGGAACTTCCCTAGCACCTGGTTTCTCCCTGTCTTCATGATGTCTCCCTCTTCACTGCTCTCCCACTCTATCCCTGTTCCAACTTGATCATCCCTTTTTCTTATGTTGGTGAATATCCTGTCACCATAGAGCCTTCATCCAGTAACCGATGGAAGCAGATGGAAAGATCCAAGGCCAAACACCAGGCTGAGCTCCAGGAGTCCAATCTAAGAGAGAGAAGAGGGATTCTATGAGCAAGGGGCATCAAGATCATGATGGGGAAACCTACAGAGACAACAAAACCAAACTAGTGGGAACTCATGAAATTTGACCAACACACCTGTGGAGCCTCCATGGGACTGGACTAGGCCTTCTACATAAGCCAGATGGTTGTGTAGCTTGATCTGCTTAAGGTGCTCCCTAGCAGTAGGATCAGGATCTATCCCTGGTGCATGAGCTGCTGTCTCTATGGTCTGACACTTTGTACAGTCTGGAGGCAGGGGGAGGGGCTTGGACCAGCCTCTACTGAAAGTACTAGGCTCTGCTGACTCACCATGGGAGGACTTACTTTCTCCTAGGAAGAAAGGGGTGGGGAACTGGAGGAGGAGAGGCTGGAAGGGAGAGAGGAGGGAAGAGGGGGGAATCTGTGATTGGTATGCAAAATGAGTAAAAATTTTCTTAATAAAAAAGAAATATGAGAAGAATGTAACAGGAATCTTAACAGGTCTTATCAGAAAGAACAAACCCGAGGCCAGTTATTGGGGTGAATGCTGGAAGATCAGAGAAGCAGAACAAGCCATGGCTATCTCACCTTGCTAGTTCCTCAGGTGATCCTGTTTCCTTAGGCTGGAAGCTTCTGAGTCCTCATCCAGAATGAATCTCAGCTGAACTGTGTTGCTCCAAAGCCTGAACGCTTAACCAACCAAATGCTAAACTAACTACATGCTTTACTCACTTAGTTCCTGGTCCTCACACCTTATATACCTTTCTCTTTCTGCCTCCACTCCCTGGGATTAAAGTTTGGGTTTCTGGGATTAAAGGCGTGGATCACCATGCTTAGCTGTTTCTAAAGTGGCCTTGAATTCAGAGATCAGGCTAGCTCTGCCTCCCAAATGCTGGGATTAAAGGCGTGCACCACTACCACCCAACTTCTGTTATGGTTTACTTTTCCCATTTTCTAGCCACCATTTTTGGCTTTGTTCTAGTGGCTGTCTGTTCTCTGACCCCAGATATGTTTATTTTGGGGAACATACAATATTTCAGGGAACACAATACCCACCACAGAAGAATTAATTTATTTTTTTAGAGTTTACATGTATAGCGTATTTTCATATAGTACCAAGAGCATTCCGATTTATTCTCTTAAATCACACACATTATTCTCTCATAGAACCTTGGCACCAAAATATATGTAGTCAAGTATCTTACAGGGAGGCTATCATGGACAGAGATGCAGATCACAAGTACCTGAGCAGAATCATCTTCTGCATCACAGTCTATATCTAATTTCCAACCTTTGGATGACTCAAGTTAGCTGATCCAGCTCTTATCTAACTTATTATCTGCTATATCTAATTAAAAAAACAAACAAAATGTTCAGTTCCTTGTTGCCCAAATTGAAGATACAATTCAAAAGACAACTAAATGATTGCTACTGATTTTTGTAACCATATTTAGGAGTTAGTTGGCAACAAATTTCAATTATACATACATAATCTCATAAATGCACTTTGATCTTCCTACTGGGAAAATGTTATCACTGGAATGAGTGTTCATGTAGTCAATATTTAATAATTTAAATAAAGAAAAAGACTGCATTTTACTCAATGTTATTATCTGATTGATTAATGAATCCAAGTGCCTAAGCAGCTGAGTTGAGAAAATAGTATAAGTGTAGGTACTTGCATTGCTTGTCAGATTAAAATTTCTCTTTCACTGAGTTGCAGTTTTGAACTAGTACAGATTGATGAGCTAAACTCCTTTTATATTACTTCATATTGAACAGTCTTCTATGATACATAGGTTATACCTCCCAATATATGTCACAAGATTTATCAATTCACCAAAATAGTATCAAATCTCTAAAATTTCACTTTGATCTATTATAGGAGTGAATCAATGTGATCCATGAGTGTTTACCACTACCAGTAGCTCTACTATATTTAATAACCAAAGAATTCCCCCTTCCATCTCATTGGTATGGATATGTTTGTTTTATCATAGCAATGAAAACTTAGCTACATTTATAGTTTTTTGTTTTTATTTTTGCATTACTGAAATGTTTGGTGATCTCATGCCTGAAATATTGGGATATTTTACAAATCTGTATTTCTGAATCTTTGTGTTGCTTAATAAGCAAAGAACTCATTTCCATATTGACTTTGCTGACCACAATTTCTTCATGGCAAAAGACATGTAGTAAGAGCCTTCCTCCTTACAGTCTATAACATACCTGTTAGAACCCTATTGAATGAGTCACTTTGGTTGTGATTTAAATGGGCAAGGACTCCTCATAGATTCACATGCTGGAAAGCTTAGTCCCAAATGATGGTGTTGTTTGAGAAGGCTGTAAAACCTTGAATATATGGTACCTCGATGGAGGAAAAGAGTTGCCTGGAACAGCCCTTGTTGAAGCTGTATACATTGGGCATATCTTCTGCTTATTCCTTGCATCATAAGTAGAGGTGCAATATGAACAGCCAGTCTCTGGCTCCTGTTATCATGACTTCCCAGCCTGGTATTATATTTTTCCTGACACAGTGAACTATATCCTTCTGTAACTTTAAGTCAAAATAAATCTTTCTCCCCCCATATGTCTCATTGGTATGAATATGTTTTATCACAGCAGTGAGAAATTAGCTAAATTTATAGTATTCTGTTTTTATTTTTGCATTGCTCAAAGATTTGATTAGGGCATGGCTGAAAAATAGGGAGTTTTACAAATCTATATTTCTGAATCTTTGTATTGCTCTCTCTCTTTTTAATTTTATAATTAATTTAATTTTACATATCAGCCACGGATTCCCTTGTCCTCCCTTCCCCCCCACCAATCCATCACCTATTCCCACCTTCTCCAGGGCAAGGACTCCTCTAGGGATTCAGCTCAGCCTGGTAGATTCTTTACATAAGCTCAAAGGGGGTGTTGATACATCAACTTCTTTGGAATCTATCAAATATTCAGTCAAAGTATTTTATACACAATGATAGAACATTAACAACAATTCAAGGTGTTCAGTGAAATATACAAATAAAGATTCTGGGTAATTAGCATTAGCTTCTGTGTAATAACAAATCAATGCAAGGTCTTTGCCATGCAAATCTTATTCGTACCTCAAGACTTCCAAGAGCCAAGAGCTTCTGAGCGGTTTAACTAAGTCATCTATTTGCCAGGTGCTTACAGGCTGATCCTCAGATTACAGGTGCTGTCCACATTGTCTGGAGTAGTGAATAATTTGACAAAAAATATACTGCCTTATGTATTGGTTAACACATATACACAAAATATGTATAATTACAACAACATAGTTTTAAAACTGTGTCTATTATAATGGGCTAATGGTCTCATGAAATTATATTTTTGTCTTATTTTCTCAGATTTATCTATAGTATATAAGATATAAAAACAAAAACAGCAGTTAGTGAATTCTGTCATATCTTTCTCATTATACACTCCACATTGCACTCTTCTTCAGGCTCTGACATATACTTTATTTCAATCCTGAAGTGTGACACATTCCAGCACAGTTTAAAATAGTTATCTTCCAGTTAGAATGCAGGCAGTGATGGATGCAAGTTGTTTCCCCAGGGACCTTGTTAGAGAACATCACTCATATGTTCAGGGAGCGTTTGAACAAATGGACCTGCTGTTCTACCTAATGCTGTTATAATTCCTTGATACATGGTCACTGCATGTGACAATTGAGACTGTCACTTAGAACATAAGCACATTTCTAAACTTGTTATAAAGGCTGCACATTAATTCTTCTCAGAGAGGTTTTCATAAACAGAAAATATGTGAGTTTTGACAATCACTAAGTTTAAAGTTACATAGTATAGAATTGTAGAAATTGAGACAACATCTTGTATATAAATGCATACACATTTATTTGATCAGGGCATTACAGATAACTCTACTTGAGATAAACAGAAATTTTTACATTCATTGGTTTTCTAACAAAAGGGTTATTTTCTATAAATCAGACTGTGTAAACACAAAAAAAGAATCTAATTGTAACTTGTTATCAAAGTACCTCACATAATTTTAATTTGTTCTTCATGTCCTAAAAGCAAACAATTTGGTTGATTTCTATAAAGAAAATAATAAAAAGTTTTTGGAAACTATCTGCACAATGAAAGTTATTATTTATGTGTTTAATACAAAGGTGTAACAAAAATCTTAAAATGTTTATAACATATATCATAAATGCATACATAAATGTCTATAGACAATTCATATAAATAGGCCCAAATAATGAGCAGTTAACTTGATTTAAAAAAATAATTCCCTTTTGTAAAAAAAAAAAAAATGTGTCAGAGACGATTGTTAGACATTTAAAAACATATTTAATATTCAAGAAAAATGGGCTCAGCAGTGAATATCACTTGCTATTCTTGAAGAAGACCTTGGTCCAGCAACTACATCTGGTGGTGCACAACCACCTGTAACTTCACTTCCAGAGCTTAAATATCCTCTTTTGGTCCCCTAGATAGTACATGAATGTGGTTTATATGTATGTATGCAGGCACATACATACAACTTGTTTATTTATAGTATAAATTAAATTAATATTCAAAAAAGAGACATAATGTTTTATTCTATACTAATATAAATTGATATCAATTATGTACATTTAAATTCAATACAAAAAGTAATTTTGGTTGGCATTAAAACTTCATTTGTCAAGTTTGAGTAATTCTTGGCTTATAAGAATCAATTACATTGCCATGAATTTGAGTTAGTGTCTAATACAAACCATGTCAGTGTCCTATCTAGTAATAAGTACTTGTCTCCTCATCATGATTGTATAAGTATATCACAGCCTAGGAAAAACCAGTAGACTCTATGTAGTCAGAAGTTTTCCTGTTTTCCGCCTTTCCCAAAGCTGAGCAGACAAGTAAACACACAAAGGCTTACATTACTTAGAAATTATACAGCCTAATGGCTTAGGCTTCTTGCTAGCTAGTTCTTATATCTTAAATTAACCCATTTCTATTAATCTCTGTTTTACCATGTGTTCCATGGCTTACTGGTCTGCTGGCATGCTATTCCTTGGGTAGCAGGCTGGTGTCTTTCTCACTCTGTTTCTGTATTTCTTCTTCCTGTATATCTGCTTGTATTTCCTGCCTGCCACTAAGCTGCTTTACCACAGGCCAATACAGCTTTATTCATCAACCAATCAGAGCAACACATATTCACAGCATACAGAAAGACAATCCACAGCACTTCTCCTTTTCTGAAGAGGTTTCTGGCATACACTCTGCTGGATGTAGGCATTGATCCACTGCCTCCTAGAGTCAGCAAAGAGTATGGCTCACAGAGCTAGGCATGAATTATCTCTACCTTATTGGAAAGCTGAGTTGTGCAGAGTCAGCAGCCAAGGCGGCAGCTTCTTTCCTAGCCATACTACAGTTTAAAGCAATAGATTCACAATAAGACAGATTCACATGGAATAAACCTCTAAACAGTTTACAATGTTTGTAAAAATTTATGTAGGCTTGGGAGAAAGAGGAAAATGAATATAGGCAGTTATATAAAAAAATATAGTTAATAAATAAAGTCTTTAAAGAGACAGTAAAGGAAATATAAGAAAATAAGCCAAGTAAAGATGGAAATTACACAGAGAATCTAGATTGTGTTGTCTTTGGGATTTTTAACTGCAGAAAGACATTTGATTGTAAAGGTCAGTGAATTAAACCAATATATATATTTTTTTCAATAAATATATTATAAAGGTGTCTTGACTTCAAAATTTGTGTCTAAGGATTTGCTTTGGAAAAGAGGTTCTACTTTAGTTTCCATAGAAGATGTGAACCTATGGATTGCTTCAGGCTAATATGATTTAGCCATCCAAGATCCCCTGAGAGGTCTCCAGATGATTAAACATCCAAAATCAATATCAAGGCAACTGGCTCAGAGAATATAGCATCACAGACCACTCCACTCAGGACTTGACTTTAATTCATAATTTTCTCAGGATCCTGCTAAGTTTGCAGTGCCCCTGACCAGCAGTAAATAGTATGAGAAGCAACACACAAATTTCCAAAATATTGTTTATGAATGTTTATTTTTACATAAAGCAGATTGATTATAAATGCAATCTCTTTCCAAAGAAAAAAAGGGGTGATAATACTGATATGATAGGATAAAAGAGTAGATTATCGAATCTACTTTTAAAGAGCAACAACTTGTTTAAAATTGATATGAATTTTAGTTTATTACAAATTTAAAGTTAATTTTATTATACTGTATGTATATTTCTACTCTTGTTTAAGGTATTATGTTTGTGCAGCTCATTTGAATTGTAATGTATAATTAAGAGATGCAGATTATTAGTTATCTATGATAATCAAACTTAGAGTCATGTTAGTTAAGTTTTCTGGGTATAGATAGATATATTTCAACACTTCAACTATCTTCAACACTTCAAAGACCTACAGAATATGGTATTTAAATTATTTTAAAAACAGACTTTTCTGGACAAGTCTGGCATCACCAATTACTTCAAGGAAGATGATGAGCATCAAAGACATTCTATATAGAGTTTATCTTCTTTTTGGGAAAAATAGCCATTTGAGCAAGAAACTATTCTTGCCTAGACTGCTTGCCAAAATGTTGTATGGACTGGACATGCAGGAATCATAGGAAGGTGACCACTGAACTTTGCAAGACAAGATGGTCCTTCAGGTTCATGCTTTGCAGAGGAGACTGCTAGATTTTCTACAGGACACATGGAGAAGTGACTAAAAATCTCTAGGCTGATTCTATCATTCTTTATTTTTGGAAGTTGCTTATAATGCACTTCCTATTTACTTAGGTAATATTATATCCTTCTGGGGTCTTTGATGTAATTGAAGACTTAATAGTTATAGGTATAGTTTTCCTTAGTTATGATAAAAAATAAATTGGATATGAAACTTTAGATTCACAAATATAGGATAGATGATGGAATTAGTTTTTAAATTTACCAAATAAAAATAGACTAGATATTATAACTGTAATTCCTGCTTGATTACTGTTATATTATATGTAATTTTACTATGTTAAAGTTAAAACCTTCCTTTTTGATTAGACAGAAAAGGGGAAGTGCTGTGAGATCTCTTTCTGTATTCTGTGAATATGTGTTGCTCTGATTGGTTGATAAATAAAGCTGTATTGGCCTATGGCAAGGCAGCTTAGAACAGGCAGAAAATACAAGCAGATATACAGGAAGAAGAAAGTCAGAGTGAGAGAGATGCCAACCTGCTGCCCAAGGAACAGCATGCCAGCAGATTGGTAAGCCATAGAACATGTGGAAAAACATAGTTTAATGGAAATGGGCTAATTTAAGATATAAGAGTTAGCTAGCAAGAAACCTAAGCCAATAGGCCATACAATTTGTAAATAATATAAGCCTCTATGTGTTTACTTGGGTCTGAGTGGATGCAGAACCAAGGGTAAGAGAGATTTGTCTGGACCGTGAGGCTTGGAGGCAGTCGGGACCAGATAAAACTTCCAACTACAACTCAATTTTCTTTTTAATTTTTTCTTAACTAAATATCAGTGAATTAAATATACCTATTCAATATATTTTGTTAATTTTCTCTATAGAAATATGTGCAAGGAATAAATGTGTAAAATTTAAAATAATAACAAGGCTAAACTCATTACTTGAATACAAGATACATTTTAACTTGACTTTACTAGGGGCTCAATTTTATAAAATAACCATTGTTTAATAGTTTAATATATTAATTATTTGCAATAGTAAAACTAAATAATTCACACAGATATTTTAGATAAATATAGATTTGTGAGATGTATATAATCAATTATGTTTGCTAATATATTGCATATTTTAAATTACATAATTACCTATATAAAATTATATAATTGCATATATATTAAAACAATATGAGTGATGCCTTAGACATTCTTATCTATAATAAGCTTTGTAACCATCTCTACTGTGATCTTGTTATTATTGACATCAATTTTTTTTACATAGTTCAAGTGTTGCAGGATATTTGATCACACTGTGACCCCTCAGACCATGTTATTTACTGGAAAAACCTGATCTAGTTGTAGTGTGTCACAGCCCTAGCATACACATTTAATACAAGAGCTTTCTGTTTGAAAATTGTAAACAGGACTAAATAAAGTCAATCATAGGTCAAGAGGTGTTGCAAGCAATCAGTTGACAGGAAGTAAATACAGGATTATTTTTTTAAAAAAGCATAGAGAGTAAGAGGGAGTAAGGAGGATGGAAAAAGAGACACAGAGAAAGTAGAAAGTAGGGAGAACATTCAATCTGAGGAGTTTTGAGATGGCTTAGAAGATGGGAATCTTCTGGGGTACCAGTTGATGAGGAAGATCAGTTGGATCAGATATGTGATTTTAATGATTTTTACATTAATACAGTTTCTACACATTTATGTGTATATTGTTTATGTGATATTCCAGACAGATTAGACTAAAGTACCTACTCACTTTCAACATATATGTATATTGAACTTTGAGTGGCCTTAATAATTTCACTAATATCACTTCACTAGTAATATATATGAGTTAAATTAAGAAACTATAAATCATTTTATATAGCTTACCATAGAAATAATGTTCTGACAGCTCTGGAAGATGAGATCAGATTAAAGATTCTTGTAGACATAGATCCATCAGTATGAGAACATCTATCAACATGGTAAATGGTTGAAGGAAGGAAGCAAAGGAGACAGTTAAATGCCACTAAAGGAAGAAGGCCTAAATATTGTCTAGGAAGTCACAATTAAAGCATAAGATTTAGAAACTTTAATTGATCATGTGATACATCAACAAATCAGACATCTCAACTCAGTACAAATACATTTTCAAACTGCCAAATATTCCTGTTTTGGAAGAGTCGATTTCAAAAGTAGATGTGTATGAGTCCATCCACCACCCCTCCTTTTTAAGCCTCCTATGCCCCAAATTTCAGCAAACCAAAATTGAATTTTAGAGGAGTATAAGATATGTGTTCCTTTCAAATGCAACTATCCTCTAATATGTCCTGTAGACTACTAAAAGAGGAAATCTTGGAAATAGATGTATGGAGTTGTTTAAGGTTTAATGGCAACATTTTAAACTTACATAATGATGGAGCTATACATTCCATTTCATAATTCCAGTGACTCATGTTGTGATGCACTGAAGTTTCAGAAGGATCTAAGAAAGTACATTAACCTTCATATAATATATGAAGAATATAATTTTAATAGCAATATTTGGGAAACAGGAAGTCTGTGTTACTTGAGGAATTCCTAATGACATTATTAATGGAATGCAACAAATATATTCTACAAATATTTGCTATTGAGACTTAGGCATCTAATATGGTAGGACACACAAGGAGTCATAACACTTCTTAGTCTGAGGCAGGATGAATTAAAGTTCTAGGACAGCCTAGACTAGAAAGCAAAATTCTGTTTAAAAAATAAAACCACTTAAGTTGTAATATTGAAAGGTGAAAAGATAAATAGAAGTAGAGAAAATAATACATTTCCCAGGCAATCACTAGAAACAAAAGGATGATGACAGTCTGTAGAACTTCTGTACTAATCTACTCTTACCATTGACCAGAGTCATGTAGCAAACAAGTCTTTCCTAATCTGCTCTTTGTTTGTGTGTTCTGCATTTTTTTAAAAGTTGAGTAATAGATTTGATTTATATAAGTTTTTTAAATTATAAAATTATATGAAAAATAATATATTTTCCAAAATGTAAGCATACTTTACTAAAGTTTTGAATGGATACATAAACTATTTGGCAAAGTGTGTATTAAGGGTCAATGCCATCAAGAGAGTAAATGTAATTTTTGTTGCTACTCAAATATGAATGAATAATTCTACAATATGATGATCATTACATTTTACATATGTATTTTCATTGCTGCACTTGTTAAAATTAGTGACAATTTTTATCACTTTATCTTTGTGTTATTAAAAGTTTGATAGATATGACAACTAAAAGATTAAAAGATGAGCAGATAGGACAGATTTGGTTGAATTGTTTGCAAGAAACTTTATTAATTTACGATGCTTCAACTATTTGGAAGGCATGCTTGTTTCAGTGCCCATTTTTTGTTATAAAAATCATTCAAGTACATAAATAAAAATGCCTCCCTTTGTCTTAAATTGCACTCTTTTGATTATCTGAGAGCTATCTGTATTACAAATATGCTTTAGGAATTTATATATTCTCTTGTAAATTGTTCAAATCACTGTAGTGTTTTATAGTTTAATTGTATAGTCACAGAGACAGAGGTGCTGTGCAGGTATTTGTTAATGATGTCTCTTTAGGAAATTTCCTTGGTTTTTCTCTAACTCCATCTCTGTAATGAGAAACATAAAGGAATGAAGCTTCAGTTTATTGTAACAGTTATTTCACACAATGAATATGTATCAGATTCAAGAAGGGGACTGCTGCTGTTACAATGACTATGGAGCTCATAACTACTTCAACAGTTTCTAACCTTAACAATCTGCCACAACTTGTGCCAAGACACTCCTATATAGGAGAGCTGTGGTAAAGGAAGAAAACTGGGCTGGTAAAACTTTTTTCATAGAGCCTGTAGTCAAAAGTAAGAAGAGTCAAAAGAAAGAAATGTGAGGTATTAAAAAATAATTTTTCCCTTTCTACTGGAGAACAGTTCCTTCTTTTACCTTCTCTCAGAATCTAAATGCAGTGTTTGTGAAGATGGGCAAGAATTAGTTTTTCTCTCCAACTATACTGTTTACTGCTAAAGATTGGTAGGTCATTGCCCTAAAATATTAGAAAACATCGCAGCTATAGTAATTAACACAATATGACAGTCATGACAGTACTCATTACCAATCATCTATCATCTGGAGAAATCACTGACATCATATCCTACTTCAGCCAATAGACTGAGGACACATTCAATGCATAGGACTCTCTGTGGTTTGTAGATAGGTAGTAAAGTATCAGATATCTCAAATTGGTCTATCTCGGTGGGTATTGTGGAAAAGAAACTGTAAATTCACATAATATGTGACTCAAATAATCAAGTCCTTTTTAAATCATGAAATACTTGTTTTCCTCATGATAATGATTTCTTCTCTTTTTTTCCTTTTTCTTCTTCTTCTTCTTTTTTTTTTTTTTTTTGTAAATTGGCCTCCCCTGCCCCTAGGATATTACACCTACTCTGTCTAACTCTTATTTTCTAATAGTTTTCCACTGATTCATTTTACTTTTTATGTTACCAAATCAAGGTATATTTCTCAGGAAAAATTAATTTAACACGTTATATATTTTGGCTATGTTCTACATCTATTTTCTTGTTGTTGCTTTTGCTTTTGCTTTTTTTGTTTCTTTTTTCTTTGTTTCTTTTGTGTGTGTGTGTGTGTGTGTGTGTGTGTGTGTGTGTGTGTGTGTGTGTATTTGTGACAGGGTTTCTCTGTGTAGTCCTGGCTGTCCTGGAACTTGCTTTGTAGACCATGTTGGCCTAGAACTCAGAGAGATGGACCTCCCTCTGACTCATCATCATTCATAAATTCTACTTTTTACAAACCTACAGGACATTTGTCATCTGTGTTATCTTTAACTAAATATTAGAAATCTCCCGTTCTTAATAGCCCTCACCTCATTTCTCTCAAAGCCTTCCTCAGCCAGACTTTAGCAGTAATGTAATATCACTGGTCTACTCTCTCAGCATTACCATGCATTTTTACAATACTTCTCACTTCGGAATTCTCCATAGCATACTCTGTAATTTTTACATTTACAAAGTCTGTTAAATGTTTCTTAAGATTTCTTCTATCATGCTGTCAAAAAGTATCTTTCCTTGTGCTTGTTGCCACATCTACATCCATTTCCACATAAGCAGAGGTTCTTACAGAGACAGCCCATTTGCAGATTCAAAATTTTTATTAGGTTTTGATTCCTGCTATAATAAAATGGCAAATATGTTATATTCTAAAATAATATAAACTCATGATCTTCTTTCCTCTGAAAACTGAATTATTCTTTTGATTACATTGGAGTTGCCCAGAAAATCCCAGATAATTTTCTTACATCAAAATTCATTTTCAAGACATATAGATTAAGTAGATTGATGAATAGACACTCTTGTAGAACCACTGTTTTGCCAACCAGGAAAAAATGACAACAAACACGAAAAGTAAATCTATGATTTGTTTCCCCCAACTTTGGAAAATACACTCAAAGTTGGTCCTCAGGTTTCTAAATTTCTGAGTTATAAATCTTGGCAGACAGTATGTCCTTAATTAGACAAAAACCAGGGAATTATTCACAGGTAAGAGTGTTGATGGGCACATGATTGGATGGGTGTATCTTTGATGCCTTATTTTTAAAATTGTGGGAGATTGTAAATCAGAAAAGATGTCAATTCATGAATATAAACTTTATAACCAATTGCAGAAGCATGAAAAAGAATGGCAAGACATTGAGTACTGAGTTGCAATAGAATAATCCCAATATCTTTACAACCATGAGAATCTATCTAATCATTAGAGAATAACTTTGTAAATAGGGTTAGAAAATAATGCCAGAGAGGTAAATAAAAAAAAAAAAAAAAAAAAAAAAAAAACAAAAAAAAAAAAACAAAAAAAAAAAAAAAAAACTAGAATGCTGGACTGGAGAGTTGGCACTGTGCTTGAGAATGCAGAGTATTCTTTGATAGGACATGTATTCAGTTTCCAGCACACAATCTGGAGGCTCACAACCCATATAACTCAAAGACCTGGAGATCATATACCTTCTTTAGTCCATTGCAGACATAGGCACTTGTGTTTAGATGCTTACAGTTACACACACACACACACACACACACACACACACAAATGAAATAAAAATAAAAATAAAATATCTTTTTTAAAATGGGAATGCTTCTTGGTGTGGGGATGAACAGAGATGTTTTTCCTGCGGATCCATCACATTTACATCTAGGAATCTAGTCTTTCAATTTCATGATAGTCAAAAATTAGGTAATGTGACCTTGACCTCATAACATGAATCCCCTGAACAAGAAGCAATTCTTCAATAATCTAAAAGAATCAGGAGCCCTCCCATCCAGTTCCACTCCTCTTCTGTGTCTCATTAGAAAATAAATGAGATTCCAAGCGATAATATTAAAATAATAAAATAGAAAATAAGATGAAACAAAAACTAACACACTAGCACAGAACAAACTGAATAAAAGAAGGACAAGAATCCAATAAAACACGCAAGGTAACAGATATAGACCTAGAGACCCACTCATTTCCACACTCAGGTATCTCGTAAAAACACAGAACCGAAAGCCATAATGCATATACCAAGATAATGTAGGATAGAAATCAAGAGGGAGAAGTAATCAAATAAAAATATAGAAGTAAAATAAAACTAAACCTAAAAAAAATGGAAAAGTAAAAGTAAAAAAGATAAAATAAGGGGCTGGAGAGATGGCTCAGAGATTAAGAGCACTGGCTGTTCTACCAGAGGTCCTGAGTTAAATTCCCAGCAACCACATGGTGGTTCACAACCATCTGTAATGAGATCTGGTGCCCTCTTCTGGCATACAGGCATACATGCAGGCAGAACACTGTATACATAATACATACATAAATTGTAAAATAATAAATAAATTAAATAAAACTGTAATAAAAAAAGATAAAATAAAAACCTTCATGAGACATAATGAGACAAAAACAAAACAAAACAAAAACCCTCCAAAGATACTATTGAGTGTTATGTGATAAACTTTTTTGTACTCTGTAAAGATGTTGACAAGATGCCTTCTGATTGTTTTAATAAAGAGCTGGATGTCCAATAGCTAGACAGGAGAGAAGAGGTATGTCTTCTGGGACGGAGAAAGGAATGGTAGAGGAATCTAGGTGCTCTAGAGATACCAGCAAGATGCAGAATAAGTTGGATATACAGAATGGAAGAGACAGAAAGAGCCACTTGGCAGAATGAAGGTAATGAAAATAGGTTATGTTATAAGCACTAGTTGGCAACAAGTCTAAGCTAAAGGCCAACCTTTCATAATTAATACTAAGTTTCTGTGTCATTATTTAGTGGCTGACAATCCAAGAACGTCTGATGAGAAAGTCCAACAATAATTGAGTTTGTACTTATAGCTCTTGATGTCACAGAAATTATTATTCCCTTGTACACAGATTTAATTTTTTTTAGAAATTGAAACATTTTAACCAATATGGGGTATCATTTTAGTAATTAGTCTGTCCTATGAAGAAAAAGATCCTTATCTTTTTCAGTGACTTATACTTCAAAATATAGATACAATACCACAATTCCTAGGAGTGTGGAAAATTTATGGAGACTATTTTCAGTACCATCCACATGTTCATCGGTAATATGGAAGAGCCATAGCTGACACATTTGGGTTTTATTGAAGGATTTAGCAAAATAATGTCTCCTACAATGAACCTAATGGCACAAAGTATTTCCAGGTCACTCATATTGAGAAACGTGTACCTTGATTTACATACATTTCTACTCCGGTAATAATTTCTATAATACTAAGTATTTAAATATGAAAAAAAAACTTTGTATAGAATTATGATGTATATTAATTTAAAGGCTTCTGTCATGTATAAGAGGAAAGTGATAGCATTATAGATTTTCATTATACATTACTTGTGGAATTTTAAAAGTGATTTTTTTTTTTTAGAGAAAGGTAACTATCTTGGCTTTAGCATGCGAGGGAAGGTAAAATAATAATGCATGTAATCTTTACAGATATGTTCTAACTTTCATTCACATTTAGTAACCAGGGGAAATGCACAAAATTAGAGCTGAAAACATAGACTACGGTCAGTACATAAAGCTCCTTTTTGGTGTGATATGGCACTGAAATTAGATGATCAACATCTACTGCTTTTCTTTTTCATATGTAAAAAAAGTTTAAGGTAATGTCACTAGAAATCTGACCTGTTCTTTATGCCTAATTGTTACATGTCATGTAATTTGCTTATTGGGATTTTTTGAGTTTCCCACATCAGCACAATGTAAAAAAAAAAAAAAAAAAAAAAAAAAAAAAATGTTGTGCTTCACTGATTATTTAATGTTATGTGCCAGGAACTATGAAAAGATGGTTAAAGTATTCCTTTATTGGGGTATTTGATGGAATCTAAAGTGCTATGAAATCAGTCCCAAGAAGGGACATGTCACAGTTGATGGCATTAATATGCAAACAAATGTGAGCCAGAATGTTCTTGGAGCTGACTGAAGCTCTCCTCTCTTCACAGATGGCAGCTACCTCAGCACTTGCAGCTTTGGAAGACGTGTTCCTTAGAGCTTTTCTTTTTGTCATCAAGAAAATGAATGATGAAGGGTACATCAAGGTCTGTGATGTCTAGAACCAACTGACCATTGCATGATGGTTAATGCAACTACACACACACACACACACACACACACATACACACACACACACCCTTTCACACAAACATACCTGCAAAGATATTCATACAAACACACACATACACACATGTATACCAACATGCAATGAAAAAGTCACTTTTCAGTTGTGTAGGTTACTTTACAAAGAACATTTTAGCCAATGTTTTCTTCTAGCAAGGATAGAAAATCTAATTAACTCAATTCCACAAAGGTGGGTATTTAAAAACCTAAGAAACTGTAATTGATAAAAAGCAGAACAACTTCCACTGAAATACATAAAACTATCCTTAAAGATTTGAAACTTCTTTTCAAAACACTCTCGTTATTTGTAGTTTTAAAGGAAGTATACATTTAATGGGCATATATGCCTGTTCAAGTATATCCATTTAATATGTGAATTAAAAACAGTATCTACACACTACATGTACATTTTGCCTTTCAATTTTGTGTTTTAAGGGGATTCCTGTGTTTGTAAATGTGTGGGTTCCTGGGCCTATTTGTGTTTGTTGTGCTTTTTCTTTTTTCTTTTTTTCTTTTTTTTTTTTTTTTTTTTTGTTTATTTTGTCCTGTTCTGATTTTTAAAATTTTGTTTGCCTTTGTTTTATTCTTATTCTATAGACACCTGTTTGTTTTCTATGGAGACAGGAAGGGTGTGAATCCAGATGGTAGGGAAAAAGGAAAGACGCTGGAATGAGTTTGGAGATAGCAACCTGGAATCAGAATGTATAGTCTGGAAAAATACCTATTTTTAATAAGAGCAAAAAGATTAAAAAAAATGAAGCCTCTAACAAAAAGGTTAAGTCATGAGGTATATTCTCCTTTAAAAGGGGATCTAGAATCCCAGTTCCTCTCTCAGTCTTTGCTTCCTGGTCATCACAAAATTTACATATGAATAAATATTTACAGTCTTGGCTCTGGTGGGACAAAGTGTTAAGTGTTGCACATACTGTTGTTCCAAAGTGAGCAAATCCAAAAGAAGGTCTCACACCCACCTGGGCTCTCTGTTTCAAGCTCAGACTCTCCAGACCCAAACCACTGGTAACAACTGACCAGATGTAGCGATTTGGAGAGCCATGAGACAAAGGATCCTTCCCTCCTTTTAAGTTGTTGATTTTGGGTATTTGTCACAGCAACAAACTATAACACAGAACTAATGTATGCTCATCAAAATTACTCAGTCACCATATTCCCCCACTACTGATAATGAAAAATATTATTGTGAAGACAACTCATTTGCTTCTTCTGTAATATCAACTTTGAAATTCTATTTATTTTTTACTATTACATTGTATAAGCATTGAGTAATCTCAAAGCATTTTCTTGTGGTTTTCTAAATAAATTTAAAAAATAAGATTTAAATTCAGGAAGTCACATTTATCATGCATAAATTAAAAATATTCTTATTTTATTTTATTAATCATTATAGTAATATTGAACAGTTGTTCCTATATGTTTAAGTAAAGAATTTTCATGGCCTATTGGGCAACTATGAGCTGCTCAGAATGAACTGTTACAAAAGCATCAAAAAATTTAAAATTATATTTCAATTCATAATGAATTAGCATTTAACTATGTGATAGCCGAAGTTATGTTTTTAAGTCTTAAATACTATGCCTAAGAGATCCATGAAACAAAAATGCCTCTGATCTGCAAACCCCTTTCCCAAAGACAGCTAGTTCCTGAAATGCTAGAGGCAATGTTTATTTAAGATAACAAGATGCTTATTGTCACTCCCCTTAACAAGTTTGTTTGACCATCAACATGGGTTGTGCTTAATCACATGTGGGCAGGATGTATATAAGGCAAGAAATATGTCAAGATGTACTCTTGACCCTGATTGGATGTAGGCAGGAGGAATGCAGGTAGGAAGTAGATCAGGATATATGCTTGCCCCTGATTGGCCTTCATACAGTAAATTATGGGATTTGTCTTGTGGCACAAATAGACTTTTCCATCACAATGTTGACACAAATCTTTTGTTCTTATACCGCTTGGTACAAAGGCTTATCAATAAATGTGTCTCAAACAGAACAGAATGTCAATGTTTGAAGACACAGTAAGGAATTAGAACATTCAGTCATCAACAAATGTAAATTATGAAAAATAAGTAAATAGACAAGAACAATAAAATCTGTCATTTACTGATACTGAAGAAAAATTTTATGACAAATACTTTTAAAAATCATAGCAGAAAATTTTCCAAATCTAGAGATAGAAATGCCCATCCAGATACAGCAGTCCTTTAGAACACAAAATAGACAAGTAGAAAGTAGCTCTTACAATATTATAATTAAAACACTAGATATTAAACTGATAAGAACAGATACTATACTGTGATGGGAGGCCTGACTTCTTCTGGTGGGAAGTAGAGGGTGGGTTGGAGGGAAGGCTTGGGGTAGGGGGGCAGGAAGAGGGAAGAAGGGGATCTTTGGTGCATAAAATAAATGGAAAATTTTTCTTAATTAAAAAAAAAAGAAATTGTTCTCATTAATTTTCTTGTTAAGAAACAAAAGGACTAACTCAAAGAGAAATAAAATGAGGAGAAATGGAAAAAAAAAATACTAGATCTACAAAACCAAAAAAAAAAAAAATATACATCAAATGTTTGAGAAATAGCAAATCACATATAAAGACAGGGTCACAAGAGTAATAGTAATTTTCTCAAAAGCCAAAGGGTCTTAGAATGTTGTATTTCATGTTTTGAAAGATCACAGTTAGCAGCTAAAACTACTATACTAGCAAAAATATCAATCCTAATTAAATGAGGGAAAGGTAAAAGCTTTCCATGATAGATGTAGTTTTAGGGACTTTGTGTAGCTAGAAGATTTTCTCCCACTTGCTTGTTCCCACATACCCAGCAGCTGCTTCCCAAATAACTGACTCAGAGGTTTAATATTACTTATAAATGCTCAGCTGGTAGCTCAGGCTTATTACTTACTAGCTTTTACACTTAAATTAATCTATAATTCTTATCTATGTTTAGTCATGTGGCTTGGTACCTTTTCTCAATATGACATTCTCATCTTGCTTCCTCTGCATATAGCTGGTGGCTCCCACCCCGCCCTTCTTCTTCTTCCCAGAATTCTCCTAGCTTGGTCACCCCACCTATGCTTCTTGTCTGGCTACTGGCCAATCAGCATTCCATTAAAACAATTTGAGTGACAAATCTTTTTTTTTTTTTTTTCTTTCAGAATTGTGACAAAATTTTACTATGGAATTTCTGTGCTAATTTAGTCATATCATAATATTAAATTTGCCAATCAGTGAAGAGAGTATTGCTAGACAATGTCATCCCAGTTCATTTTGTCCATTTTAGGTGTTTTGTTTGTTTTTTCATTTTTTTTTATTAAGAAGCTTTCTACTCACTTCACATGCTATCCACAGACCCCCTCCTCCCTCCTCCTACCCCCAGCCCTCTTTCCCAAGCCACCCCACATCCCCACATCCCCCAAATCGAGGTCTCCCATGGAGAGTCAGCAGAGCCCAGCACACTGAGCCTAGGCAGGTCCAAGTCCCTTCCCACTCCACCAAGGCTGTGCAAAGTGTCATACCACAGGCACCAGATTCCCAGAAGCCTGCCCATGCACCAGGGACAGATCCCAATTCCCCTGCCTGGGTGCCCCCCAAACAGTTCAAGCCAAACAACAATATTCTGTATTCAGAGGGCCTAGTCCAGTCCCATGGGGGCTCCACAGCCACCAGTCCACAGTTCATGGGCTTCCACTATGTGGCTGGTCATCTCTGTACATCCTCCCATCATGATCTCCATGTCCCTTGCCTACAGAATCTCTCCTCTCTCTCATCAATTGGGTTCCCAGAGCTCAGCTTGGTGCCTGGCCTTGGATCTCTGCATCTGCCTCCATCAGTCATTGGACAAAAGCTCTATGATGACAGCTAGGTTATTCACTAGACTTGTCACCAAAGTAGACCAGTCCAGCACCTTCTGGACCACTGCCAGCAGAACAAGGTGGGGTCATCCTTGTGGATTCCTGAGAGCCTGCCCAGCACCTTGCCTCTTCCTATTCCCATGATTCCCTCATGTATCATGGAATCTTTCATCCTGCTCTCCCACTCTGTCCCTGTTCCTGCTTGACCCTCCCATTTCCCTATGTTCTCATCCCCACTCCTTGCCCTCTGCCAGCCCCCACACCCAGTCTGCTCATGTAGGTCTCATCCACTTCTCCTTCACAGGGTCATCCATGTGTCCCTCCTAGGGTCTTTCCCTGTTAGCTAGCCTCTCTGGAGTTGTGGGTTGCAGTCTGGTCATCCCTTCCCTCACATTTAGTATCTACTTATTAGTGAGTACATACTATGTTTTTCCTTCTGAGTCTGGGTTACCTCACTCAAGATGGTATTTTATAGATCCATCCATTTGCCTGCAAATTTCATGGTATCATTGTTTTTTACTGCTGAGTAGTACTCCATTGTGTATATGTGCCACATTTTCTTTATGCATTCTTCAGTTGAGGGGCATCTAGGTTGTTTCCAGGTTCTGGCTATAATGAATAATGCTGATATGAACATAGTTGAGCATGTGTTCTTGTGGTAAGATTGAGCATTCCTTGGGTATATGCCCAAGAATGGTGTAGCTGGGTCTTGAGGAAGACTTATTCCCAATTTTCTGAGAAACCACCATACTGATTTCCAGAGTGGCTGTACAAGTTTGCATTCCCACCAACAGTGGAGGAGTGTTCCCCTTGCTCCACATCCTCTCCAACATAAGCTGTCTTCAGTGTTTTTGATCTTAGCCATTCTGACAGGTTTAAGATGGTATCCCAGAGTTGTTTTGATTTGCATTTCCCTGATGACTAAGGATGTTGAGCAATTCCTCAAATGCCTTTCAGCCATTTGAGATTCTTCGTTGAAAATTCTGTTGGGCTCTGTAGCCCATTTTTTTAATTCAGTATTTTGAAGTCTAGCTTTTTGAGTGCCTTATATTTTAGAGATCAGCTCTCTGTCAGATGTGGGGTTGGTGAAGATCTTTTCCCATTCTGTAGGCTGTTGTTTTGTATTATTGACCATGTCCTTTGCTCTACAGTTTCAGGTGGTGTCATTTATTAATTGTTACTCTCAGTGTCTGTGCTATTTGTGTTATATTTAGGAAGTGGTCTCCTGTGCCAATGCATTCCAGACTATTTCCTACTTTCTCTATTATCAAGTTTAGTGTAACTGGTTTTATATCAGGGTCTTTGATCCACTTGAACTTGAGTTTTGTGCATGATGACAGATATGGATCTATTTGCAATCTTCTGCATGTTGACATCCAGTAATGCCAGCACCATTTGTTGAAGCTACTTTCTTTTTTCCATGGTACAGTTTTGGCTTCTTTGTTGAAAATCATATGTTCATAGGTGTGTGAATTAATGTCAGGGTCTTCAATTCAATTCCATTGGTCCACATGTGAGTAACAAATCTTACAGTGTAACAGAACATTATCCCACAGGATTTCCCATGTTTTTGATTAAAAAGGAAGGTTCTAACCTTAATATAGCAAAACAAATCCAGTTATCAAGCAAGAACCAAAATAACAATATCCAATCCATTTGCATTTGACAAAATTAGAGAAAATATTTAATTAACCACCATATCCTGATGAGTCTAAAGTTTTGTATCTAATTTATCTTTTATTATAACTAAAAAACCTACAACTATCTAGTCTTCAACTCCATCATAAACACTAGAAGTATGTAATGTTACCTTATGACAGGGACATCAGGCTGCCTGTACAGTCACCCAAAGTCCCTCTGAAACATTGAGGTATCCATCTTTGGCCTACAGGCCCAGAATATAATATCTGACAGACTAATGTGTGAAGCAGGATTTTGAAAGTCCATCCCACCTTGTCTTGGCAAAGTTCTGCAGTCACTTTCTTTTCTGTCCTGCTTGTCCAATATGGACAGCATACTGTCAGCAGTTGAAATAAGGGCAGTTTCTCTCCCAGTGGCTAAGTTTTGCCATAAGAAAACAAACTTCGTATGGAGTTTCTTTTGATGCCCATCATCCTCTTTGAAGTAATTGGTCCTACTAGGGCAGACATGTCTCATTGTCGAGAAAAGTGTAAGTTCTTAAAACATTTTAATCACCATACTCTGTAGGTCTTTGAAGTGTTGGAAGATTGACTATCTAGCTGAAATATATCCTTGTATACCTAGAAAATTTAACTAACATGATTGTAAGTTTGACTATTATAGATGACTATTATTCTATATTTCTTAATTATATATTACATTTTTAAATGAGCTGCTTAAGCATAGTACCCTAAATAAGAGTAGAAATATATATGCAGTATAACAAAATTAACTTTAAATTTGTATCAATAAACCAAAATCCATAATGTAAAATATGTAAGCTAATTAATAGTTGTTTTTTTTGGATTAAAGTAGATTCAATGATCTACCCTTTTTTCCTACAATTTCTATACTTCCCCCTTTTCTTCTAAGAACTAAATCCCTGAATCTAATCTTCTTTGCTTAGCTTTTTTTCCTGACCATTATCCATACCTACTTATAAGCACCCCCCCTAAACAATGACAAATATCCGTACTTTATTTTTGGGAATGTGGGCATAGTTCTTTAGACTACTTCTTGGTGTCTGAGGGCACTGGTAATCTTATGAGGGGACCCTGAGAAAATTTAGGATTATGATCCAGTCTTGACTGGTGCAGTCTCTGAGACTGGATCATCTCACCCAGCATCCTTGAACCTATTCTGGATAAAGAACCCAGAAGAAATTGCAAGAGAAATGTTCTTAAATATTGGATCATCTGCACTATCTGTTTCCATCAGAGATTTTTTTTCAGGGGGTCTTCCTCGATCAAATTTGACTTTTCTTAACACAGAATGAATCCAAAGACTTATTTTCTATGGAAGTAAAGGCACAATTTCTTCTCCAAAGTAACATATATTTTGACTTGAATTTTGAATTGAATACATTTTCAAAATATATAGTTTAGATTAATCCAGCAGCACTTATAATCAAATGTCTCTTAGTAGCTATTGTTCCTTCCACATCCATCAAACAATTAAAGACAACACAATAACGTACAATATCCAGACTCTGTGTATTTTCCATCTTTATATGGCTTTTTTTTATATTACTTTACTCCCTTTTAAGGACTTTATATTTTAAAACTATTTTAAATTTTATATATATATATATATATATATATATATATATATATATATATATATATATATATATATAATTTGGTCTATACCTTCTCTTTGCTCTTCCAAGCCAACATGTTTGTAAACCCACTGTAACCCACTTAAAATTTTGTTTTTGAATCTGTCTTTATCTCTCTATCTTTTTCTGACCACATGAGCATTTAAGTGACTAAGAGGGCAAGGCTAGGACTAATACTTCAGCTTTGGCAACTGGCTCTGCCTCAATCCTTAGTTCCTTCAGAAGGTAGTCTCGTGGTGGAAGCACATGTACCACCAGCTCTGAAAACCATGTTTACTGCTCCAACTCTGAGAAGTTTTTGGGTCCATACTGCCACTGAGTAGTGTGCCACCCACTGCTCATAAAGTCCATTTAAGTGTTTGGTAACAGGGCTTCTTAAAAGAGCCATGTAGTTTGTGCTATTAATGCTGAGTCAGGAAACCATCTCTTAAAGGAGCTTCTGCTCACTGCCAGCAAACAGAGCTTACTAGGGAAAAGATGATTACGAAGAAGCTGTGTTTTCCTCTGTTCCTTTGTGTGTTTAGTACCCTTTAGTAAAACTTTCTTAGGTTTTATGTGGAAATTCTTGCCCCATGTTGGGCACAAATTTGAGTGACATATCGTTACAGTGTACAAGAGCATTGTCTCATGGAAACTTTTATGAGACATAATACATCCTCACAGAAGACATTCAAATACTATAGAATGGAGAGAACAATGCATGAATGATAGGAAAGAGAAAGCAGGTGGGAATAGCAGTTAAAAGTGAATATTAGGAAAATACTAAACACCAGAAAATTATCAAAATGACAGGATGAAGTATACATCCTCTAACAATTAATTGGAATCCTAATGATCTCAAGTCCTCAATCAAAAGACAGTCTAGCAGATTGGTTTAGCAGATAGATCTTGGGGTATGATAATAGCTCAGCCGTCAGGAGCACTTGCTGCTTGTGCATAGGAACCACACATTCAATTCCTAGAACATATCTGGTTCCTCACTACTGCCTGTAAATCCAGCTCCAGGAGATACAATGTGACTGGGTAAGACAGTTAGGAGGTCCCTCCACCTTGTATTCTTGCCCAGGCAATTCCATATTTAACAGGAATCTGAACTCCTTGATGGAAAATCCCTTGGAAAAGTACGCAACCCAATTTTTATCAACCCAAGGTCAGGATCTCCTAGCTAACTTAGCTTTTATTAAAGCTGCCTGTTAGTGCAGAAACCTAACCACTTACTTTTACTACATGTTTGTGTGGAACACTTCCCTGCTGCGCAACTAACTGATGACCTTAATTTCTATTGAAGCTGCTTAATTCAAACTGCTTCCATTTGCAGCATCCCCTACCCCCAAATCCCAAGTTCCCCACCCCCATTTCCCACCCCCCACCCCAGTACAGCTGCAGGGCTCTTGTATCTATCTTTACCAAGATATGGTTTCTGCCTATAAGATTTTCTGGACACTCATGGCTAAACACAGGTACCTGAACACTTGGGTGTGGCCCCAGCTGGCTGGAATAAAAACTTTAGTTGGCCACTGTGTCTGAGTGGTCATCACTGGTGAGCTCCCTGGAACACTCATGACCTTTTAGGGCCTCTTTCAGAACCCCACAAGTTAAACACACACACACACACACACACACACACACACACACACACACACACACACACTACCACCACCACCACCACCACCACCACCACCACCAACAACAACAACAACAACAACACACAGGATCGATCCATTTTTTTTCCCCACAAAACTAAAAATATATGAGAACTACTATTTGGGAAATCAAAATGAAAGGAGGTATTTCCATTTCAAAATGTTATTCTCAGTTGACAGGTCAGGATTCTATAATCAAATGAATTTATTTAGAAGTTATTTCACCATAAATATTCTATGTAATTCTTGTCTAAAACTTCTAATAGTAAGTAAGTGGGAAAAGTCAGCATGGAACAATACCAGGGATACTATGATTTACTTTGATCCAACATTCATCGACATGGATAACTGGTCAGTTTTGTATGGATTACCTATTAGGAAAAGATAATTTCTTACATATGCAAACACTAGTTATTCACACTTTTGTGTTGACTGTGTATTCAATCTTCATTTCAGGGGGAAAATACCATAATCCTACATGCTCATATAATAATATCTTAAAGCAAAAAGCTTTCTCATAGCATTTTATATAATAGACTAGGTGTGAAATTAGTTATTTGGTGAATGGATACCTGGAAGGTTGTTAGTTTTTTATTGCATACAGCTTTTTGTACATGAATATATTAGCATTCCCCTACAGATGAAATTAATGTGTTTTAAATTAATGACTAGCTTTGAATATGCACTCAGTATTTTGTCTGCACCTAAATATTTACACCACTTTTTTGTTGCAATAATGTAAAGAGCTTTTCTCTGGATTCTGGCTCCACTCACCTTAAGGATTAAAGTGAGACTAGGAAGCAGCACGTTTCCAAGGGAAAGATGGCAAGGAGAATGAATTAGTGCAGGGATTACAGTAGAGAGTTTGCATGACCTGTAGTGGACTCATACCAGCCGCACGAAAAGCCCACCTGGGGATATGCGCTTGCATTCTCAGCACTGGGAAGGCGATGGCAGATCTTCAGGTTTACTGGTAGGCCAGACCAGACTAAGCTTCAACATACAAACACATGCACATTTTCATGCACATAAACACACATACATAAGAAAGTAAATGAGCACATGCAAAGTCTACAATTACAAATATCATATTGTTTGAGAAGTTGAATTCTCAAAACATTCCAACTTAAATATTTTATATAATCACCTCTAAACAAGAAAGATAGGAAATAGAACTCATAACTTTGCTCAATTTAGTATTTAGGGATCAAAACTGAATGCATTTCCTATTTCTGCAAATTGAAACCTTTTTGTAACACATCAAATTAAAACTTGGGTTCAACAATACATCTCCTTTGATTATTCACAGATTTTTGCATCTAAGAAATTCAGTGGTTTTTATTTGGTTTCTCTTTCAAAAATGACATTAGGAAGACTGTAAAATATGCTTCTTTTACTTTTCTAATTCCATTCTTTTCAAAAATTGACTTTTTCTTAAAATTATGACAATGGATGCACTATTGTTTATTTATGGATTTTCTAAACACAGTGGATGAATATTTGAATCAGATGTTTATTTTTAATTTTGTAACAGCTTTTATCTTGTGTACAGTAGTTTTAAAATACTGCTAAATTTTATCTATTTTAGTTGGTGGTCTGGGAGGGCAGATCACAAGGATAATTTTATTAATGGTTAAATGAAAATACCAGTGCAGGCTGGGTGTCATTTGCTGCTTAAAGGAGGAGAATGGTGGAGAGAAGAAAAACAGTCATAAGCATTGATGGCAGCATGGAGGTAAGGGACAGCAGACCCATGGAGGACTACCACACAGGGAAGGAAACTTCACAGAGTGTCAAGAAGCTCTACATGTTAGAGGAAAGCTCTTGTTGCATTTCTGAATAACTCAAAAAAGCAGGAAAAGTTATGACCCTGAGTGCTGGCTGCCTTGAGCTTCTGCACTGGGGGCTGGGATGCAGGAAAGAAAAGTATAGTATTTCATTAAGGAAGTGAGTATTCCACCCCATCTTAAAGGGATAGCACCTTCTCTAGGCTTGTCCCTTAGCTGCAGTGATTGAACCAGCAGGGTTGGAATGAAAGGTTTCCACCCAAGTAAGAAACTCTGCTCTCTTGACCATATTTTTTGTTTTATTTTGGTTTGGTTTAGTTTTTGTTTTTTTTTTTTGTTTTTGTTTTTGTTGTGGTTGTTATTAATTTTTTGGTTTGTTCGATTTTAACATGTCCTCTGTGAGAGATAATTCTAAAATCATTTAGCAATCAACTTACAGCTGCAAAGCATTTTTGGTATCTTGCCTTCTGCAAAGAATATGTTTATTCTTTTATAAATCTTTTATTTTTTTAATTTAGTGTGCATGTGTCTTAGTTAGGAGTTATTTTTGCAGTGAAGAGACACTGTGACCATTTAATTGTGTGTGATTTGCTTACAGTATCAGATTCTAAGTTCAGTCATTTATAATCAAAGGGGAGCACGGCAGCATGCGGATAGTTGTGCTGGAGCTGAAAGTGCCACGTCTTGCAGGCAACAGGAAGTCTACTGACTGTCACACTGAGGGAATCTTGAGAAAAGAGACTTCAAAGCCCATCCCTACAGTAACACACTTCATCCAATAAGGCTACGTCTCCTAATATATCTAATACCTTTGAGGACTATTTTCTTTTAAACTACCACACTCCCCTCCCTTGCCCTCAATAGCTTATAGTCAAATAAAACAAACAAACAAACAAAAAATCCACTCAATTCAAAAGTCTTCATAGTCTATAAAAATCTTGAGAGAAAGCCTGAACTGACTTAGTCTGGTGATAGGATGGCCAAACACCCTAACTGTTGAGCAAGAACTCTCATACAGTAACTGATGGAAATGGATGCACAGATCCTCAGCTAGGCCCAGGAGTCCCATTGGCAAGAAAGAGGAGGGATTGTAAGAGTGTAAATTGTTGACACCAAGATTGGAAAAATCACAGGGACAAATAGCCAAACTAATGGAAACACATGAACCATGAACCAAAAGCTGAGGAGCCCCCAACTGGATCAGGCCCTCTAGATAAGTGAGGCAATTGAATAGCTTGAACTGTGTGGGAAGCACCCAGGCAGTGGTACCAGGACCTGTCCTTAGTGCATGAGCTGGCTGTTTGGAACCTGGGGCTTACACAGGGACACTTTGCTCAGCCTGGAAGGAGGGGACTGGACCTGCCTGTACTGAATCTACCAGGTTGAGCTTAATCCCCAGGGGAGTCTTTGCCCTGGAGGAGATGGGAATGGGGAGGAAGGGCTGGGGTTAAGGTGGGGGCAGGAGGGGGGAGGACAGGAGAACCCATGGCTGATAAATAAAATTAAAACACAAATATCCATATGAAAAACAAATAAAATAAATATATTTAAAAATAAACTTAAAAAAATGAAAAAAAAAAAACCCTCAAACTTATTTCAAAGTCCAAAGTCTCTTCTGAGACATATTTTTAATCTTTTAACTATAACTTGTAAATATCAGAATAAAAAATAAGATCATATACTTCCAACATATAATGTCAAAGGATATACATTACCATTCTAAAACACAGGGAAGGGAGCACAGCAGGGAAATATTTGACCACAGCAAGACCAAAAGCAAGTTGGGCAATCTCCAAATTCTGGTATTAGATTATGTTCAGATTTGTTTATTACAACATACTTCTTTCTCTTGGGCTGGTTCCACTCTATGTTAGCACCTCTCCTTGACAGGTATCCCATGAATATGGCATCTCTAACTAACATCTTGGATTCTCCAAAGCAATCCAGGTTGCTGTCTTAGGCCTCCATTCAGGGACACCCCTGACACATATCTGGACTCAGCAGCTGTCCTTAGGCATGGAGGCAACTTCTCTAAACTGTTTCTTCTGTCATTACCTCCAGAGCCAGAACCACGTGGCTGAAGCTGCCAAGTTATGCTGCTTACTGGGGCTGGAATATGGCCAGTATTACATATTTAATTACATCTTTACCAGCTTTTTTTCTTTACTGCCTAAGGATGGCTTTTTTTTAACTTAATCTTTAGACCATGCAGGCCTCAAACTCAGAGATATACCAACCTCTGCCTCCCATGGGCTGGGATTAAAGGCATGCACCACAACACCAGGCTCTAAACTTCTCTAATTCCTTTCCAGAAGTTGGAACTTAGTTGGGTGGGATCTTGCTCTGAGGTAACCACTCCCTTTATTTCATTTCTTAATATGTTTATCTCCTTGAACAAAGAACTTAGCTCCATTCTGATTTCTGCTGCCCTTTTCCTCCTCAAAATATACTTTTGGAATTTACCATGCTCAGCTTGCTATTTTTCTTTATAAATCTTCATTAGAGTTACCACTAATATTTATATATGACAGGATGCTTTAAGATTTCTTCTTGCCAACCCAAGACTTTTCACTTTAACCTCAGGCAGACTCTTTGGACAAGGGCATATCATAGCCATTTTCTTCACCAAAATAATACAAGAATGATCTCTAGGCAACATAATAATATTCTTCTCTGAAACCTCTTGAGTAAGCACCAGATGGTTAAAGAAATCTTAGCACCACTGTTTTCCATATTCCTACTAGTATGGCCCATTAAGCAATGCTTAAAGCATTCCATTGCTTTCATAACACAAAGTACCAATGTCCAAATTCCAAAAACATGGGCGCTTATCATAGAAATAATGCACTTGCTGTGGGATGTGGTTCTGTATGCTGTGAATATGTGTTGCTCTGATTTGTTGATAAGTAAAATGCTGATTGGCCAGTCACCAGGCAGGACGTATAGGAGGAACAAGCAGAGAGGAGAATTCTGGAAAGAGGAGGGCTGATTCAGGAGTCACAGAGGAAGCAAGATGACAAGGTAGAACTGGAAAAGGTACCAAGCCACATGGCTAAACATAAATAAGAATTATGAGTTAATTTAAGTGTAAGAGCTAGTCAGTAATAAGCCTGAGCTAATGGCCAAGCAGTTATAAATAATATTAAGTCTCTGAATGATTATTTTATAAATGACTGTAGGTCCATGGGGGACAGGCTGGATCCAAGAAACTTGCATCATACACCCTCTCCTGGTAGCAACTTCTGTCTTAATTAGGGTTTACTATTGTCGTGAAAAGACACTATGATCAGAGAAACTCTTATAAAGAAAACATTTAATTGAAGGTGGCTCACTTACAATTTTAGTCCATTTTGATCATACAATTTTAGTCCATTTTGATCATGAAGGGGAGCAAAGCAGTATTGCTGTGGGATGTTCAAGTATGTCAAATGTGTTGCTCTCATTGGTTAAAATAAAACACTGATTGGCCAGTAGCCAGGCAGGAAGTATAGATGGGACAAACAGAGAAGAGAATTCTGGGAAGTGGAAGGCAGAGGCAGACAGATACTGCCAGCCGCAGCCATGACAAGGAAGATGTAAGGTACAGGTAAGCCACGAGCCATGTGGCAAGTTATAGTTTAATAGAAATGGGTTAATTTAAGATAGAAGAAGTAGATAACAAGAAGCCTGCCATGGCCATACAGTTTTTAAGTAATGTAAGTGTTTGAGTGATCATTTTATATGTTGGTTGTGGGACCGCGGGGCCTTGGTGGCAGCTGTTTTTTTTCAAACCACCACATGTGTATGTGTCTACATGTATAGTTGTGGGGTGTGTGTGTGTGTGTGTGTGTGTGTGTGTGTGTGCATCTACAGTGATTTGATGACAATGTGAGGGACTTAGGTCCCTTATATCATGTAAATTCTGGGGACTGAACTTAGATACTCAACTCTAAAGCAGGTATCTTTACCTGCTGAGTCATCTCACCGGCTCCTGTAAAGTAAAATCCTAAAAGAAAAGAAACAGATTCCTTGGGAATAACTGAAGGACATGACATCATGAAATACTGTACTGCATATAAACACAGTTCATATTCTTCATGAGTTTATTTAATAAATTTTCTTTTACTAGTTCACACATATGATTGGGAAAACTTACCTTAAACAACTTTCCAATAGGATTAAACCTTTTAATATCTTTTCATTTACTTTAGGTGAACATAGCAATAAATATTTTTAACCAAATAATTATCATCAATTACTTTCAGATACTCGTTATCATTCTTTTATAAACATATTTAGTATATAAACTCTCCTTAGCCAAACTATAGAAAACAAATTCATTGAGTTCTTGCTTGCAAAAGCCATTGATTAAACATGCAAGAACATTAGGGAGTGTGTCTAACTTGTTACCTAAAAATAGAAATAAGCACTATACATATTTTTATTTAATACATGAAAAAACATTGGCTTTAGCAAGATTAAACAGCTTACCAAACATAATACATTTAATATGGGATAAAAAGATATGAACATTTCTGCAGATGGTTTTATTTTAATCTGTAGTGTTCAACATGAATCACCTATATCCACATAAGACTGAGAAAGCTTAAAAAATGGTTCTAATCCACAAAAATGGAGCCAAACACAGCTTCCAAATCTCATGTCTCTCATGCCAGCTGCAATACAGAGACTCATCTCGTGGCAGCTGCCAGCGTGCCATATGGATTTCTACAGTCTCTCACACAGGCCTTGGTATAGAGCAGCATCTCCCAGACACTTCCTGTGTGCTGGAGCCACCAGCATGCTGCATGGCAGGTTTGGTGTTTTGCTCATGCACACAGAAAAAAATTACAGATGTTCAGTAAAGATTGAGCCACACAGAAAACAACTTCTAAATGGGTTAAAGTGTGTTTAAAAATATAGAATGGTTTGGGAGAGAGAAAAAAAAGGCATAGACAGTCCTATACTCACATGTATATATATATCTGAACAAAGGAAATTAGATCCAATGACCTTGTTATGAAAAGAAAAAAGGAGGGATATAGAAATGACAGGATAAAAGGGAAGTTTCCTAAATCTGCTTTTAAACTAAAAATGCAACTACTACTAGACTTAAGTATTTTACATAGGTATGGATTATGGTTTATTGATACAAATTTATAATTATTTTTGCTATAGTATATGTATGCCTCTAGTCTGGTTTAGAGTACTGTGCTTATGCAACTCATTTAAAATGTATAATGTCTAATTAAGAAATACAAGTTAGTAGTTAGTTATATATAATAATCAAACTTGTGGTCATAGTTGGTACATTTTCAAGGTCATACACAGATATATTTAGATAGATAGATGGTCTACAAACAATGCAAAGACCTATAGAATATGACATTTAATATGTTTAATAACCTAAGACTTTAGGCAACAGTGAGAAATGTCTGCTCCTGGCAGCACCAATCTACTTCAGAAAAGATGATAGGCATCAAAGAAACTTCATATGGAATTTGTTTTCTTTATGACAAAAGCTAGTTGTTTGAGAAAAAAAAAAACTGCCCTTGCCTCAATTGCTAACAGTGTACTGTCCAAACTGAACCAGCAAGATGCAAAAGAAAGCAATTGTCAAACTTTGCCAAGACAAGGTAGGACAGACCTTCAAAATTCCCTGCTTATCAGATAAGTCTATCACATATACTAGGGCTGTAGGCCAAAGATGCATACCCCAACATTACAGAAGAACTTTGGATGACTGCCCAGGCAACCAGATGTCCCTGTTGTTAGGTAACATTTCACCCTTCTGGGGTCTTTTACAGAGTTGAACACTAGATAGTCAAAGTTTTCCTTAGTTATGATAAAAGTTAACTTAGGTATAAAACTTTAAACTCATAAAGATAAGATAAATAATAGTGTATTTTCTCTAAATTTGCCATATACAAATGGGTTGGATATTTTAACTGTAGTTCTTACTTAATAACTGTTTTTGTTGTATATAATTTTACTATGTTAAAGTTAAAACCTTTTTTAATTAGACAAAAAGGAGAAAATGTGGAATATTCCTTTACACTGTGTGAAAATATGTTGCTGTGATTGGTTTAATAAAGAAGCAGACTGGCCAATACCTGGATAGGATAAGGTTAGGCAGGAGAGCCAGATTAATGACACTGGGAACAAGAAGGGTAGAGTCAGAGGGATCATCAGGCAGACACAGGAAGAAACAGGAGGAGAAAGATGAAGGAGAGGTAACACCATATGGCAGAGTGTAGATTAATATAAATGGGTTAATTTAACTTGTAAGATCTAGTTAGCAATAAGCCTGAGCTATCAGCCTAGCATTTGTAATTAATGATAATTCTACATGTTTGTTATTTGGGAACTGGTGGGCAGGAAGGAAAATATTGCCTGCAAATATGAGTACAAATGCAAAATGTCAATGTCAAAGAAATAGCAAAGAGTAAGGAATAAAAAGAATTTTGCTAACATCAGAAATATTTCTTGAAATTCCTTGGGATTTCAGCTCTATTTCAGCATAATGACTTAAAGGTGTTGTACAATTAACAAGAAATAAAAGTAACATTCACAAACTATGCAAATATATTTAAAAGAGTATGTGTGTGACCTAGAGTAATACTTCAGCTGTTAAGAGTAATGAATATTTTTCCTGAGGACCCAGTGTTGATTTCCAATTCCAGAGGATTTTACAACCTCTTCTGATCTCCACTGGCACCAGGCATGAAAGTGTGCAAAGACATACATATAGTCAAAAGACAAATAGGTATAAAATGAAAATTTTAACAAGTAAGTATATGTGAATGTGTCATTGAGTATGTCTATATATGTCTTTGAGTATGTGAACATGTAACTTTTGTTTTATATCGGTTTTTCGAGACAGGGATTTCTGTGTAGCTTTGCACCTTTCCTGGAACTTGCTTTGTAAACCAGGCTGGCCTTGAACTCACAGAGATCCGCCTGCTTCTGCCTCCAGAGGGCTGGGATTAAAGGTGTGTGCCACCACCACCAGGCTTGTTTTATATTCTAAGAGCAGTATCAATAAAATAATATCTAAAACAAGAAATGCCATCATTAGTGTTTGTCTATATATTTGTATATGCAATATTTAACAAAGTCATAAGCCATAAATTCAAGATTTTCATGAAATGCTGTAACATAGCATCATTAAATTTTTTGTATTTGAAGTAATATAATATGGGTATCAATGCAAAATGTTTTCAGTATTATTTGGTGACTTTCCATTGCACCTATTTGGTATAGAAAAAACCATAAAAATTTTAAGTTTAGTGTTTATTTGTAGTAATTATCAGTAATTTTTTTTTTGCAGTAAAGTTTGTTTGCACTAATTTGTAGTAAATTATCAGTTAATTGAGTTACCTCACAGACTAGAAAAACAGCAACATTTTCTATTGAGTCCTTGAACAGGCTTAAGTTGAAATTTGGAGGAAACTTCTCAAGAAAATGGCAGGCTGGCTGTACAAGATGTCCACTCACTCAGGTAGCAAGAGAGACACCTACAGGTTCTATGTTGAGCATTTCTGATTAAACCACTCACTGCTCTCTAAGGAGAGAAAATCAGGAAAGTGCTTCACCAAATGGAGACTGGACAGAAATTTTGATGGATTAGTGTAACTGATTCATGTATACAATTTATTCAATGGACCAACTATTTTATGGACAATTTCAATAGAATTTTCCTACTTGTGATTAGCAGGTAGCTAAGTAGGCATTTTTCACTTATTATACAATTGAGAGTTGAGGAGAAGCTTTCTAATGAGTATCTATGAGGAATCAAAGACAATGTCTTAAAAATGTGCTAAATGAGCATGTTTAACACATACAAAAATAAACGAAAACAAACCAATGAAAACCCAAAACAAATTGCTACATTTCTTCACTCAAATTCAAGAGTACACGATTTCTAATAAAAATCTAGGCAGGAATACGCTGTCTACTGAACTGACCACTAAAGTCCTAAAGTTTGGTCTCTATGAAGCTTGCAGTACCCTAATATCTAACAGTGTTTGCAGAATATGGTGATACTTTATTTGTAAAATGTGATTTTATTTGTATATTAATAAAGTTGCCTTGGGGTCAGAGCAAGCCATAGCAGAAGCTGGGCGGTGGTGGTGCATGCCTTTAATCCCAGCACTTGGGAGGTAGAGCTAGGCAGATCTCTGTGTGTTCAGCCAGCATGGTGACACACACCTTTAATCTCAATATCAACCATAGAAGACCTGGAGGTCTGTACAGACAGGCAGTGACGAGGAAGCCATGCGGCTGGTTTTACAACCAATGAGAAAGCAGAACAGAAAGTCTATAAAAAAGAAAAAAAACAAACAAACAAAGAAGTAGCTCTCTTGCAGAGAGGAAAGACAGCAGAAGCAGTGAAGGGTAAGGTTTTCAGCTCTCATCTATTGTTCTGACCTCTTGGCTTTTAACTCTGCAATTGGATCTGTGTTTCTTATTTAATAAGACAGTTACATCTACAGGAGAATTGGGCTTCAGGTATTTCATTCTCTTATGTAGGAATACATGTTGGAAGCAGAGGTATTTTTGTTGCTGTGTTTATCTTCATGCATGAGTTCCATATTCCCCATATTCAATCAACTACACATAGGAAAAAATTGAAAAATAATTTCAGTGTACACTTAATACACTGTATCAACTAAACCTAATTTTTATAAATCCCTAAACAATACAATGTTGTTGTGGAATGTCATTCTGTATGCTGTGAATGTATGTTGCTCTGATTGTTTGATAAATAAAATGCTGTTTGGCCAGTAGCCAGGCAGAAAGTATAGGTGGGACAAGCAGACAAGGAGAATTCTGGGAAGAGGAAGGCTGAGTCAGGAGTCACTAGTCAGACACAGAGGAAACAAGATGTGAAGGCAGAACTGAAAAAAGGTACCAAGCTATGCGGTTAAATATAAATAAGAATTATGGGTTAATTTAAGTGTAAGAGCTAGTCAGTAATAAACCTGAGCTAATGGTCAAGCAGTTATAATTAATATAAGCTTCTGAATGATTATTTTATAAGTGGGCCACGGGACTGTGGGGGCCTGGAGGGACCGAGGAAATCTTCTGACTACACAATGTAAATACTATTGACATCTCCTTTGCATACATTATATAGAGATCAATCTCTAGACAATGAAAGGTACATAGGACATAAGAATGCATAGTGTGGAAGCACTATAGCACTTAACACCAGTCACTTCAGCAGCTAGGACTGTGATGTAAAAGAAGAATTCAGAATCTGTACACTATGGATATACAGGGACTGTTGTGATAAATTATTTTACCTACTATAGAGAGAGAATACATAAAAGGTTGTGATTTATATTGTAATTTATATGCAAAGATCAATATTAAGTTATAAGTTTCATTAAGCAACATCTCATAAATATGAAATAAATATGACACTGTCAAAATTAGCAATGGTTTTCACCCTCAAACATTTTCTAAGTTGTAAAACATGAAATGTGTCCTAATTAATATAAATTAGATAACTGGAAATATATGACTTAAAATCATTGTTTCACATATCATTTTAGAGGCTCAGTTAAGAAGCAAATACATTTTAAATTATACAAGATTCAGAGAGTTTGCAACAGCACAAATGTTTATTGGGAAAAATTTGCATTTAATTATTATTTATTTTGCATCTGCTTGCTTGGGTGTGCAAACACTCATGAACATACATATCAAGGTCAGAGGACAGCTTGTGCAAGCTAATTCTCCCGTTCACTAATGTCCCCCTAATTGAGTTCAGGTCATCAGCTTTGACAGCAAGTCCTTTTCTACTTGGCCATCTCACTGATTTAGTATGTGGTATTTAAAATGCAGTATATTTCAGGAATATAGAAACAATAAATATCATAGGAAAATCACCATCTGGAAATAGATGTGTTATAAACAACATGACTTAATATCTATGTCCCTTATCAATCATATTATTTAAAACAGAAATCCCACATTGTTAATTCCATGAGTAACCACAACTTTTATTTTTTATAAATGAAATAATGGTAAAAATGTAAAGATTTGAGGATGAAACAGAAAAAAAGCACTAATTACTTATGAACTTGAGAATATTTATTTCATTAGTTTTGTAATTCAGCTTCATTTACCCAGTAAATGAATAGGTTCACAAATATGCTTTATCTAAATAATTGAAATTCTCCCTGCAGATAACTGAAATTTCCATTGTGACTGTTCATGGAGAAACCTCAATAACTTATGACACACTTTTCTGCCTCATTTTATACCATAGCAAATAAGGTTTAGCTTCTCTTTGTTGATTCAATTAATCATTTTAGATAATATTCATTTATCTATCAAACATTGCTAAATGTTCAAAATCTACAAACAACTCTTTCAAAATATACAAACAACTGAGATCATACAGATGGACCTCTAATTCTAATTGTCAATTGATAGCCACTCTGGCCACAGATTGATTAATGGTCTTGTTTTCTGTCTTGAGCAATCCTCTTACAATAGAGGTTTTACTTCTGAATTCTTCAAGAACTAGACAGAACTTAGCATGAAAATGCTGCCTTCAGCATCAGTGTACAAGCCCTTCTCTTGGGTGGGTATACTTCCTTGATTCCAGAGTTGGGAGCCCTCGTCTTTTCCTTAGCCACTTTGGCTATGAACGCAGTTTTATAAGTTGTTAGGAATGATAATATTAAAAATTAATGTGATTTATTGCCTGTTTTCCCTTTTTAAAAAATTTCCATTTTTTTGAACTTGGGGATCAAATTTTTTAAAGGAATTTTCTCCCATATGAATTAGAGACATTATTCTTTATATCCTATATCAAGTCAAAAATTTAAGAAAGCCCTTAACATTCCGGTACATCTATTCCTAAACCCTACAACAGGAGAAAAATCAAAAACAGCCCATGGCTACCTCTCTGGAAATAAGTACAGAAACATGCAGGCATCATCTCAGTTAAACACTTCTCAGAAGCAGTTTCTTTAGCTTCCATAACTGTATGTTTAAGAAGAAGCTATTTAAGCCAGGTGCAGCGGCAGGCAGATCTCTCTGAATTCAAGGACAGCCTGGACTGCTACACAGAAAAACCCTGTTTCTGGAAAAAAAAAATTAGTTATTTACAAGAGCCCCAACATTAGCTGAGGTACTGTTAATATTTGATAGCTGACAAAGGAGGGTGAGTTGGTATTCTTTAAAGGAATCAGCCCTAGTAGGTCGCCCATGTTCCAGTGGGCAACCAGAGACCCAACAGAATAGTGAAAAGTGTACTTGGCGTCTTAGAGTAATAATTTCCTTATAAGCATAATAATTTCATGCTTATGTATTTGTTTATTCTGTTATACTTATGTTACTATGTGCTATATTATACTACAAGTACATTTCTAGAATTGAAACTTTGTTTCTGAATGAATAGATACTGAAAGGAAAGGGAAAAGATTGAGTCTTCAGAGGCATTTAGAAGCTGCTTTTGGTAAGAAACATTGACCCTTTGCTTGATTTCATAAGATAAATAAATTTGAAATCTGTACTTTCCTTTTCTTGTGTCCCTCTTTTACTTTGAGTCACTCTGTTACTGCTGCATGTATATCTGTGTGTTGTATACATGTGAGTGGTGTTGACATGAATGAACATGTGTGTATACATGTACACTTACACATACCTGTTTGTGCAAGCCAGAGGTGAATGTCCGGATCCTTCTCTCATTCTTAACGTTCTATGTATGTATGTACGTATGTATGTATGTATGTATGTATGTATGTATCTATCTATCTATCTATCTATCTATCTATCATCTATCTGTCTATTACAAGGTAAGGTTCCTTACTGAACCTGAAACTTGCCATTTGGTTAGATTGGGAAACCTCAAGCGTCGGGAAATTTTCTCTGCTTCCTTAGGACTAAAGATGTGCATTACCAAACCATGCTTTTATATGGGTATTAGGAATTCAAACCCATGTCTTCATGCTTCTATGATAAGTAATTTAAGCATTAAGCCAACTTACCAGCTTCAGAAGATTTCTCTTCTTGCTGTATAGAGATGTGATAATCATTAAGATATCTCTGTCTTCCTAACTTACTTGATATCTTTATCACTAAAGACACAGCTAATCATTGCCCTGAACCTATTGTCACCTTAGATTCTAAGAACAGAAATTTCTGTTGGACAGGCTACCGTCAGGATGATATCTGTTAGCTACATTGGAGAAGCCGTGTCTCAGAGCAAGTCATCTCATAGAAATTATATTCACTTGTGATTAATAGATTAACACCTTCTTTGACCATCTTACAGAATGTATTCAATAAAATGAGAAGGAAAATACCTTAATGAAAACTATAAGCTGCCCATGATTACTACATCAATTTTTAAAATTTAAATCTATAGCTTATATCAGCACCCCAAAGACAGACTCATAGTAACTGACTCCTTAATTTGTTCATCCTCTCATGCATGACTTAATTCTTTTGCTGTGTGTTTGATCAATACTAGTTTCTGCATGGGAATTAGGAAGCAGTAACCAGCAATAGTTTATTGAGTTTCCAAAAGTTGAGATTTCTACTTGTAATCACTATTCACCAATGGAAATAGTTCTGGGTTGTCTGAAATAAAGAAATAAAAATTTTAGTGCGTTTCACCAGATGTTTCAAGGAAAAGCTCAAGTTCTCCCCTGCCTTCATAGTTGGAATTTCCATCCTAATAATAGCAAAAGTGAAAAATTGTGAATAAAGAGCACCAAGAACAACAAAACTGGAAAAGAAATTCAGGTGAGACAGAAAGAGCAAAGGAAACATGTTTCAAAGGCTATGTTGCAAGGCCATATCAACTGGAGCCATGTAGAAAAGTCTACACAGAGTTCTCTTTTCTTTGTAAAGAAATGAAAAACTGATTTACTTGCAGCTGAAAGTTGACCAAACTGACCTCACATCAGTTCCAGGATACTTCTGTGTCTAATAGCAGGGATTAGAGTTGTGATCCTAGGAAAGACGACCGACCTTCTCTAAAGTTAAGACTTTCAATTAGCAGAGACCCCCAGAAACTTGTAATTGTCTCTTAAGATAGACTTGCTTGAAAGCCAGGGAACGAGAAATGTTTATGTAATGATGAAATGTGCTGAGTTATTTTATCAGAAGCCATAGAGATGAGCTTATGGAGAAATGAGGGCCTAGAGAGCATCATTTGTCTTTAGCTCTGTCTGTCTTGTGTATTTCTGGTTTAATCACAGACTTGGGATATCTAACAGGCAAAGTTTGTTATCATCCAGTTTCACTTTCTCTAGAGAAATTTTAAAGTAATTCGAAGCCATGTGTTTAAGTAGAATAAGACCTTTTGTTCCTTTTCTTTGTCCCTTCATATAATTAAGAATAAAAGTCCAAATAAATGCTTCATATTATGTAAAGAATAAAACACACAGGCAAATGTGATTTGTTCTGGGAAATGCAAGTACAAAGAAATACATTCTTATCCATTTTCAGTGCCTGACTTCACATCAGTTTGTTCATTTTAGATTTCTGCTAACTGGAGTTTGATACAAAGGTCTTCAGCTTATAAATTCATATTCAATACTATCATCAAAGGCTGTCTTCATGCTATTTCCTTTCTCACAAAACTTTCACTTAAATAACATAAATGTGAAAATATATTGCCCGAATCGGTCCTGAAGGAATAATATCTAATACAGAACTCTGAACTCTGTGGTTTTTACTGGCTCAAAGCTTTTGCTATTACTTTTTCAAGTACCATTTGACAGCAACAGAGGGTGGTTTGAAATCAGGAAAATAACAGTGGAAATGTATGCCTGCAAATAAAAGCAAAGAGCTTAATTAAACTCACAGATTAGGGATGAGGATGAAGTCATTAAACAAACGTGAGTCTGTTACTGAATGTCTGCGAAACTGGCCCCATCTGTGAGCTTATTTTTTCAAATGTTTTACTGTAATTGGTCATAGTGAATAGAAAGAGTCTATGCTGCAGGGGATATATGAATTCAAATTACTTCTCGGCCTTTTGGCTAAGATCAAGTGTAGAAACAACCCAAAAGTCCCAATGTCCACATTCAACAGTGAACTTCAATGCTGGAATATATATACAGTGAAAACTAAAGTAAAAGCAGGAGCACAATGTTTTGCAGGGAAAAGTTAACATTTTTGTTTTATTTGAAATTACATATTAGTGTGCAAAGTACCTCAGAGGCTATTTGCCCTCAGCTTTTTGTGTTATGTCCACAGATGAAATGTGCATATTTGAGGCTTTGCCAGAAAGTAAAGCAGTTTAGAAGGCACTTCCTTTAAAGCAGGAATCAAGTGTAGATTATTACCATTGTATAGTGATCAAGATAATGGAAGAAATTGGAAGACACAGAGCAAGCACCAGTATGGGAATGCAGTATATTTTTGTAGTCAATTTTCCTTCCTTCCTTCCTTCCTTCCTTCCTTCCTTCCTTCCTTCCTTCCTTCCTTCCTTCCTTCCTTCCTCTCTCTCTTTTTCTTTCTTTCTTTCTTTCTTTCTTTCTTTCTTTCTTTCTTTCTTTCTTTCTTTCTTTCTTCCTTCCTTCCTTCCTTTCTTTTCTTTCTTTCTTTCTTTCTTTCTTTCTTTCTTTCTTTCTTTCTTCTTTCTGTGTCTTCTTAAGAATGAAATACAAGGCTGGCTGCATGAAAAGCAAATATTCTTTTACAAGAAATCTTAGGCCTATCTCTAAACATTATTTTCTCCTATAGAGTAGAATTGAGAAAAAGCTTTAGTAAACATTTAATTGTCAATTATATTTAATGTACTGAATAATATTCTAAACCCAACATTAGTAATTGTGAAACCTTTGCATTCAAAGAACCAAAATTTGTAACATCCAAAATTTGATCAATTTGAGTAAGTTTATAAACTGTATTTCACATACAAAAAAAAAGGTTTTCAGCTCAAAGTAAAAACAGCTAGAAATTTTGCGCGTTATTCATGATTTGTCCTGCAAATATTTGAGTGCTCATTATCCTTCACATATAGATATGTTCTTCTCCCAGACAAGTGTAACACACTGGCAAAGGACAGCTGAAGACTAGTGCCACAAGCACAGGTGTTAATCAGGCTTCGTGTTAACAGACTGGTATTTCAGTGTTTACCTAAAGTCCTTAGTTCAGAGGCATCTTTGAACATCAACTTAATGCAATGCAAATTGGAGGGTATTAATTCCAGGTTAAGCTATAAGGCATTGTGCCTATCAGGTATTAGAAATTAAAATTGCTTTGAGATTCCATATCTAATGGTTATCATCAATAATACAAATGAAAACAAATGCTAATGAAGATTAGAGGAAAGAAACTTATTTGGTGCTAAACTGTTCAGGCATTGTAATAATCAGTGTGGAAGTTTCTCAAAGTCCACAGCTAGAACTACCATCGGAGTCAGCTATACCAGTCTTAAATGGATAACCAAGGATTCTACATCAGCATTGTTCATTACATGTGTTCATTACAGGATGAAGCTCAGGATGGATCAGTGAATTGCACAAAGAAACTGGTCTCTAGGCACTAGGATATTATTTACCTGGAAACTAAATGGAATAATGAGATTTTTAGGAAAATAGATGTAACTCGAAATTGTGATCACTAAAATACAAATTGCACAATATTTCTTAATGTGGAACATAGACTTGTATGTATACTTAAGCATACAGTTTTTGTATATATCACTATGTACAAGTAAGAGGGAAGAAACAAATCTTAAGAGAGAGTAAAGAGAGGGTATTATAATGTAATAACGAAGGAATTGTGTACTATTTTGGAAAGAAAGTGAATTAGTCATGAGGAAAAAAATTAGAGATACATTTTACAATTGCAAATTGCTGACTTTGCTTCTGTAAACTTGCTTGCGTTAGACACTGACTCATCCTCTCCCTGGAAATAAGTAAAAAGTTTCAGAGCCCAGCCGTCAGCCTTGGGACAAGGTCTGCAATTATAGATTAAAATAATAATAAGTCTCTGTTTTAAAAAAATTCCTCAAATGGGACCCAAGATAAGGACCATCTGGCGAGTCCAGCAAACTAGGTCAAATGTCAACCAATCATAAGCCTGTAACTATGTGAACTCCCCTCCAGAGTAACCGCTCCCCCTAGACCTCCCCTGAGCCAACCAGTTTACGACTAATGTTACAAAATTTCCTGTGTAACAAAATGATTGCTGAAATATATGATGATTTTTAAATTGGGCCAAACCCAGGGCACCTGGTATCTTATGCTAATTTTGTAGTTTCTGCCTTTAAAAATGCTTGTAACCACTGCTCAGGGCTCTCTGACTGACCAGGACAGAGAGCCCACTTGCGCCAGTGCTGAATACATTCCTCATGGGTGTTGCATCTGCTGGTTTGGAATCTTGGTTTCTGGGGGAGCCCTCTCGCAGAGGAAAGTATCCCAGAGGTCTGAGGTCTTCCGTGTAACAGTCAGAAGGGAGGATGTGGGAGCTCTAGAAGAGGGCAGTGGGAAGGGAAAAGATATCAAGCAAAAGATGAAGATAAATAACATGAACAGCCATCAAGAAACACTTTAACTTTCATGCTAGATTTTAGAGACAACATAAATATTTTTCAAAGGCACAGGACTTGGTCTCAGTGGTATCCTTAACATGTATGAATTACTATTTTGTGTTTTAAAATCAGTATAATTTCATATTTTTGTTTAGAGATTATAAATGGAGTTATATATTCTGAGAAGTTTGGATATATATACATATTGGTTCATTTCCTCCTACATATGAAGATTATAATTTCATTTTGGCTTTAATTTGTTATAGGAATATTTTTTCAGCCATTTAAATATGTCTGTAAACTATTGATTGACTTGGACTACAAATAACTAAAAACCATGGAACAAGTTTATGCTTTATAGCTTTCAAATGTTAAAGAATTGGAAGTCCTATCAAATTACATCTATTTTGTCCCATTTACATGTATTCTGGTGTGATTGAGGCTATAACATATTATCTGAAGGAAATGTATTGCTTAATAAACATGAAGCGTAGCAGGCTAAAGTTCAGTCTTTGTCACCCACTACTTTATTGTGTGTGTGTACATTTACCTGATGCTAATCCCACGACCTTCTATGCTAAGTGTCACCTCTCTCTTTGAGGAGCTGGTAGTTTAACAGAAATAGAAGATAAATAAGCAGGAAATCTTATGTGAAAACAGAGGAAACTACAAAGTGAAAAACAAAAACAAAATTTGAAAGGTTATAAGCCAGAAAAGTTGATGAGAGCCATAAAACTGTGTTGAACACTCAAGGATAAGCAGTCAGGTGAAGGCCATTAGGGTTGATTGAAGAGGAGAATTTTCTAGCTCTCAGAAGGAGGGGATATAATGAAGACAAGCAAACTTCTTCTGTAAAGGTTAAGAATGGCTAAAAGAATGGTTTCAATGTACTATTAATCTATTACTTATCTATAGTTTAGTATCCCATTAGTAGTCTCTCTCTCTCTCTCTCTCTCTCTCTCTCTCTCTCTCTCTCTCTCACACACACACACACACACACACACACACACACACACACACACCTAATGAGTATGTCATATACTTAATTTCTTTTCTGTGTTTACCAAAGCCTTTCAGGTTTACAACTGTATTTTAGACTTGATTCATCAATACAAAAACAGGAATTATATAATTCTGAAAGTTATAGATACATTTTATCTTTTATATTGGTTCACATAATAACCAGAATTCGGCTGCAGTGGGGTAGAGTTTTGCTACTACCTTCTCCTACTATATTATTCATTTATTTGACCTGAGCTACAGTCACTGATACAGTTTAATATTCAATGTTGCATCCTGTGGTGTGAGCATTGCCTCTTTTGTATATTTTTTGTTTCATTACTCACTTTACACATAATTAGAGGACATTTTTTAATTTTCAGTTTGAAAATTCAGTATTCATATTTAAGATAGAGTACATGACATACATGCTGTTACATTCCAAAGCTAAACAATACTCAACTTGAAATTTGCACTCTTCATTTTACAGGATCTTAAACTGGAAAGAAAGAGATTTGTTACATGATAATTACATTGTTAATTTCAAAGTGCAGTTACTAAAAGTGTTGTTTATTTTTATTTCTATACAGGATGCTTCAAAGCAAGAAAGCATAGGATAAATAGACTGGCAGAAGTGGCACATGCTTTTAATCTTAGCACTTGGGAGCCAAAGGTCAGTCTTTAGAGTGAGTTCCAGGACAGCCATGGCTAGTCAGAGAAACAGTGTCTTGAAAACCAACAACAAAACAAACAAAAAACAAATAAAAAAGATTAGATTAGTAGTTACAGTGAGCTATTGAAAAGAACATATTAAACAAAAGTTGATAGGTTTTTTTGACCTTTAGAGAACATGTTCTCCAAACAGACTGTACTTTGAATCTCAGAAACACTGCTGCTTTGTAGGGTGTCCTTGAATAATGTTTAAATGTGGTGATACTATACTTCATCTATAAGATGAAAAAATACAAAATTGATGAATTAAATTTCTGTGTAGATTAAAACAATATTAACATTCACAACCTTGTAGGAGTTCTATAAATAATACTATATTTTCCTCTAGGTTTAAATATTAAACTGACAGGTATAAGTCCTATATATTTGTAAGTTATGTGAGATGATGTTATATTTTCTCAGTATTTTTACCTATGATTTGATAAATTAATGAAATGAAATTCTCTGCATCAATGATTTTGAAAGATTCCTAGAATTATTTTCTAGTTGTCCTGCATTTTATTTCTGTTTTTGAAAATCAAGGTCAAATACACTCTTACGTCCATTTCTCAAATTATATGAGTACTTTTTCAAATGCATTCTAATTCACTGCTTAAACCACAGAGCTCTCTCACTGGTTAACATTATTTTGTGTAGATGCCTTTATAGAAGTAATAAAAGATATAAACCCTCTTTTTAAAGTAAAATATGAATTTTAAATATTTGTCTTTCTTTGTAAAAATTGTTTCCTTTGAGAACAAAGCAGAAAAACACTTTACTCCTCAAATTATCTTGTCAACATTTCATCCTGCACTTCTACTGATACTTCCTTCATGAGAAGAATTTCCCCCAAATTGAAAAATATGAATTTATCTATCCAGATTTAAGAGCCTATCATATAAGAAATTATCTTGGACTATATTTCACTTTCTACCAAACTCTAAAGAATATCTTGGAGCATAGTTATCCCATGCTCAACATAAATGCACTAGAGCTGTTTGTTGCCAATCACCTTTACAAGTATTAGTCTATTCTTCTAAAATACAACTTGTATTTCCATAAATTGAAATTTTATCAGACATATCTTGAATGGATGTTCAAGATCATATTTTTGACTACTTGGGGAAAGAGTGAAAAATTCATAAATTGCAGTAATTACCAGGTGACACCAAAAGGATACACATCATCATCAACAACAACAATAACCTCAACAGTATCATTAACAGGATAGCTGAAGCAAAGCTCAGGTATTTATTATAAACATGTAAATATCTTATTACTTCTGGAATTCAGTATATATTGTTTCTTTGTAATAGTTATTACAGTGGTTGTCTGTTTTGTTTTAGTTTTTGTTGCTAACGTTTTTAATAAAAGTTTCTCCACTTTCCTTTACACTGTGTCCCGAAAGTTATACAGCTTTCAGTGCCTGGACAATAAGCATATAAATGAGAACAATAAAATGAGTGTATTAAACACAAGGGATCCTTTAAAAACCCATTCTTTTTATCTGCTAGTAATCTTTGTTAGTAAAGGGATATTTTGACATATTTTAACATAATTCAGTTACCATAAAATAATTATATGAAATCACTTCTTAAAGACTCAGGTTCATGTAAATTTTTCATAATAAAATATACTAGAGTAGGAAACCATTGAGAGTGCATTTTGAATTTTAATTTTCTTCTACTTAGGCATAACTTAATCTCAATACAGTTTTTATTTAAAGTGGAGAAATATTTGCTCAAAGCACTTGTGGTCTTATGTGCTTTCTCCAGCCACTGGTAAGCTATTGAATACTAAAACTATTAAGTTATATAATGAACTACAGTGGTATTCAGGGACTGTGCCTTGGAAGGTCTTTCTGTGGACACTGAGCACTCCTTCCCAGTACATTTTCATACCCAAAGTCACATGTTGAGTGCTTCATCTGTCTATGCTTGTGAAAAGTTAGAATGGTTGGGAATGTATCTCTAGCTATGACGATTTTGCTAATGTCTGATAGATGACACTCAACATTTTACATCTTTTTCAGTGGAAATACTTCCAAATTCAGTTTGAGTTACATTTAGAGGCTCAGTGTGAGCATGTACAAATGCTTCTTTTTCTGTTGTGCTTAGCTGCTAGTACTTGCTGTCAGGGGTCTTTCTCCAATACACTTTCCTTTAAACTTCCGGCTATTTAAAGGAAATACCCTGGTAACTTCCTGTTACACAAAGCATTCCAGAAACTGAGAAGTGGGAAGACAAACCCAAGGTAACAACAGGAATTAAAATGGTCAATGATAATTGCAGGTAACAGAAAATAAAATTTAGTTTTTGTTCAACATAAAACAAGGTTATAGAAAAATGTTCCTGTCTACATGAACAGATTGCTGCTGTAAGTTCCTTTACACAGGACTAGAATAAAATAAAAGCATGAAAGTGTAAACTTTTGTATTTCAGATCATTGGTTGAGTTGACAAAATAAGTCACATTTTCAATTATTCATATCCCGTGCATATAAGCCTTATTGTTTTAAGGAGTACTAGTTTTTCATAGAACCACTGATTAAATATATGTATGATCTGATTCAAATTTAAAATACATTAATATAATTAATCATGTACAATCATTAATCAATAACTCAGTTTAGTTCCATTTCAGTGTTATTTTGTGATAAAATTTAAATTTTAGTTAATAAAAGTTTTAAGTAATTCTCAGAAAAAGTGGATATTGAGATAACCATGCTTGTTACAAATGAGCATGGCCAATAATAGAGAATAAAACAAACAAAATCAATTGAAATTATTATTATTATTATTATTTGGTTTTTCGTGACAGGGTTTCTGTGTGTAGCTTTGCTCCTTTCCTGGATCTCGCTTTGGAGACCAGGCTGGCCTTGAACTCACAAAGATCTGCCTGGCTCTGCCTCCCAAGTGCTGGGATTAAAGCATGCGCCACCACCTGTAGCTAGAGTTTTCCTGCCTGGCCCAGTCAGGATAAATCTCTCTTACCCACCAGTCCCACAGTCTCTCAGACCCAACCAAGAAAGCACACAGAAACTTACATTGTTTAGAAACTGTATGGCTGTGGCAGGCTTCTTGCTATCTGCTTCTTCTATCTTAAATTAACCCATAGCCTCTGGCTTTCTGTGGAAACAAAAGCAGAGACTCCTTTCCAAAGCAACATATCCTTATATCCAAATTTTGAAGTCAAGGTACCTTTAAAATTTACATATTTGTTTAACTCAACAGCTTTTATGATCAAATCTTTTTCTGTGGTTAAAAATCCCAAAGACAACACAAACCAGATTCTCTGTGTAATATCCATCTTTGTAAGACTGAAACGCCACTGTGGCTGCTGGCTCTGCCCACCTCAGCTTCCCAACATGGCTGTGGTACAGTTTACCGCCAGCTCTGGGTCTGGAGCCATGTGTACCATCAACTATCAGAAGCAGTTCTATCAAAGCAGTGCATAGCCCAGAAACTTTTTTTTTTTTAAACTAGCAAAGGCTAAATCCAACACGCAGCAGAGTAAAGTACCACTTGTAGATTCCTCACTCCTGCCACACTGCAGGTCAGACGCACACGCCAGGAACCTGCCATAGTAGTTCAAACCGGCAGGCTGCCGCTAACTTGAGAGAGACAACTAGGAAGCTGTTTTTAGCTCCGTCTTAGAATCTTTTTTCTCAGGTTTTAGGTGGAAACTCTTGTCAACACGTTGGGCGCCATTTGTAGCTAGAGTTTTCCTGCCTGGCCCAGTCAGGACAAATCTCTCTTACCCGCCAGTCCCACAGTCGCTCAGACCCAACCAAGAAAGCACACAGAAACTTACATTGTTTACAAACTGTATGGCTGTGGCAGGCTTCTTGTTATCTACTTTTTCTATCTTAAATTAACCCATTTCTGTTAGTCTATACTTTGCCACATGGCTTGTGGCTTACCGGTGTCTTTACATGTTGCTTTTCATGGCGGCGGCTGGCGGTGTCTCTCTCCAGTCTTCTACTTCCCAGAATTCTCTTCTCTCTTGTCCTGCCTATACTTCCTGCCTGGCCACTGGCCAATCAGAACTTTATTTACACAGAGCGATATCCACAGCAACCACCCCTGGCCCACCTTGTTTTGACAAGGGGTCTTTCTTGTTCACTACTGGATTCAGTAGACAGTCTGGCTCTTTATCTTGCACTAAATCTACTGCCTCATGCTCCCATTTTTCAGCAGTGACATGCTGAATTTACAGACATTTATATTGTTATATCATACTTTTTATGATATGAATTCTAGAGATATAGACTTGGATCATCAGGCTTGAATGGAAAATACTTTTACCATTGAACAATCTCCCAATCCTAAGACTACACATTTATATGAAAGATTCTTAATAAGTTTGCATTGCAAATAAAAACTGGCAGTGTCAAAATCTCCATGAAAAGAATTCAATTCTGCTTTTTTGTCTTCTGATACAGATTTCCCATAGGAACACAGTTATAGACCATCTTATATTTTCCTATTTGAATCACAGCAAGTAATTTGGGCACTCAATAATACTTTACTTCACAGAGTAAATGCTTTTTTCTTTTTTCAATTTCTCGAGTCACAATAGTGATGCTTAAGGATAAAAATAGTTAATATTATGATAAATTAATTAAACATATTTTTATTAAACAGTCTATAAGAAATATTCAAATAAATAATGAAGAATTTCTCAGAATAATGAGATGTAAAACAGAAAGCTATCATGTATGATATGATCAGTGAGGGACTGCTCAGGTCTTCATGAGTCCCAAAGTTCTTGTGTAATCCATGATGGAAAATATATTATGTCCACTCAGCCCAATTTTTTTCCAATTAATAAAAAAGCAAACAATGAAGTTTTTGCCCTTTTAGGCTCTGAGTCTTGCCAGTTTTTAAGAGTAGTTATTACTCTCTGAGCCTCTTAAAGGATAAAATGTAAAATGTATTCAAATGAGATAATATGCTACTAATTTATGACTTGAAAGTGAAAACACTTATCTAGGAGAAGGGATACGAGAAGAAAGGCAATGGATACTGTAGGAAAATGGATAAATTGACTTTAGACATGGAATTTTGCATTTGCAGTTTGAAAAAGTATATCTCAGTCTGTGTCAATGAAATGATTATATTCTCAAACCTACTGGAAATTATATTAGACAAATGTAATTTGTTTTAATGTCAAATCTTATCTGATCATTAACCAATTTGGTAATTTTAAGATAGGAATAGTACTTGCCCACCATAGTCATGAATAGCATATATTCTATATAAATTTTGTTATTTTCACCAATCTATGAAGTCTATCTTACAGTTCTTTGATGAGTAATACGGCTTGTAAATAAGTGAAATCCCATGAAAAAGTGACCTTTAAGAGCTTTCAACAACTTTAATTCAGAGGAAGTACAATTTATTTAACCTTTTAGAAAATGCTCATTTTTGACAGATTTACTTTTCAAAGTTATAAAATGATATGTTAGAATATGTGCTTTGTATTTATTATTCATAACTTGCTTATACAGTGAAGATATTAAACCATAAAATTTTATTTTAAAAGTTGGAATATATTTTATCTAAAAATTACTGTTTTAAATTATATAGTCATTTAAACCTTATGTCTTCTAATTATGTCATATATATATATATATATATATATATATATATATATTAAATTGTGTACTTAAAATATTCTAACATTTGGATCATACTAGAAAACATAAACAAGTTGTTAAAAAAGTATGTGTAAGTGTCTTACACATAAGTTTTAATAGTTACTTTGATTGCTCACAATGATTAATTGTGTTGCTTCTGGAACATAAACTTTTTCTTCATATTTACTTTAATTTCAATAATTTTCAGAGTCAGGGTTCACCAGTTAAGAGCACTTGCTGCTCTATAAATAGAACTAAGTTTATTTCCCAGCACCAATAGATTGGACAAGAAAAGAAAGTCTTAAAAGTTGCTGGGGAAAGACCAAGTGACATATAGAGGCTGAACTATTAGAATAACATCTGACTTCTCAATGGAGACTCTGAAGGCCAGAGAACCTGGATAGATGTCCTGCAAACTCTAAGAGAGTACAGATTCCATTCCAGACTACTATATCCAGCTAAACTTTTTATCACCATAGATGAAGAAAATAAAATAATATAAAGTAATATAAAATTCAAACAATATCTATCTACAAATCCAGCATTAAAGAAGATTTTAGAAAGAAAACTTCAACCCAAGGAAGTTAACTACAACCATGAAAACACAGAAAATAATCTCACACCAGCAAAACCAAAAGAAGAGAAACACACACACACACACACACACACACACACACACACACACACACACAGAGAGAGAGAGAGAGAGAGAGAGAGCAAGAGAGAGAGAGAGAGAGAGAGAGAGAGGCACACACAACACACAACCACCACCATCACCACCAACAACAACAACAATCAACAATAACAACAGAATGACAGGAATCAACAATCTTTGATCATTGATATCTCTCAATATCAACATACTCAATTCCTGAATAAAGATATTGAATAACAAAATGGATGGGAAAACAGGAATCATGTTTCTACTGCATCCAAGCAACAAGCCTCAAGATCAAAGATAGATATTACCTCACAGTAAACGATTGGAAAAAGATTTTCCCAGCAAAGCACCTAAGAAACAAGCTGATATAGCCATTGTAATATCTAACAAAAAAGACTTTAAACCAGAATTAATCAAAAGAGATGGGGAAGGACAATTTCTACTCATCAAAGGAAAAATCCACCAAGATGATGTTTCAGTTTTTAACGTCTATTCCACAAAGACAGGGGCATCAGCATTTGTAAAGAAAACACTACTAAATATTAAATTGTTCATAGACACTCACATATTGATAGTGGAAGACTTCACTATCCCACTATCACCATTTGACAGGTCATCCACACAAAAAATAAAAAGAGAAATACTGGAGCTAACATATTATGTAAAGCAAGGAACCACCCAGCTATCTACTGAACATTTCACTCCAACAAACAAGAATATATCTTCTTAGCAACTCATGGAACATTCTCCAAAATTTACCACATTGGTCATGAAACAAGTCTTAACAAATAAAAGAAAATTAAAATAACCCCCCTGAATTCTATTATATAACAATGATTAAAACTCAATTTCAACAACAGCAGAAAAAACAGAAAGCCTTCAAACTTATAGAAACTAAACAATGCTCTCCTGAATGACTGCTGGGTCAAGGTAGAATGAAAGAAAAGAAAAGAAAAGAAAGGAAGGAAGGAAGGAAGGAAGGAAGGAAGGAAGGAGGGAGGGAGGGAGGGAGGGAGAGAGGGAGGGAAGGAAGGAAGGAAGAAATTATATCACCTCCTAGAATTTAATGAAAATGAGGACACAACATACTCAAACTTATGGGACAACATGAAAGTAGTGTTAAGAAATAAGTCCACATCACCAAGTGCCTGCATAAAAAAGTTAGAGAGATCTCATGCTAGTATATTATATTAACAGCAGCACACCTGACAGCTCTAGAGGAACAAAACAAACAAACAAAAATACAAGCTTACCCAAGAGGGAGGACAGGGGGACAATCAAACTGAGGTAGGAAATCAATAAAATAGAAACAAAGACAAAAATACCAAGAATCAATTAATCTAATGTTGGTTCTATGAGAAAATCAACAAGATAGACAAACTCTTATCTAACCTAACTAAAAATTAACAAAATCAGAGACAAAAAGGAAACATAACAGACATTGAGGGAATACAAAGAATCAATAGATTGTACTTTAAAAACCCATAAGCCACAAAATTTAAAAAAAATCTAAAACAAATGGATAATTTACTAGATAGATACCACTTGTCAAAGTTAAATCAAGATCACATAAGCAATTTATATAGACCTATAACTCCTATAGAAATAGAAGCAGCCATTAAAATCCCCCAATCAAACAAAAAGGCCCAGATCCAGATGGTGTTAGTGGAGAATTTCAACAAGACTTTCAGATAATTGCCATAGTTGATTCTCTTCAACTTATTCCACAACTAGGGATCATTTTAGGGGTGAGGTAGAAATCCAGTGCAATGGAAACTGTTTGGATTCACTAATAAAGACTTCTAGTGATGGGTCAAAGGGAGCCTGAAATGGACATTTCTTTTTAACCAGTCAAGGCTTCCACTGGAAGGATTGGGATACCAACCCAGTCACAAAACCTTGGACCTACAATTTGTTCTGACAGGAAGATGTGCTGTGGCAAAGGTGGTACAGAAATTGTGGGAGTGGACAACCAATGACTACCAAAATTTAGGCCAATATGAAGAAAGGGAGCCCATGCCTTCACTTCCAGGATGACATTGTCCTAGGAGACAACCAAACTGTCCCCAACCCTTAACAAAGAAGTAAAAAAGTCAATGAAGTGATTCCTAATGATGCAATGCTATCCATGCTGTACTTGTAGATGGAAGCCTAGCATAATTGTCACCAGAGAGGCTTCACCCAGCAACTGACAGTAGCAGATGCAAATTCCCGTAGCCAAACATTAGGCAGAACTTGGAGACTCCCAGGGAAGATGGGGAGGAAGAACCATAGGAGCTATGGGTTGCTGTGGAATAATCCTCTTATACACTGTAAAGATTTGTCAATTGAATTGGTTTAATAAAATGCTGATTGGCCAGTATCCAGGCAGGAATTATAGGTGGGGCAACCAAACTAACAATGCTGGGAAGGAGGGTAGAGTCAAGGAGTTGCCAGCCAGACACAGAGGAAGTAAGATGAGAATGTCATACTGAGAAAAGGTATCAAGCCACATGGCTAAACATAGATAAGAATGATGGGTTAATTTAAGTGTAAGAACTAGTTAGTAATAAGTCTGAGCTACTGGCCTGGCATTTATTAGTAATATTAAGACTTTGAGTGGTTATTTGTGAATAGCTAAGCCAGAGAGGTCCAGCTGTTTACAATGGGGATCAAGGAAACCAGGATAACATGGCCCACAGAAGCAACTAACCAGGGCAAATAGAGGCTCACTGAACATGAAGCTACAATCAGAGACCCTGTATGTGTCTGACCTAGGTCTTCTGCATATACGTTATGGTTGTGTAGTTTGGTGTTCCTGTGGGCCTCCTAGCAGTTTGGACAAAGCTGTCTCTGACTCTTTTGCATACTCTTGGGAGCTTTTAACTCTTACAAGGTTGCTTCATACTGTGATGAAATGAGGTATCTGCCTAGTTTTATTGTAACCTGCTATGCCACTGTTGATTGATATCCCTAGGAGGCCTGCTCTATTCTGAAGGGAAACAGAGGAGATGTGGATCTGTGGAAGAGGGAAGGTGGATTGGGGAGGAACTGGGAGGAGAAGAGGGAGGTGAAATTGTGGTCAGGATATAGTATATGAAAAAAATAAATTAAAACAATATTCCACAAAATAGAAAAAGAAGGAACATTGCCATAACGAAAGAGAATTACAGACCAATTACCCTCAGGAACATACTTGCAAAACTACTCAATAAAATACTTGAAAACCAAATCCAGGAAAACCTCAAAAATATCCACCATGATCAAATAGGCTTCACACCAGAGATGCAGGGATAGTTCAACATATAAAAGTCAGCTGGGCAGTGGTGGTGCACACCTTGAGTTAGGTGGAACTCTGTGAGTTCAAGGCCAGCCTGGGTTATACAGTGAAAGCTAGGAAAGGCTCCAAAGCTACACAGAAAAACCCTGTCTTGAAAAAACTAAAAAAAAAAAAAATCAGTCAATGAAATCCACAATATAAACAAACTGAAAGAAAACAAACAAACAAAAAAACAAACAAACATGATCATCTCATCAAATGCTGAAAAAGGCTTTGGAAAAAGACTCTAACACCCCTTCATGACAGAAGTCTTGGAGAGATGAGAGATACAAGGGACATATAAAAAATATACTAAAGGCAATTTATAGTACACACAAAAAAAAATGAAGAGAAACTCAGAGCAATTTCACTAGAAACAGGAATAAGACAAGGCTATCCACTCTCTCCATTTCTCTTCAATGTAGTACTTGAAGTTCTGGATAGAACAATAAGAAAACTAAGAGTTCAAGGGAATACAAATTGGAAAGTAAGTCAAAGTATCATTATTTGCAGATAATATGATAGTATACATAAGTGACCATAAAAATTATACCAGGGAAATACTATAGTTGATAAATACCCTCAGCTTCAGCAAAGTGGCTGAGTACAAGGTTAACTCAAAAGACAAAATATAGTAGCTCTCCTTTACACAAATGAGAAATGGGCTGATAAAGAAATCAGGGAATCAACATCCTTTACAATAGTCACAAATAACATAAAATATATTGCAGTAATGTTAACCAAGCAAGTGAAAGACTTGTATGATAAATAACTTCAAGTCTTTGAAGAAAGAAATGAAAGAAGATATCAGAAGACAGAAACATCTCCCATGCTCATGAACTGGTACAATTAACATTGAAATGGCAACTATTGGCTCAGGACCCTGAAGACCAAGTTCTCAGCACAAAGGGCATTATTTGCCACAGAGGGACAAGGCCAGGGATAAAGGACAAAGACAGGAGATAGAAGAAGGGAATAGGGAAGAGGGAGAAGGGGTATTTGTCGAGAAGGGAGAAAGGACTGCCTTTCCATAGAAAGGAGACAGACAAAAAGTGGCTCATAGGAACATGGCAGTTTATAAAGATGCAAAGGGAAACTCTGTGTTATGATGAGGTGTTTAATTTTAATTGGGCATGTTAATTAGGTGAGCCAAAGGGGGCTTTTGATTGCTGAATTTCAATAGTTTAATAGCTAGACCTTGGTAGTCAACCTCTGATGGAGGAATTGACCAAATAATGGAATGAACATTTAAAGCTAGCTTCCAGAATGTAATCTAACTACTTTTTAGCAAGGCAGGAGGAATTGAAGAGAAGTGCAAGGCCTGCTAGAGCCAATCCTGTACAATAAAAACTTCTGGAGTTATCATAATCCCTGATATCAAGCTGTACTATAGAGCTATAGTAATAAAAATCCACATGGTATTGGCATAAAAACAGACAGGATGATCAGTAAAATCAAATTGAAGTCCTAGACATAAATCCACATACCTATAGATACCTAATTTTTGATAAAGAAGCAAGAATACACAATAGAAAAAAGACAGCATCTTCAACAAATGGTGTTGATCTAACTAGATGTCAACATGTAGAAGAATGCAAATTGGCCCATACCCATCACCCTGCACAGGACTCAAATCCAAGTGGATCAAAGACCTTAACACAAATCTAGATACACTGAAACTAATAGTAAAGAAAGAGTGGAGAACAGTTTGAACACAGTGGCATAGGAGACAAGTTCCTCTGTAGAAGACTAATAGCACAAGCACAAGGAACAAAAAATCAGTAAATGAGACCTCATGAAACTGAAAACCTTCTGTAAGGCAAAGGACACCTTAAATAGCACAAAATGGCAGCCTACAGAATGGAAAAAGGTTTTCACCAACTCCACATCTGACAGAGGGCTAATATACAAAATTCATGAAGAACTCAAGAAGCCAGATATCAACAAACCAAATAATCCAATTAAAAAGTGGAGTGCAAATATAAACAGAGAATTTTCAACATTGGATCTCAAATGGCTGATAAACACTTAAAGACATTCAATATCCTTTAGCCATCAGGGAAACACAAATCAAAATGATTCTGAGATTCCATTTTACACCTGTCAGAATGGCTGAAATTGAAACCACAAGAGACAGATCCTGCTGTTGAGGATTTTGAGCAAGGGGAACTCTCCTCCATTGGTGGGAGTAAAAATTTGTACAGCCTCTATGGAAGTCAATAGGGTGGTTCCTCAGAAAATTGGAAATCCATCTACTTCAAGAGCCAGCTATACCATTCTTAGACATATACCCCAAGTACATTCCATTCTACCATAAGGACACTTGCTCAGCCATGTTCATTGCTGTTTTGTCTATAATGCCCAGAAACTGTAAACAACCTAGATGTCATTTAACTGAAGAATGGATAAAGAAAATGTACTTTCAGTTGTTAAAAACAATGACATCATGAAATCTGCAGGCAAATGGATGGACTAGAAAATATCATGCTAAGTGAGGTAATCCAGATACAGACAAACATGGTATTTACTCACTTATCGGTGGACATTAGCTTCAGAGTTAATGATAATCATGCTACAATCCATAGAGCCAAAATGGCTAAGTAACAAGGAGGGCTCAAGGGAAGATGAGTGGATCTCCCTGGGAAGGGGAAATAGAATAGATTTGGGAAGGGGGAATAGAATAGATTGGGAAGGGGGATAGAATAGATTTGGGAGGAGGGAATAGAATAGATTGGGAAGGGGGGATAGAATAGATTTGGGAGGAGGGAATAGAATAGATTGGGAAGTAGGAATAGAATAGATTTGGCAGGTGGACTGGGGGCAGGAAGAATCAGGAGGGGGTGAGAGGGGTGAAGGTAGAGATGATTGAAATTGGGGACAGCATTCAGGGGGACATTTGAAAGCCTAGTGCAGTGGAAACTCCCTGGAATCTGGGAGAGTAAACCCAGTGATGTCTCCTAGTTATGGGGCATATGGAGCCCAATTTGGCCATCATCTATAACCAGGCAATTCTCCTAGCAGTGGGACTGTCAATTCAGTCACAAAACCTTTGACCTAGCAAAATGTGCTGTAGTAATGGTGGCCAGCCAATGACTGGTCCAACTTGAGACCCATGCTAAGAGAGGGAACCCATGCTTGACACTGTCTAGATGACAGGAACCAGAGGCAGCACAGGGTAGACTTAAATAAGACTGGGAATAAGAGTCAATTAAATGATTTCTAATGGTATTCTTGTATACTCAGATAGGTGTCCAGCTCAATTGTCATCAGAGGGGCATAATCCATCAACTGAGGGGATCAGATTCAGAGACCTACAGCCAAAAACTAGGCAGAGTCAGGGGAATCCCCAGAAGAGAGTGAGAAAATATTGTAGGGGCCAACGAGTTAGAGGACACCATGAGAACATGGCCCACTGAGTCAACTAATCAGAGCTCATAGTGCTCAGAGACTGAACCACAGGAAAAGACCTTGTATGGGTCTGAGCTAGTTTCTTTGTGGATACCTTGTGGTTATGTAGCTAGGTTTTCTTGTGGGACTCCTAACACTGGGAGTGGTTGGTGTCTCTGACTCTTTTGCCTGCACTTGGGACCCTTTACTCTCCTCTTACTGGGTTGCCTGGTGCAGCCTTGATAAGAGAGATGGTGCTTAGTCTTATTGTAACTTGTTATGACTTGTTTGGTGGATGACCTTGAGGGTCCTGCTCTGGTTTTTATTTTATGCTTCTTTGCCTTTGTTATTGTTTATTTTGGTGAGGGTTGAAGGGAAACAGAAGAGGAGTGGATCTGAGGGAGAGGAGAGGTGGGAAGAAGGACTGAGAGGAGGGAAAAGTGGGGAAACTGCAGTCAGGATGTAGAGAGATGAATAAAATAAAAACAGCAGTAGAACAGTGTTAACTAGTTATAGACAAGTCCCCAGGAAGACCCTTACACAGAGAGAAGCTATTTTAAAATGTAGATGGTGACCATTCTTCATGCATTTTTCATCTCTGCATTTCCAGTCTAGGCAAGATATTCTAGTCTCCCTTCTTTTCTTTCTTATGCTCAAGATAACTAGCATTTGAGATACTAACTATACTCCATCACAGTACAGTTTTGTCTAACTAAACTACTGAGTAATCACCAGTTACAGGCCAAATGAACTCCTGATTGATTGAGTCATAGTATTTTATTTCTGAGCACACAGGTCTACATATAATAGGGAATTTGATTTGCTTTAGATTTTGCAAATTAATGCTTATCCTGTTGAATTGTCAGATCTTTTAAAATCATATTGCCTCTGTTATTATATAACCTATAGGAATTTCCTAGATGTCTGCAGTTGGGGATTTACTCTCTGGTCTTACCTCTTCTTGAAAGGGCTTGCTAATTATCTAAAGATAAGCCAGTAATCAGGCAAAAGATAAATATTGGATATTACTGATCAGCAAGACATAAGAAGCTAAAATGGATCATTTTATGCATTCACCACATCCAATACTAACCTTTACCTAGCCAACCATGTCAACTGACCTGGAAAATTCAGGGCCTTGCCACACAGGAGGAAAGGTTTCATCAGTTATACCTGTAAGCTTTTACAATCAGAAAACAGAGGTCTAACTTCTGCAATTTTACCTCTCATCCTATTTTCAAACAGACAGTCATGGTTATCATCAGAATTACATCAGCCTCATTTTCTGAATATAAAATGATTCATTAAAAATGTACTTTGTTTATCGTACAAATTTACTCTCTGAGTAATGATTTGATCAGACACATTGAAATAATTGCACAAGTAATTTCTATAGCAATCACTAAAGAATATGAAAATGAAGTTATTTCTGCTCTCAGTTTGTTAATCATCATCTGCTTAATTACATATTTGCACTTTAAATAATTATTGATTGAGAACCTACTATGTACCAAGAAGTGCAAAAAAAGTTGTGGGCTTTTGCTTGATAAAAATTCTTTTATTATTATTATTATTATATTTGTGTTATAATTTTACACATAAGCCATGGGTTCCCCTGTCCTCCCCCCTCCTGCCCCCACCCCCACCTTCCCCCCATCCCCTCCCCTCGATTCTCATCTCCTCCAGGGCAAAGACACCCCTGGGGATTAATTTAAACTTGGTGGATTCAGTATAGGCAGTTCCAGTACCCTCCTTCCAGGCTGAGCAAAGTGTCCCCACATAAGCCCAAGGGTCCAAACAGCCATCTCATGCACTAAGGAAAGGTCCTGGTCCCACAGCCTGGATGCCTCCCAAACAGTTCAAGTTATTCAATTGTCTCACTTATCCAGAGGGCCTGATCCAGCTGGGGGCTCCACAACCTTTGGTTCATAATTTATGTGCTTCTATTTGTTTGGCTATTTGTTCCTGTGCTTTTTCCAATCTTGGTCTCAACAATTCACACTCTACAGTCCCTCCTCTTTCTCTACAATTGGACTCCTGGAGCTCCCCCTGGGGCCTGGCTGAGGATCTCTGCATCCACTTCCATCAATTATTGGATGACAGTTCCAACTCAACTGTTAGGGTGTTTGGCCATCTGATCACCAGACTAAGTCAGATCAGGCTTTCTCTTGACCATTGCCAGCACTCTACAGAGGATGTGTCATTGTGGATTTCAGGGGACCTCTCCAGCACTCTGCCACTTCCTGTTCTCATGTGGTCTTCATTTATCATGGTCTGTTATTCCTTGTTCTCCCTTTCTGTTCTTGATCCAGCTGGGATCTCCTGCTCCCCTAAGCTTTCTTTCCCTCAAACCTTGCCCTTCATTAATCCCACTGTCGTCCAGGTTTTTCATGTAGATCTCATCATGAGGTTTGCAAGCAAATGGATGGATCAAGAAAAAAATCATCCTGAGTGAGGTAACCTAGATTTAGAAGGACAAACATGGTATGTACTCACTCATAGGAGGATACTAGATGTAAAACTAAGATGACTAGACTGCTACACAACTCCATGGAAGCTATCTAGAAAATGGGAACCTAGGAAAGACACAGGGATCACCCAATGACAGAGAAATAAAAATTCTTAAAGGATATTCTTTCCCAGGAAGAGACACATATGAGTGTACACATCAAAAAGGAGATGCATTATAAACTAAGTATGCATTATGTATGTAAAGATGCATGAATGTGGATTGTTCCTTTGAATTCACAAAGTGCATTCCCCTGTCAATCAACTTGACAGGAATAAGCCCGTAATTTCCCAAGTGTTTTAAAATAAGAGAGATGGCTAACTCTGATTGTTTTTGGCACCATTCCATAGTTCTAGCCTAGAAAAGGCTACCAGGATACTAGCTCTATCTGTCTCAGCTCCCTGACTGGTGACTCAGTGAACCATGCTTCTTCATGTACCATAGTAGGAGCTGTTTTCAAGTGGTGAGCAGACTGCTTTTGTTGAGTATTTCATCACATTAGTGAGAGAAGGAGTTAATCCAAGGAGCTTCTTGAATAAATGATACTTAAGCTGAGAATGAAAGAATGAGTAGAACTTAAACACACATTTGGTTGTTGATAAGGAAGCCACTCCACCTGCATCTCAATAAATGTTTTTTTTTTTTTTTCAATAAAAATGATGCAATTTTCCTGACCTGGAAACCACTTCAGGCAACCATATCAGTATCTTTCCAAATGAATCAAGACATTAGTGGAGAAAGTAGTGCTCACAAATGGTTTCAGAATGACATTAGAAACTATAACTTCTTGTCCAATATAAAATGATCTCTCCACACTTACATCTTCCAAAAGTCTCCGAGACAAAAATAAAATTGTCAGATGCAGTTGTGCCAGGAAAATCCTGGAAGACAGCCATCCTATTTTGCAGTCCTGAAGAAGAAAGTGCAAGTGTGCAAGGGTGGCCTTACTTACTCAGCATGGACAAAATGAGACCAATAAAAGTTGTGAGTCTTCATGCTCTACTTCAGATGGCTGCATTTCCCTGGTGTGGAGCTCTGAGGACCTATAACCAGATGTGCCTGTGCTCCAGAGCCTGCTGTTTCTCATAGAACTTTTATTGCTCTTCCAGATGTTTAATTTTGCTGGCTCTGACCATCAGACACATTCTACTGCTCAAAAGTATGAATTATTCCCTACTAATGTTGATGATCTGTTTGTTTAACCTAATCTCAGGCAGTTCATCCATTTGCTAAAATCATTTCAAAACTTTACTTATGGACAAATTGAGTTTAGTCAATAGGAGGATTAGAAAGACATAAATAATTAGAAATAAATGTTAGTCAATGTTGTGAAGTATGAGTGATACAGAATGTGTAGAGGTATAATTGATAAAAGGAAATTGGTTAATCATAAAAGTATTCTTTTCTATGAAATTAGCCAAAATTTCAACAAAGGAGAAACAAGATTAAATCAAGTTTTCTTCATTGATCAGTTCTAAGTAATTTGTGTAACACTGAAATAACTATTTCATTCCAGGATTCACAGAAACTATTGTTTATGAATCAAACTTCTGCCTGAGTTCATATATAGTTTTATTAAAAAGTAGTCATGCCTGTTTGTGCTTATTGTCTGACCTACTTTCTATAACTGCTTTCTAGTAGTAGCATGGGTATTTACTAGATACTGTAGTTTGGAAATCCTAAAATCTTTAGTGTCAGTCTTTCATTAAAAAGTTTTCTGACTGCTTTTAAATTCATATTATTATATAAATAATGGCCTTCAATTTCATCTTCCCAAGGATATGTTTAAAACATGTAGCTAGAGCAATTATTTTGGATTTTGATGTTTATGTGCTAAATTACAAACTGTTATGTTTGAAAAGGGATGTACCAGGCATTTAGTCCAACCCACTTTATGAAAAGTGTCTTTTATTCCATTTCTTATAGATGCACATTAATGTTTTGCTTGAATAACTCCATGTCAGGGAATTAGATTACCTTCTGGTACATGATGTTGAATAGATGGACAATGCTATAAGGTGAGAAAAAAAAAAACTTTCTTGTTTTCAAACTGAATTTTTATTTATAAAACTTACTGATTATGTTTCAATCTGCACAGACACAGACACGGAAGAATAAACATGCAGCCTTTACACCCTGTGCCTTATAGCAATATCCTGACAAATGGCTTCTAGTGTCTAGGTAAATGTAGTAGACCAGTAGATATCATCTTCACTGTTCCTGGATACTGACTCAATTTGTATGATACATAAATATGACCCCAAAATTGTAAAAAGTGTCTCTAAATAATATATACCCTTTCATTGATACAGGACATGTTGTTTAATTTCTAAATATTAAGACACTAATAGCACCAGGTGGTGGTGGCACACGCCTTTAATTCCAACACTGGGGAGGCAGAGCCAGCCGGATCTCTATGAGTTCAAAAAAAAAAAAAAGGCACTAATAGCATGGAATATTATAAAAGTAAAATACAGTGGTAACTTACAGGGCCAGTGCAGAAACAGAGACTGAGGTTTGCATTACGCCCTGGTTTTAGTTTTCTTGATACTGTCTTTTCATTCTGCCTTGCTCTTTCTTTTCAAGAAAGGAGTCATGTGTGGAAAATTATTATGTCATATTCTTTGCTTGAGCATAGCTCATGGGTGAGCCCATAATCTCCTAGCAATAATTTATATCTAACCAAACTAATACAAGGCAACAAATTCATTCTTTGTACTACACAATCCATAAAATAAATGAAAATAATTGAGTGTATGAATAATTATGAATAAATTTATGAGTTAGTTTATAACCAATAATTTACAATGTTTTAAATTCCTGAAAAAGGTAGCAGAAAGATTCATCACATAAATAATTTCCCTTAAAAATTCAGTCTTTTTCATCATGTTCAATAAATATTTTGTTGCCTGTGGGGCCTAATGAAAATTAGGTATTATAATCATTTGTCTGATGGTGGTATAAGCACAGCTTAAGGCACAAAATGGCTTTTTGATGTGGCTTCCAGCAGTTTTTGAACTCATTCTTACAATAATTAAATACCTTTTAAAGTGATTATAGATCTTTCTGATTACAACTATTCTTTAGACAAATAGAATTATTTGCTCAGTTTACAGAATCTTCAAAAGCTGATAATTTTTTTTTCAGATACACCAAACATCTTCTTAGATGTTATGTTTTTCAATGAAATAAATTATTTTTCTGACATATTGTTATATTATTATTTTAAAATTATAACTTTTAAGTTCCATTTAGCTTTTTTTTTCATTCCTTAGTGATTTTTTTCCAGATAATTAAATTGTACTGATTTGAGCCAGAGAGATGGGCTAGCAGTTAAGAGAGCATATTGCTCTTCCAGAAACCAAGTCTTATATGGCAATGTCAGATGGCTCATAACTGCTTGTAACTTCAATTCCTGGGGATCTAATGCCTTCAACTAAACGCCATAGCAGCCTGTATTCACTTGAGAACACATACACCACACACCCACACACGCAGAGTGAGAGAGAGTGAAAGAGAGAGACAGAGAGAGACAGAGAGACAGAGAGACAGAGAGACAGAGAGACAGAGACAGAGAGACAGACACACACACACACACAGAGAGAGAGAGAGAGAGAGAGAGAGAGAGAGAGAGAGAGAGAGAGAATTTGCTCAGTTTCTACTAACTTAAAAAAGTGAATACAAATACAAGTATGTATATATAAGATAGTACTCATTAGTCTAAAACTTCTCATTTATTTACAAAGATGAACTATGGTGAGGATCACAATTAGCACTGATTTGCATCATTTTCCCCAACAAATGAATACATGGAAAGAATGGAGAGTGTTGTTGAAACCCAAGTAGAAATTTCCAATATAATATCAATAATTTCTTGAGTATAATGGACTACATTGGTGTATCCACTAAGTGGTTCTATCCTCATCTATTTAAGAATTTACATCTTACATTACAGTTCCCATTGTTATCATCTTTAATTCATGGGTAGTCCGCCCGTTTTCCAGCACCTATGCTATACAAACTCAATCTCTTCTTGCTCACTCTCATTTGGTCCTGCTCTCTCTCACCCACACACAACTATCAACATCTTATAGAATCACCAAATCATAAATTTATTTTTTAATTTCCACAGTAAGTAAATTAATATGGAGACTTTAAATTCAAATGGGATAGTGTATTTTTGTGCAGTATAAAAATATAGTAGAACTTAGAAGCACAATTACTGTAATGGAGAGGAGCATGATTCAATCAAAATCAGTTCACAATTTCTTATACTTTAAAGCCTTGATCTTATTTAAGCCAGATTAAGATTTAGTATACTTCTAGAAAAGAAATCAAAGTGAAAAATAGGAGGGCTATGGTAGAAAGTATTTTTCTTTAGTGGTCATAAATGTTCCAAATATAATAGCATATTAATAATGAAAAGAAAAATTCTGACAAAATTCCCTCAAAACTGTTAAAATTAAATTATACATGATTAGTATTACTTGTTATAATACATTTATACAACACATTATAATATATATATACAAAAATTGTTTCAGAATAATCATTAGGTTTTTTTTTATTAGTGTATGTTACTAATTTGGAAAGTCAGATATATTTGAAGGAGAATTATTCTTCTACCACTTGTGCACGATCAGGGTCCATACTCAGGTCCATACTCAAATTAAGCAATTTGCAATTTGAATCTATTGCTTGTTATAACCTTACTACAAAGTGGATTTTTTTCTCTCAATTGACATGCAGTGTTAAGAAATGGTCATTAAGTTCCTTAAATATACTTGTTTTCTTGGAATATGAGAGTGTCTGGAGAGTGCCTTTTCACACAGGTGCCAGGATGTAAAATTCATATTGTATTCTCTTGTTCCTTTATTTTCATTGTTTATGTGATTATTTTCTTATACACCTACATACACCTGTGCATAAATTAACTTATAAATAAAGAATATTAGTATGAAATGAATTTTTAAGTACATTCAGCAATAATTTCTCCATAATCATTCATCATAAAAATATATGTAAGCATATTTAAACATGAATAAATAAGAGTAGTGATTATTGGTGATTGGTAATTTGACAGGATCTAAAATCACTTGTAGGTAGGACTTTTGGACATGTTTATGAGATATTATCTTCATTAGGTTACTTTTTTGTCATGAGACTCGTTATAATATTAATGGGGCCATCTCTGACCCTGATATTCACCACTTTCTATTTTCTTTTTGTTGTTATTGTTCATTTGTTTGTCTTTGTTTTGTTTTATTTATTATTATTATTATTATTATTATTATTTATTATTATTACCTAATACAACATCTTCGTGCAGTTTCCCCTCTCTCCACTCCTCTCAGCCTCCCATTCCACCTCTCTCTTCCTCAGATCCATTCTTCATCCATTTTGGCTACTCTGTGTTTTCTGCTGCAGATGTGGTATGACTAAGTGTAATGTACTAAAAACCTTGACTTCCCCACCATTCATAATATTTTCTTCAGCACAAAGGAGAGTTACAATTGAGATTAAAATAATGGGAGAGATTTTATAATAAAAACAATCAAAAGGGGTAAAATTCTAGGAAAGAAATTAATTTATATAAAAATTTAGATAAAAACAACAATATTTATTCAATTAGAATGTAAATCGATGTTTGAATAATCACCTAGCATATGTGGGGCCTTGGGTTCAATGCACAGTACTGCAGAAATTGCAATGTTTGTGAATAAATGTACTAAGGCATTTTTTCTCTCCAAAGTGAAATGTTATATTGCTTTGTACTTAGTTAAGTCTAATGTTCCATGTTAAATTGTCATAACTTGACTTGCAATTTTAATTCCTTGGAATTAAGAAATACTTTTATTATTAATACAAGAATATAATATTCTTTTCAATTAACTAATCTATATTTTAGGTAGGAGATATTAAGTTGTATTTACAGGCATTTATTTTGACTTTAGAAATAAACAACTTCATGGGATCAACATAGATATCTGATGTTCTGACATAGAAAAATAAATTTAGCAGCTGACAAAAATAATGAAAATATGATGAGAAAAACTCAAAATAATTAATATTTAGTATATTATTTATGTGTATTAGCTATGTTTATATTATCAACTGAATTTTGAGATGCATTATGGATATATCACTTGTTCACCTATTGTTTTTTTTAATTTTTGTCAAATCCTCATTGAAGCATTTGTTGAAATCCCTACATTTTGCAAACTTCTACATAGAAAATTAAGACCATAAAAATGTAATATAATATTTATGTGCCATTGACTGCCTTTAATTTATCAACTGAATTTTGAGATATACTGGATAACACCTAGAGACATGATTTCACTAGTTTGACCCCTGGTTATTAGCAGCTGTCCTATATGGTCTAGAGAATGATATATGATAGACATACTTTTGGATTTAATGAATGAGTTTACTAAATGCATAGCTATCAAAAAAAATAATGAACAAGTAGAGAGGTAGACAAATTGATGAATAGACAGACAGACAGATAGATAGATAGAAAACACCATGAACTTGAGTACTCAAGGACAACCAATAGAAACCAGCTAGGAAGCCCACTGACACAGTCATCTGGAGTTACCATTTCCATAGAGGTGCTTCCATTGCTGAATCCTCTAATGTTATGCTTGTATCTAGGTGGTTATTAAATTAATATAAAATAATCTTTAAATATAAAAATAAATACTAATCTTAACAAAATTATCATTGTTTAAAAGTCTAATTGAACACCATTGACTGGCATAATAAATGATTATGAAGACTATAGAAGATAGGATGATATAACAATAGGAGGAAGATGCCCTCTCATTCAAGAATCCTAACACATAATGAAGTAAGGAAAAACCATGTAAAACTTCACATTGCAACGATAATCCATCACAACTGAGTGAATGGACTTCTAATTCCACTCAGATTTGACAATAATATGATTTGGCAAGCAGGCAAAGAATTATTTTTCTGTGCCCAGGGGCTATTTTCTTCAAACACATGCTATTTTCAATGGCTTCTCAAACATTTTAATTTAAAATTTCAGTAAATCTTTAATTTAAAACTAGTGTCATTTAAACATTTAAATTCCTATTACATGCTTTTCAGTCAAGTCAATAACTTGGGCCACAAAGGAATCTCACAGAAGTTGAAACACAGCAGATTCTTGCTACAGTACATACCTGATTTTCAAATCAGGCCTTGATCACAATCTGTTTATCAAGAGTCAAAGCTCATGGGATGGCTTGCTTCAGGGCTATCACTACAGTCTGGGTATTAAGCACAAAGCCATGGTGCTTCAGGGAGATCTCTACAGTCTTGGTATTAAACAAAGCCAGGGTGCTTCAGATGAGTGAGATTCTCAACTCATGCTCTAAATTTTATGGTAAATAAAGTGTAAAAACTAAATTACTTCATTATAGTTACTTATTTGTGTGTGTGTGTGTGTGTGTGTGTGTGTGTGTGTGTGTGTGTGTGTGCCTTTTCACATAAGCATTTATAGCAAGAAATGCAAGTGCAAATCAGAGGATAACTTCAATTTATTGGTTCTCTCCTTCCACTCTATGTGTCCTGAGACTTGAATGTTGGTTGCCAGGATTGGTGACATGTGCCTTTCAGCACTGAGCTGTTTCTCCAGATCAATTTCAAACTTTCCTTTTCTCCCTTCCTCCCTCCCTCCCTTCTCCCACACTTCCTTCCCTTCTTTATTTCCTTTCCTTCTTTCGTTTTTGAAAATTTAATTAAGTAATGCAATAGTTGATTCTTACCTTTCACTAATGTGTCACAGCAATGGAACTGAGGTCACTAGGTATGATGAAAAGTGCCTTATTCATGGCACCCACTGCTTTCCTGACAAAGCCTAAATGTTTTTTTTTTATTGCTCAAAGGCTGGGGATATAACTCAGTGGTGGAGAACTTGTTTAATATCCATGAAGTCCTGGATATCATACATACCACTCTACATAGCAAAAGAATGATACGTGTTGTTAATATTTTTCACAACGATTTTTGTCAGACAGTCCTTAATGGAGACTGAAATCTGTCCATATATTGACGTTCTACAGGGGAAAATCTAGTATATCAAATGCTTTGGAAAATTCCTCAGTCATTCCTGTCTTTCATCTGCTCTAATAAACAAGTAGTTTTGGTTAAAAACTTATAAACCTAGAGTCACATATATCATAGAAAGATATTTTACATGATGTTTAAAGACACTTTCAGTTAGTAATTGATGGAAAATTTCAGAGAAAAAAATCCTTCCCTTAGTGTATCTTAATAAAGAAATATCCTCTTCAATCACATGACTTTCCATTTCTTTGAGTTACTTTTACTTGGAGGCTGTTAAAAAACAAACAAACAAACAAACAAAAAACAAATATAAAATAACATAGAGCCAACTGCTTATCAACTGAGTGTCCGAGTCTCTCATGGCATACAATGATTATGAAAAGTCAAGGAGGCCAGCTTATTCTTCCTTCCTTTTTGATTTTCAAATTCCAGATATTTTTATTTCTCTTTTTGCAAGCTAATGAAGAATACATTGCCTAAGGAGGTGTTGTGGCAAATGGCTTTGATTCCAGAACTCAGGAGGGAGAGGGAGATGATCTCAGAGTTCCAGGCCAGCCTGATCTCCAGAGAGAGTTTCAGGACCACCATGCCTACAGAAAGAATCCTTTCTCAAAACAACAACTACAACAGAGAGTAGGTTTCTTAGATTATTTTACAACAATATTTGGAATCTGTTCATTTTGAATAATTAATGGCTATAAAATTCATTTGCTGAGAATTTGGTGCTAAAATAAAGAGTTATTTTTACTTAAAATGAGGAATTTACTTGGGCAGATTTTTAATTATTAGGCAACTTTGTTCAAAGTAACATTTAGATCATAAGTACAAAATATATTCTTATCTTGTTCAGGAAAAATAAAAAAGAAGAATCCTAACAATTGAGAAGATATAATGAAATTATTTAGAACATAAGCCAAATATGCTGAGTGTCATTTATGAAAGACACACAAACAAAACAAAATACACAAATACCTTTAAATACAACTATTCAATTGAAAGAATAAAATTATGTTAGTGAGAGTATGATATGCTAGGGATTATGTGGAATGTTTTCATACATTTGGTCACTCCAGTCACCCAACATACCTTTTTTTTTTTTTTTTTTTTAAGAATTTGAAATTGAGTCTAGAATAAGAAGACCAATTTTGTCACTTACAGGGACTTCCCTAGTTTTCAAAGTTGGCATTTTTACCGTCTAGGCCTGTGTCATTTTGACGTCTCAGGCCTGACCTCAAAGTGTTTCTTTCTCTGACAAGAAGCCTGTTTTCTTATTTTAGTCCCAGGCATGTCAACGCTGTATCTAGTTGAGGGCTATGTAGTCCGGCCTTCAACTCCACTGTATATGCAATGTCTTTGTAGCAGGAGAGATGTCCCAGCTTGAATGGAACCTTTACATTTTCCCTCATTTATATAAGTATCCAATAAAGTGAATGATAATAATACAAATAGACAATCCCCAGCATGACACACTAACAAGTTTCTCATGTTAAAGGAAGAAACTTTCACATATGATACACTTAGCTAAAAATCTGTGGCCACTATTTTGTCTTTTAACCATAATCAATAGCTTGTAAGTAAAAAAAAAAAAAAAAAAAAATCCTACTTTTATCACAGATCATCTTTTCTGAATTCCCATTTACTGATACTTACCATACTGTGTTGTAAATTCCAATTGTCAATTTGACATAATGTAGAATCCTCTTTGAGTTTGGCCTCTACACATAGCTATGGGGATTATTTTGATCTCATTGAATGATGAAGACCAGTCCACTGTGAGTGGCACCATTCTCTCACTAGGATACTGGACTGTATAAGTGGATAAAGCATAATCAGCAGCAACATGTAGCTATCTCCCCTTTCCTTTGTGGATGTTATGTGGTCTACTGTCTCAAGTTCCTATTGTCTTGACTTCCCAGCCATTGTGAACTAACATTCCATTGAGTTGATTTTTCTGGAAATATCACAACATGAGAACAGAATAAAATGCATGTGTATTTAAATTAATGCATGTGAGTTCAAATTAATTTTTAAGAGAGTGCAATACATGAAGTGTGACGATAAATACCAAATGAATTCAGGTTTTCACATTCTCAGATTTATTGAAGTATTAATTTATAATTGTTCGTTTAGATGGCCTCTTATCCATCATATAAATCTGTGTCTGTGTCTTGCCAGGAAATTGTTCCTTCCAGAACAACATTTACAGATCCATGAGCAATCCCAAAGTGGCTTCAGTAATATACACTGTTAGTTCTACCCTTTAAATTTTCCTCAGCTTTCTACTTTCATCAAGAAGAACTGATTTATTTTGTGAATTATGATAAGATGATCCAAAGCAGAATCTGTTTCTATCATGTACCACCATCCCTCCACATCTGTTATTTTCTGCATAATTATTACATTTGTGTCATTGTTCATTTAAGTTTTCATTTCTTTCACCTTGAAACATATTATAATAGCAGTAAGATTAGTTAATATCCATATTTAACTCTGAAATCATAAATATTTGTTGCAGCCTTTTCCGCTGATAATAACAGCCATATTGGCCATAAAGATAGATTGTTTAATACTACCTATGCATGTTGAACATGTGCACATTTAGAAAACTGATAAGTAAACCAGATAAGTAATTATTGTATGACAAAGCCTATTTAATCTCAATTTATATATGTTACTAATTCAATGTTATTATAATCAAATGAGTGAAATCAGTAGGGTGTTGTGGATACATTACTTTCAAAATATACATGGACAGATCTATGTATAAATACAGGTATTGATATAGAGACATACATGCAATCTCTGTTAGTTTTACCTAGACTCAACTATAATAAAAGGAAACTTTACATCTAATTACCCAGTGCCATAATTTCAGATGGCACATCTGGCTGATTGTCCTCCCTGTGCGCTATTATGGGCTTTGGCACCTGCTCTGACTAATTCAGAGAAATACCAGGTAGTGGGAGAACAAAGGGGTCCACCAGGTGTTGGTAATTTGACTCCAAGGACAATAATCCTATGCTCAATTGCAGGCTGTCTCCTTGCAGTGGGAAAGCCTTGCACAGCAATTCTACCATCTTCATCTTTACACTCAACTCACTTAACCGTTTCCCGATTCTTTCCATTTTCAAGCTTTTTTCCTCCCAGTTTCCATGAACTCTTATCCCTCATTCATTGGAAGATAGATAAAGCACAGCTCTAAAAACACTTAGAATTCTAGGTGAAATGCTTTCCAATTAAATGAAATCTTAAGGCCAGTTCAATTGGGTGACTGAATTATGAATCTTATCTATAATTTGTTCTTTTGGGCTCCAGTTTAAGGGGAATATTTGTTCCTTCATTATCTTTGACAATAACTTGACGGAGTAAGAGAACATATAAATCTTGGGATCTAAGATATTTTTGCTCTTCTTTCTACATCTTGACAACACAGAAGGGTCAACATTGCAGCAATTTTTATGTCTCAAATCTACATTATCTGTGTTTAAATCTGTAGCTGTGGCTGTCTTGACAATAAAATTTTTGCAAACTTGTGAATTTCTGATAAACTTCTTAATAAACTTTATATGTTAATCATACCAATTGTTTTTGTATAGATACAACTCTATATTAAATTGCAGTCACATTGTATTTCTTTATTATAACCAGGCACTCTTCTAAACAATTGAACCTCAAGATTTCTTGGAGTCACATGATTTAATTTTCTATTTTAACAATAATATTCTGAAAGGAAAGAATACAAACTGTTCCAATGTTTACAGGCTGTTTAATCTTTGTCCTGGCTTGTTGTGTGCTGGCACTAGTCAACAAACAGATGGTTTGATGTTAGCATGATTTGTTTAGGGGTACTGCAGGGAATAAAATTTTTCTTGTTGCTGTTAAATACATCAGATACAGATCAACTTAAAGAAGGAAGGTGCTTTTTTATTATAGTGAGAATATATAGCTAATATTGGCTGGGATATTAGGGAGGCAGTAGATGAGGCAGTGGCTCACATTTCATCTACAGAGAGGAGGCAGAGAGTGATGAATACTATGTTTGAATTCCTTTCTTCTTTCTCCTTAAAAGAATATATTCTATGGGGGGAAGTCATCTCTGGGAAGAGCTAGAAACCCAGTGCAGAGGAAATTTCCAAGAATCTATGAGGGTGAACCTAGCTAAAACTCCTAGCAATAGGAGATATGGAGCCTGAACCAGCCATCTCATATGACCAGGTAAGACTTATGGTAGAGGGACTGGGACACCAACCCAGCCACAAAGCCTTCAACCTACAGTTTGTCCTGCCTACAAGATGTGCTCGGGTAAAGGTGGCACAAAATTTGTGGGAGTGGCCAGCTTGAGACCCATGTCTTTAGAGGGAGCTCACCTTTGACACTGCCTGAATAGAGACCTAGGATAGAACCAAACATGACTGGGAAAAAAATCAATGGAATGATTCCTAATGATACTCTGCTATACTCGTAGATTCATCCCTAGCCCTGTGGTCATCAGAGAGGCTTCACCCAGCAACTGATGGGAGCAGATGCAGAGACCCACAGCCAGACATTTGGTAAAGTTGGGGGAATGCTGAGGAAGAAGGGGCGGAAGAAACTTTAGGAGCCAGAGGGTTAAGGACACCACAAGACAATGCACAGAATCAACTAATCTGGCCTCATGGGGGGGGGGGGCTCTATGAGACCATTCATTTCATGGTCACTCAGTAGAATAATTGTAGTAAGTTTTACTTCAGGTCACATGACTTACTCAGTAACATGCTTTTTGCCTAATTGGCAGATATCGGTTCTATCCAGTAGAGATGGCATTAAATCCAACCAAAGCACAAACAGCACACTTACCTAGAAATAATAGTGGGAGCAATACCTCTCACAATAGTTTCCCACAGAAAATATATATCTTGTAATAAATCTAAGGAAGTGAAAAACTTGTATAATAAAACCTTTCAAGGCAGTGAAGACAAAATGAAAATGATATCTAAAGGTGGGAGACCTTCATGTCATGGTTGATAGGACTGATACTATGAAAATAATCATCATTTCTCCTTTTAACTTAGTGTAGGATCCCTTCTCACAGGCTGTCCTGACCTATATTTAGGGTTTGTCTTCTCATGCAAACTTTTCCGAAAACACCTTCACTGAGCTATACAGACTTGGGTTTCCAAGATGACTCTGTGTCCTTTGAGGTGAACAACAAAGCTGGTTCATCACAGAAGTGATTTAGTATTCCAGAGAAGATGAATTTGCATCTGTGAATAATTATCTTTTCCTGGTTCTGTCCATATTCTGGAAGCATACATCCATATCTCATCAGTCTTTTTCTATTTAAAAAATTTCGTATTCATTTATTTCAATTTGTTTATTTTTATTACTGGATGAGCTATCCATATGTTAATTATATGCTGTCATTTATAATTCCTCTACACACAGTCTATTATTACTGGTTTACACTGGACAGAAGTGGAGATTGCTGATTTTACCCTACATAAACTAGTCACATAAACTAACTCAAATCACAATTGTTGGTACACTATTAAATTTTTTTCAGTACATTAGTGTTGCACCTTTCCTAAAGCTAAAGCATATGGTACTTATTTCAAAGGTTAATTATCTAAAAGGCACACTGAGTCCTTTGTACCTAGACAATGAACATGGGTCTATAATTGAGGATTTAAAGAGCCCCCTGGTTGCCTGTGTTTCCCTGTAAAGACTGTACTCATTGCTTTTATTAAAGCTGTTCATGAGTTCATATTGTCAAATTCTAATTTTCTCAACAAGTTTGACCCATTCAAATTTAAAATACTATTTATAGAAAGATACCCTTTATGTTGGTCTGAATTAATGATTTATCTAGTCTATCTGTTGCAAGGAAAATATTAGAATATCTTTCTTCACATTACTAGCATAGTTTGAGAAGCAAACAAAAATCAACCCATACACAACACTTTAAAACATTAAACTTAATCTTAAGATATATTTATACTTCCTATTTTATTTGAGGAGTATTCCTACATAGTTCTCAATGATTCAAATAAACAATTTCAAGTGTAATTGTTTAGTTAATAAATGTAATTAATTACCAAACATATTGAAATCCTTGTGTTTTAGATTACATGTTTTTCTATAAATGCTTTTGCAATTTAAAGTGTATACAAATACATATTACTATCTGTCCTAATTGTATAGCATATGGTAAATAGTTCCTTTTCAATTCTTTCTGCTGCTTTGTATTTTTATTTTATTTTTTCATACTTAAGATTTTATCATATGATGAAGTAAATGATTCACAATTAATACATTTTAACAGCAAACACCAGTGTTATAGGTTTAGAAGCCCATGGATGAAGCAAAGACAGGGTTTGCTTCCTGAGTAGACAGTCTTTTTTATTTATTTATTTTTATTTTTTATTTTTTGGCATTATTCTCTTTCTCTTTTTTTTTAAGAAATTGTTTCATTCATTTAACACACCAATCAAAGATCCCCCTCTTCCCTCCTCCCATACCCCCAGCCTCCCACTTCTAACCAACCACCCCACTCCTCCCAACAAGAAGGCAAGGCCTCCCATGGGGAGGCACATTAAGGCAAGTTGAAGCCTTCCCCCCTCCTCAAGGCTGTACCAGATGTCCCATATAGTCAGTAGGCTCCAAAAAGTCTGTTCATACACCAGGAATGGAATCTGATCCTACTGCCAGGGGACCCTCCAAGCACATCAGGCTACACAACTGTCTCACCAGGCAGAGGGCCTAGCTTAGTCCCATGAAGACTCCACAGCTGTTGATCCAAATTACATGAGTCCCACTAGTTTGGTTTGGTCACCTCTGCAGGTTTCCCCATCAAGATTTTGATACACTTGCTCATAGAATCCCTCTTATCTCTCCTTGACTAGACTCCTGGTTGTGTGTTTTTAATAGTGCCTTATTTTATTTAGAGAACTGTTCACTACTGTGTACAGCGGTGTTTGCATAATGGTACTCATTGCTATTGAACCAGAATAAAATCATGTAATATACAATATAAATTTATTTGTTCTATATGTCAAAGTATGTTCAACTGATGAAATAACAGGAGCTATTTAAAATAGAATATATGATTAATGACAGGTATTTTCTTTTATAAAATAATATGTTTAGGTATCCTGTTGAAAACAATCAATGTATTTTACACTTCTTAAAATGTATATGAAGCCGGGTGGTGGCGGTGCACACCTGTAATCCCAGGACTCGGGAGGCAGAGGCAAATGGATCTCTGTGAGTTGGAGTCCAGTCTGGTCTACAGAGCTAGTCCAGGACAGACTCCAAAGCTACAGAGAAACCCTGTCTCAAAAAACCAAAAAAAAAAAAAGTATATGAATATAATTTTAGAAGTTAGAAAATTGCATAAAATATTTATAGTATTTATGAATTCTATCAGCATTATAAGCTCTATATATTTATCTCAAAATTAAACATCATACCTATAGAAATTGAAGTAGAAAAATTAAAAAAAACACAACAAAATTCTTTTAATGCTGTCTTCTAACAACTTCCTTAATTTGTCACCATAATAACTACTAGGTGTGTTGGTTTGGATAGAAATGGTCCCCATGGGCTCAAATATTTGAATGCTTGGTCATAAGGGAGTGGTGCTACTTGAGAGAGGTTCAGCCTTGTAGTAAGTGTGGCCTTCTTAGAAGAATGGTGTTAATGGGCAGATTTTGAAGTTTCAAGGGCTCAAGACAGGCCCAGTGTCTCTTGCTGCCTGCTGCTTGTAGATGGATATGAAACTCAGCAACTCTTCTGCATTTTGTTTGTCTGATGTCATGCTTCCAGCCATGATGACAATGGACTAAACCTCTGAACTGCAATCCAGCTCCAATTAAATCCTTTATTTTATGAGTTGCCACGATCATGGTGTCTCTTCACACAGTAGAACACTGAAAAGGACACTAGGAAAGCAGCATATGTTTTACTTAATAAGAATATGTAAGACTTAATGCAACAAAAGATTATTCATCTTTTCCTAAACCAGACTATAATTTTTAACAGTATAATATAGGTAAATAGAATTTCATAATAACTAGAAATTATGGTTGGGATTTTGGCAGACTTTGCCATCTCTGCTTTGATGTGGTTTCTCAAGCTCTTGAAGTACTGAAGAAACAATAGTCTATATTAACACTACAGATTTCTATCACATTCAGATAAAAATCTTACAAGTATTTTAAGAGAATGCCTGCTTCTTTGCTGAAAGTAAATTCATTCTTTGGAAGGTTTTGTCTTCTAAAAGCACTAGAGTGTGCGGAGACTCCCTGACTCTAACTTCCTAAAGACCACCAGAACTGAGGATTTCTTACATCATTGGCATTTTAATGGAAAAGCTGTTTGCTATCACCCATATCATGTCATCCTATATAACTATTGAGTTGTATACTAACTTAGGGTAGATTTATAATTTCCTTATGATGTGCCAAAATTTTATAGAACTACTATACTATTTATATAAATGTCCTTAAAATCTGTACATTTTTGTGACTGTGGGAGGTTGTAGAACCCAAATCTCATAAATCATAAGAGATGACTATATGCAAAAAGTTTTTTTTAAAACCATATATAATGTCAAAAACATTAGTGAAATGTGAAACAACTTGAAACTCTAGATACAAATTGTCTTCCCTAAAAAGCATAAAAATGGAAAGGATATTTTAAGGGGGTATTGGATGGTATTTGTCATGTTGGAAGATAATGAGAAATTCAAACTTTCAAATAGTTATCCAATATTCCAGCATTCTCTGTTTTAAAAATTAATAAAAATGATACTGATATATATTGTAATTAAACTTAGCCGTCAATAGACACTTAGGTTAAGCAATGCTTAAAGGGATTATTTTATTTCGGGAACAGTGTTAAGTTCCCCAAACACTAGATACAAAGTCAGAGACCCATAGTTTTAGTAATTGAAGAACATACAATAAAATATTTGAAACTACAGGACCAAATGATTTCATAATTTTTGAGCAATAAAAATAAAAAAGTAGATTTCATTATTGAAATTCCAGTGGAACTTAACAAATTCAGAATAGTGTAATTGTTATATACCAGCTCAGATTCTGATAGACGATGATGCAAGTTAAAATATCCATCAGTCTTTTAGTGTTGCATTGTCTTTAGCAAGGTTTCACAAAAACTATAGAAACACAGAGCGCAACTTTTATGTGCAATAGTCTAGCTCTCTAAGTATTTCAATGAATGAGACTAGAAATGCCTCTGATAATATTGGATCTCTTATAAAGTTCTACACAAAAAGAAATCTGTCTTCTGTAAGTATTGTGATAGAAGCCGGCACTGCAGCACCATCTTCATCTAGTCCTTTGGACTTCCATTCCCAGTTTCTCAGACGTCCCTCCTTATTCTTGGATAAAGGATTTTAGTGAGAAACTTCATTGTTTCTACTTCTATTGATGATGTTACATGATTGACAGATTCAGTTGTCTTTTTTGTTTAAATTCTATATAAATTGCCAGATTAAAATTAATAATCAAGAATATATGCCAGTATTTACACACATGGCCAGATGACCATTTTCCATGTTCAGTTATAGGAGGAATGCAATATTTCCTAATTATTTTGCCCTATATTATTTAAATTTCCATGTTATTTTTATTTGATAGTTTTATGGTTTATCCTCACAAATAGTAGTAGCAACTTTATGTGTCTTTTGAGCTGGAATAGTTAAAGCAGAATAATGCAGTCTGATCATCTGTAAAAAGTCAGCTGACAAAGACTAATGCTCTGAGATCTATAACATAAAGCCAAACATATCTTGGTAATCAGTTCTTTCTTGGTTATCGGCATTTGTATTTATTTTACAAACCAAGAGAGAGCAATTACTTCTATATTCTGGAATGTGTGGTATGCTTCCTTTGGTAAATGCATTTGGTAACTGACTCAGCAGAGTCATTCTCGGTACAGGAGTAGGAGTTGTGCAACCTAGCTCTGGGCATGCCAGGATGTGTGAACCTGTTCATGTGAAGCTGTTCATGCTGAAGAGAGGATGGCTTTGAGGAGGTTGGATTGCTTTTAAGTCTTCTTAAAAGCACAAACCTTCAATTATTAAAGGTTTTCAAATTAAACAAAGATTCAACAAGATAAAAACAGCAAAAAAACAATAACAAAAATGCAAAAATCCCTCACCCTCCCTGAACCATGGAATCCATTTTGTTTTGGCCAATTTCCTCTGGCATTGGACCTATCTAGAGTGTGGTTGATATATACCTAGTGATACTCCATTGAAAAAAACAATTTTCCCTTTCCCAGAAAGTATCAATTGCAAATACTTTCAGAATTAGGGATACAGAGAGAGAGAGAGAGAGAGAGAGAGAGAGAGAGAGAGAGAGAGGGAATAAGGTAGGGCGGGTAGATGGGTGGGGAAGTAGAGAGATCAGGGAACATGTAGAGCAGGGAAAAGAATATGAACAAAATGCATTATATGAAAAAATTAAATAAACAGAGAAAAGTATTTTAAAACAATCATTCTCATTGAAAACAATTGGTGGTATCCATATCATCATTTTAAAATTAAAATGATCACTATATAAGAAGTTAAGATTCAAAACATCAACAAAATTAAGAAGAAATTATCATCAGTAGATACATTTCTGTTTTAGCTGTTTTTTTTATAGCCTACTTAATGTGCAAATAAGATTGTTTCTGTACTAGAAATTTATTCACTTAGGAATACCCTAAACTTACTTCTGTGTCTTTGCTGTATCACTGAAGAATAGTAATAGTATAATGAAAGGCAATTGTATAGAGTGAGAAAAAATTAATAATGGATTATATTTAAATTAATAGCTTGTGCTGGGACAAACAGCACTATAAAATTAAAGGCATAAAAATCAAATATGCACACATTACAGCACACAATATTATAGGATAACAAACTATACATGATATAAACTACCCTTGAATATAACCATACATACAAATGAGCTATCATAAAACATGAAAAATTTAAAGTTAAAAATAATATTTCTTCTAAATTGAGGTCAAGTTATAAGTGGAAGCTGACTTCACACCCTGATTCCAAATGTATACACAAGCCACTGGCAATGATTCCTGTCAAAGTTTAAAATTAGTAGCTGTAACTATCACATCACCAAATCATATAAGGGGCAAAGTTGTTGGAAAGGCAACTGTCATAAAATAAATGAATATATAAATAAATTTAGGATGCAACACACTTTTAACTGTGAAAAAACCCAGCATCAAAAAATCACACTATGCCATGAACACATTTACACTGCATTTTCACAGAACTGACAAATTGCACAGGAAATTCATCTATCTGCCAATCTTCTATTGATTATTGTTTATTCATCATGTATATATCTAAAATCCATCTATCATCTATGTAACAAATAGCTATTCTCTATCATCCTTAATCAACCCTGTAATTACCACGTGTCTGACAATCAATCACAAATCTCTCAACCACCTATTATCATTTGCCTACCTTTACCAATTATTTATATACTATTATTCATTTATCTATTTTCTGTCTGTCATCTATCAGTCTATCTTCTATCATCAGCCTTTTGTGTAGCTATCTTTTATTTACAACCTATTTTCTATCTAACACCTATCCTTCTATTCTAATTGGATATTATTATCTGTGTATCTGTCGGTCTACCTGTCTATAATCCTTTAAATTTTGGGGGAAACCAGAAAAAATAAACTGGACTTAGAGCATGTAGTATAATGATGAACTTGATGTAAAAAATATATCAACTTTGTTAAAATGATATATGTGTGTGCCATTCCAAACTCTGTGAAATTTCAAACTAGTTAACCTTAACTTTTAGTAGAGGAACATTCTGGGATGAAATATCTGATAATCATTTTATTTTCAAGGTAAACACTAAAATGGCTAATGTTAAATGAGGGAGGATGATTACTTAAGGCTATGTTATTAAGGAAAAGAAGTAAGAATATCCAGTATTCTACTGAAACCGAAGTAGTGACTACAGTGTGGCTACAGTGTAAAGGAGTTCATATGCTAGTGAATTCGTTAATTTGTCTCACTGAATAAAACAACAAAAACAAACAAAAAAATAAAACAAACAAACCATAAGGCTGTTTTCCCAAATTACTCACAGGAAGTAGTTTGTTCATATCAAAGTAACAATATTAGAATTTCAGCATTAATATTTGAATGAATAATTTCAACCTTATTATTTTGATTTTTTGATTCAAGAAAGTTTTCAAATGTTCAATAGTTTGTTAATCTCTCTACACTAAAGAAACAGAAGTCTATAGTAGGTATTCTTATTTTCATAGACACTAAACTATTAACAGTGGTTGAACATGTTTTTTCCATACAACAAGAATATTTCAGTTGCTGTTTTTCCACATAGAAACTTGAGTAGAATAATTTTCTCTTTGAATTGAGAACAGTGAAGATATGATAATTAGGCTTTACTCCAGATCCAGAGCCATGTGACCTGCAGGTCAGATTCCTATCACAATTTTTCTTTGGAATTTGTATCTGTGTAAAATTGAAATATATTAGGGATATTATTATTTTGCTCTCTTAGTTAGGGGGATGCTGAGAAATCATTACAGATTACTCAACATGTATGTGTTCCTTGCAATAAAAGAACAGATTCAATAGAATAAAAGCATCAAAAGATGTCATGTGTTCAGTAAAAACTACATTGGTTGCAAAGTGCACTAACTAAGTCATTATGAAACATATGTAAGCAAGATAAACATATGCAGAGGGCAGTTTGTAAACATCAATAAATGACAATCAGTCCAATTTTAAAAGTAATGGAGGGAAACAAAAATAAAATCTTTCTTGAGAGGGAAGAAAACTTCTGGTAGAATGGGTTCCAGGACAGAGAAGAAAAAGAACAAACAGAGAAGAGAGATTGGAACACCAAATACCCATAGCATCGTGTTCTTACAATTGAAACAGTGTCTTGCAATGCTCATTGAAAATATGACTGGTGGAGGCTATGGATGCCAACTTGAACCTTAACGCTTAAGATTCATTTTCTTTGGGAAAGAAACATGCTTTGAGGGCTGGTATTGTAGGGCTTTTAAGAAAGCAATGCCTCTGGTACTCTGGAGGAGAGCTACATGTATCCAGTGAAGATCTAATCCCACCAGTCAGGACAGCCCCCCGAACATTTCAGTCTCCTAAAGTGGGCCACTATCTAGGGAATAAGTGTTTAGAGCAAGTGTCTGTGTAGACAGTTCAAATTAAAGTCATGGCAATTGTGAAAAAAAACTTCTATTTGCCTTAGGTAATATGTGAATACACCAATGTTTCAGTAGTTTCAATTTGTAAACACAAGAAGAAATTCAGCTACACTTTGAAACAGAAATGCACTGTTGACTATAACTTTCTGGGGTTATCCTAATTGTGAAGTAATATAAAATATTAGAATCAATAACAAATATAGCAAAATCAGTGCAGTTTTTCTTCATAAAGCTACTTGCTAATAAAATTATAGTTCTAAAATTAATCGAATTAACCATTCTTTTTCTTTCTCTGTTTCCAAATACACTGTGTTAATAATCACGCTCAAGTCTATCAAATGATTGCTTAGTTTGAAAGTTTCTCTGAAGTTGTAGTGAATGATCTATGAATTATCACTTATTATGATCATCAAGTTCCTCATTAGCTTTGTCATTTTAATGTTTAACTGGACTCTATCTGATTCCAGAATATATTGCAGTAAAACAATTAAAAATGTAAACTCACATCTTGTATTAATCTTACTATCTCAGTTGATATCACACTAAATTCAACTCATTGAAATCTAAAAGGCTAAGACAGACAAATTTAAATGTAAATTAAAACTTGATTTGCGAATGTTTGCTCATTTAACTTTCAAGTGTGAATTTCACCTCTTCTGCATTAATTTTTAACTTCCTGCCTGATTTCATTGTATTTCCTATGTAATTGCTGTCTGGCTATATCAAAATATTGTGAAAATTGCCCTAATGAGTAAAAATGAAACAAACCTATAAAAACATATGATTTTTATTGTGAAATTATAAATCCTAAAACTAACCATTGTTCATTCATTCAAGGGATATCTGCAGAAATATTTAGCATTACAGTTTTGCTGGAGGTAAGGTTTCAGTTTATGCCCATAGGTCCACTTTCCTCTTCTTTTTTCTACATGTCACTCTCGGCTTAAATACTAAACTCATCATCTTGATTTAAAAAGGCTCTTTAAAACTGTTAGCTGGGCATTTTTCTCAGTTCCTACTCACTTTGTTCTCAGTTTACTAAACCTTGTTGATTCAAAACACACATATTCAAACTTTCATCTGATTTCAAAAGGAAGACCTTCGGTGTTCACACACGCAGAACACTGGAAGTCGGAGGCCTCTGCTCTCTTTACCACTACCAAACACTGCAAAGCAGATGCTCTCAGAGAATTCACCAGGACACCAAGAAGGATTTCAGACACTGGTGTTCCCGGTTTTCGCATTTTTCTTGTAATCGCTTACCTGTGCTCTCCTGCAAAGGAAACAGCATTACCTGTGTTGCATTTTGCTTTCCAGTGTCAGCAGCCAGGACCACATGTTTACAGAGCAAGGAAGATTTATAAGTTAGCAGATGGAAAACATTTCTGCTACCACTTTTGGAGGATTGTCTAAATATCCTTAATGTAATTGCATGTAAATTGAATCATCATTTTCCTTTTATTGCAGGCTTCATGCTTCCTTGCAGAAGAAAGGACATGAGTATTACATGAAACACCATGCATGTATGCAGAGGGAATGCATTCTCTGAATATTTAAGCATTTTTTGTTTCTATTCATGCACTTAAAACCAATTTTAAATAAATTTTAAATTAGTATCACTTAATTGGTGATTAACATGTCTTAATTTTGGGAAAATGGGCATCTGGGAAATGGAGTGGATGACTGACCACTTATCCTGTCCAAATTGAAAATGATTGATTATATATTCCTTTTTGCCCTGTTTTACAGTTTGACAAAAATTGATCACCCATGTGACTAAGAATGATACTAATGAATTGCAGAGTACCTTAGCTCAACCTCTTATGGGCATAAAATTCAGTATGTGCTGTAGCCCACTAGGTTTCCTAGTGGCTGTACCCAGCAGGACTGCATAAGAGGTTGATTGGACCACAGGCCTGGGTACCAGTTGTTTATAAGGGTCTAACGAGCAAGGGGGAGGCCTTTTGCTCCACCCCTTGGCATTGTTATAAATGACCTCTGGAATAAATGTCTGGGCTTATTTGGATATGGATCTAAACCCACCTGAGTCTATCCTGTGTTTTCTCTCTGCTTCTTAACTCTCTAAGTTTCTTATTCCTCAATCTTCAAGAGTCCCTGGGGTAAATAAGTGTGGGTGCTGGTCTCCTACAAGTTTGAAATTAGACTTTTTTTATTATGTGTACTGGTGACTATCTTTTAAATTGTATTTTTAACTTTTAATAAAAATAAATTATTTTCTCATACAATATATCCTGATTTCAGTTTCCCTTTTCTCTGCTCCACCTAGTTCTTCCCCACCTCCCCTCCCACCTGGATCTACCTACCCCCTTCTTGTCTCTCATTAGAAAAGAACAAGCTTCTAAGTGATAACAACAAAACAAAATATAATAAGGTAAAACAGAAAACATCACATTGAAATTAGACATTGCAAACTGATAGAAGGAAAAGAGGCTCAGGCAAAGGCACAAGAACCAGAGACCCACTTGTTCACACTTTCAGGAGTCCTATAGAAACACTAAATTGAAAGCTATACACAGAGAACCTGGTGCAGACTCATGTAGGCCCTATGCTTGCTGCTTCTGTCTGTCGGTTCATAGTAGCCTTGTTCAGGTGATTTACAAGACTTTGTTCTCCTGGTGTCCTGCATCTTCCCTGGCTCTTACACTCTTTCTGCATCTTCTTCTGTGTGGTTCCTTGAGATCTGTGGGGAGGAATTTGATAGTGACATCCAACTTCGATGGGGATGTCTTTCTGTACACCGTGAATATGTATTGCTCTGATAATACTTTAATCTCAGTCATACCTTATTTGGAAATGAAACCTCCTCTACTATAATAGAAATGGGGAGATGACAAAGAAAAGGATCTCTACCACTATGAATACTGACCAAGAGGTGAATGTGAGTAAACACAGAAAAGAAAAGATATTGGTTATCTATGACATTTGGAGCAACAAATAGACTTTCTGTTTATCACTGTCTGTTGAGGCTGCATAAATATTACCATGGAAAAGGATGTAGGCAGCAGCGATTCCTTTTCCTCAGATCTGTAGTTTGAGAAGTTTGAGATCACGGCCTCAGATTGGTATAGTCCATCCTTTTGCTGACTTTTCTCTTCACATGGAAGATTATCATTTAGAGTACTCTAAACTCTTCTAATGAGATCACAGAGGCACCTAGCTCTTGATCTGGCTTCATCCCCAAAGCGTCATTTCCAAATAAGGTATGACTGAGATTAAAGTATTATTATTGTAATATTGGGTGGATGATAAGATATTCAACCCACTGTACTATGCCAGATTATTGAATGATAGACTAACATTATCTGTAATGCAGTATATAGAGAACAACGTGCTGTGGATATCGCTCTGTGTAAATAAAGTTCTGATTGGCCAGTGGTCAGGCAGGAAGTATAGGCGGGACAAGAGAGAAGAGAATTCTGGGATGTAGAAGGCTGGAGAGAGACACCGCCAGCTGCTGCCATGAAAAGCAACATATAAAGACACTGGTAAGCCACAAGGCATGTGGCAAAGTATAGACTAACAGAAATGGGTTAATTTAAGATAGAAGAAGCAGATAACAAGAAGCCTACCATGGCCATACAGTTTCTAAACAATGTAAGTTTCTGTGTGCTTTCTTGGTTGGGTCTGAGCAACTGTGGGACTGGCGGGTAAGAGAGATTTGTCCTGATTGGGGCAGGCAGGAAAACTCTAACTACAAATGGCGCCCAACGTGGGGCAAGAGTTTCCACCTAAAACCTAAAAAAAAGAGATTCTAAAACTGAGCTAAAAACAGCCTCCTAGTTGTCTCTCTCAAATTAGTGGCAGCCTGCCGGTTTGAGCTACTATGGCGGGTTCCTGGTGTATGCATCTGACCTGCAGTGTGGCAGGAATGAGGAGTCTACAAGTGGCACTTTACTCTGCTGCATGGTGGATTTAGCCTTTGCTAGTTAAAAAAAAAAAAAAAAAAAAAAAAAAAAAAAAAAAAAAAAAAAAGGTTTCTGGGCTATGCACTGCTTTGATAGAACTGCTTCTGATAGTTGATGGTACACATGGCTCAAGACCCAGAGCTGGTGGTAAACTGTACCACCGCCATGTTGGGAAGCTGAGGTGGGCGGAGCCAGCAGCCACAGTGGCGTTTTAGTCTTACAAAGATGGATATGACACAGAGAATCTGGTTTGTCTTATCTTTGGGACTTTTAACTGCAGAAAAAGATTTGATCATAAAAGCTGTTGAGTTAAATAAATATGTAAAATTTAAAGGTACCTTGACTTCAAAATTTGGGTATAAGGATATGTTGTTTTGGAAAAGAGTCTCTGCTTTTGTTTCCACAGAAAGCCCGAGGCTGTGGATTTGTTCCAGATTAAGATACATCAGGTTTCATCAGCCAAGACCACCTGAAAGGTCTCTAATGACACCATGGTCCAGATGATCAAACATCAGAATGCTTTCAAGGCAACTGGCTCAGAGGTTCACCCTAATGGACTACTCCATAATCCTAAAATTTTCTTTGTGTCCCCATAAGACACAGCGCCCCCTCCAGCAGGAAGTAGTAAGAGAAACTATGCCCAATTTCCCAGCTGGCTTTAGAGATGGAATTGGCTCACTCCTTCTCTAAACCCAGACATATTGCTAAAAGAAAAGGTTAAGAGATTCTTGTGTCCCAAATCAGAAATGCCCTCTGGTGTGGGACAGAGAAAAACCAATATTTTTCTTTAAAGCAGTTTGATTATAAATTTGATCTCTTTCTAAAGAAGAAAAGGGGAAATGATACAGATATAAAAGGATAAAAGGGTAGATTAAGGAATTTACTTCTAAAGAGCAACAACTTGTTTAAAATGTTTTACATTGGTATAGATTTTAGTCTATTGATAAAAACTTAAAGTTAATTTTGTGATACTGTGTGTATATTTCTAATCATGTTTAAGGTATTATGTTTGTATAGCTCATTTTAAATTGAAATGGATAATTAAAAATAGATTAATAATTAGTCATCTGTGATAATCATACTCATAGCCATGTTAGTTAAATCTTCTAGATATACATAGACATATTTCATATAGATAGGTAATCTTCAATTACTTCAAAGACCTACAGAATATGGCATTTAAAATACTTCTAAAATTTAGACTTTCTGGACAGTGAGACATGTCTGTTCCTGGCAGCACTGATTTACTTCAGAGAGGAGGATGGGCATTGAAGACACTTCATATGGAGTTTATCTTCACCTTGGCAAAAATAGCCATTTGGGCAAGAAACTGTTCTTGCCTGGACTGCTTGATCAACTGGATGTGCAGGACCCATAAAAAGGTGACCACTAAACTTTGCTTGACAAAATGGTCCTTCAGGTTCCTGCTTCACAGAGGAAACTGACAGACATTCTACAGGACACTGAGAGAAGTGACCGAGAGACTCTAGCCCTGTGGGCTAAACATAAATGCCCCAACATTACAAAGGAACATTAGGTGACTGTTCAGGCTGCCAGCTGTCTCTGTCTACCCTGCAAGACTCCCAAAAGTTGCTTGCATCCTTCTCCCGGTTCTCAGGTAATATTATATCCTTCTGAGGTCTTTGCTGTGGTTAAAGACTAGATAGTTATAATTTCCTCTGTTATGAAAAAGATAAGTTAGATATAAAACCTTAGACTCACAAATATAAGATAGATAGGATATCTTCTTTAATATTGTAACTGTAATTCTTGCTTGATAATTATTTTGTTATATGTAATTGTACTATGTAAAAGTTAAAACCTTCCTTAAAAAAAAAAAGAAAAGGGGAAATGCTGTGGATATCGCTCTGTGTACATAAAGATCTGATTGGCCAGTGGTCAGGCAGGAAGTATAGGCAGGACAAGAGAGAAGAGAATTCTGGGATGTAGAAGGCTGGAGAGAAACACCACCAGCTGCCGCCATGAAAAGCAACATGTAAAGACACTGGTAAGCCACAAGGCATGTGGCAAAGTATAGACTAACAGAAATGGGTTAATTTAAGATAGAAGAAGCAGATAACAAGAAGCATGCCATGGCCATACAGTTTCTAAACAATGTAAGTTTCTATGTGCTTTCTTGGTTGGGTCTGAGCGACTGTGGGACTGGCGGGTAAGAGAGATTTGTCCTGACTGGGCCGGGCAGGAAAACTCTAACTACAACAACATGACATCAAATATGTAGACCATGATTAAGAACATTTCTCTTATTGACATAAATTTGCAAATAAATAAATTCAGATGGTTTATAACATTAAGGGAATTTTAAAGTAATGGAGTAAAAATAGAGCAGATAGATATCTTATTAATCCCAGAAAATGACTGTTTGCATAGTTAACTTCTTCTCTCACATGAGAAATTACTGAATGAAGTAACGAGCCTCCATGCCCTTTCTTCCTCATTTAGATCTTTTGTTTTTGTTTTTGTTTATACTTAATAAAAATTGTTCCCGGGGGTTGGGGATTTATCTCAGTGGTAGAGCGTTTGCCTAGCAAGTGCAAGGCTCTGGGTTCAATCCTCAGCTCAAAAAAGAAAAAATGTTCCTTGATGATTTCAGGAAGTGTTCTCGCTGTCTGAAACCATTCTGTATCTTATCATTCTTACACTGTTAATCACTTCTTTGATAAAAAGGCCCTTTCCAAAATGCACATCTTCTTTTTGTTTTGTGATTCATTGAGTTTAAGCTAGGTCATCTGTATAACACAGGGTTGAAAATGTCCTTTATATCATGGTGGGGATAATCCTGGAATCTGTCAGTAGACAACAATTCCACAGGGAATTATATGGTTTTCTAGACCCTCACCTATCCATGACTGGTGTTGACATGTTCAGTCTTGGGAAGGCCTGGTGTATATAAACACAGCTGCTATGGGTTCATGATATCAATGCCTATATTCACAGCCCTTCTTTGGGATCTATTTTTCCTTTCTTCTGCTTATTCCATGGTGTTCATTTAGCCTAAAAGGGAGTGGTATAAATGTCTTGTTTAGCCTTCAGAATTTTTTTTTTTTGGTATAAACAAATAAACTTTGTCTCATCACTAACAGAAAATAACTATTTTAATCACAGATACAACTGATCAAGTAGACAAGAGTATTTTCTAATATGTTGCTAGAAATTGCTTTTGTGACAAAACTTATAATTCACTAATATTTTCAATACTATCTAGGAAAATTGGTATTTAAAATTTGTGGATATAGATAAAGATGAATCAAATATGTTGTCATATTTAAATAAAACCCATGATACCTTTCACTATTTTATTATTGAGTTTTATTTAGTTGTTATATAATAGGATTGTTGGTCTACATTTTTCTTTTTTCTTTTTTTTTTGAACTGAGGATCAAACACCGGGCCTTGTGCTTGCTAGGGAAGCACTCTACCACTGAGCTAAATCCCCAACCCCTGGTCTACATTTTTCTATGGGAAACACAAAATTAGTGTATGTGGATGCACAAGAGCTTACTCTGACTCTCTAATGGGCACACTGTCTAGCCTTGAACAACACTCTTGCCAGAGATCCTTTAGAAGTACATATTGTTAAGAGTTTAGTATCTTCATGCATGCTCTAGAGCTAAAATTAGGGTTTACAAAAAATGCAAACCACCTCAAACAGTTGTCTGCTTTTGTAATGGGATTGATTATATCCAAGTAACTGTTTTCGTAAAAATATTTCATAATAATGCATAAGTCATGGAATCACACACCAAAAGCAATCAATGCATACTAATTTTGATAGTTCTTTGTCAACATTATTTACTCTTTTTATGTTATAGGATTTTTGAAAAGACAAATTAAGTACATTATTTAAAGCATCTCTAAAATTTAGTTTAATGTCCTCTATCTTTTATGATCAGGCTAAATTTATTAGTGAGTTTGCGTCTTCATCTTCAATCATAAAATACTTTCAGAGGATATATTAAATAAAAATATTACTTAAGTTAATTGTGGTTCAATTGTTTTGTGGTTAAATTTTAAAATATTGTCTTTGGAAAAATCTTATTTGTTGAGTCAGGTATTATTTTGTAGTGAGGAGCATAAGAACCATGAGTGACTTGTTCATGTACATATTATTAATCGGTGAAGAATATATTGGCCCAGGGCAAAAAAGAACTGCTTATAGAATGGAGCTTACACTATTAAACCAAAATATTTTCACATTCTTGGTTTAAAAACATCCAAATAAGGGATTTAAATTGTAATGGAAATTTTAGCACTCAAAATATTCATTAGCATATCCAAGTCTGGTTTAAAGAAAGCTTTTTTTTTTGGCTATACTTCATCCATATATACTTGTTTGGTCCATGGACAGAGAAAGACATCACATATTTCAACATTATGTTTTGTTCTGAGTGTGTGTGTGTGTGTGTGTGTGTGTGTGTGTGTGTGTGCGTGTGTGTTCCCTTTCCACAAGATAAAATGTGCAGGTCTGATGTCAATTTATTTCCAAGTGAGATAATTCATGTGAGAGAATATTTTCCACCTCTGTTTAAAAATAATTCACCTATTAAGCACAACTTACCAAAGAATAATGAAGTTGGTGTTATAGGAGGAAACCAAAGTATTATTTGTAAAGACAGCAAACTTGAAATTCAGCAGTGCATCAGTTAGTATCAAGTATATAATATGAATATGTTATATGAAGTGTGTTCTTTATTAAGAAGAATTAGTATAGTTGTTTTGATTAGAATGTATAGCAGAAATTTATATTGCAAATTTGATAGGCTGTCTGTCTTGGAATTAGGTATAATCATAGTTTTACTTTTTGATTATTTGCAAAATCCTTAAAGTCAATTTAAAATAATAATATTTGCAGAATTAAAAATATACTTCAATATTTTGGCTATAAAACTTGACAATGGTACATTGATGAACTTACTGGTATCATTGTTTTTTAAATGTATGTTTTTTTAAGAAATTATTATTATTATTATTATTATTATTATTATTATTATATTTGTGTTTTAATTTTACATATCAGCCATAGGTTCCCCTGTCCTCCCCCCTGCAGCCCCCACCCCCACCTTCCCCCAGCCCCTCCCCTCCATTCCCATCTCCTCCAGGGCAAAGACTCCCCTGGGGATTCAATTCAACCTGGTGGATTCAGTACAGGCAGGTCCAGACCCCTCCTTCCAGGCTGAGCAAAGTGTCCCTGCATAATCCCCAGGTTCCAAACAGCCAGCTCATGCGCTAAGGACAGGTCTAGGTCCCACTGCCTGGGTGCTTCCCAAGCAGTTCAAGCTATTCAAGTGTCTCATTTATCCAGAGGGCCTGATCCAGCTGGGGGCTCCACAGCCTTTGGTTCATAATTCATGTGCTTCCAATCGATTGGCTATTTGTCCCTGTGCTTTTCCAATCTTGGTCTCAACAATTCACACTTTTACAATCCCTCCTCTTTCTCGACAATTGGGCTATAGAAATATACAGAGAATTCTCAACAGAGGAAGTTCAAATAGCTGAAAAACATTTAAGGAATTGCTCAACATCCCTAATTATCCAGGAAATGCAAATCAAAAAGACTCTGAGATAACACCTTACACCTGTCAGAAGGGCTAAGATCAAAAACACAGAAGACAGCTTCTGCTGGAGAGGATGTGGAGCAAGGGGAACTCTCCTCCACTGCTGGTGGGAATGCAAGCTTGTACAGCCACTTTGGAAATCTATATGGCGCTTCCTTAGAAAATTGGGATTCAATCTCCCCCAAGACCCAGCTGTAGCAATCTTGGGCATATACCCAAGGAATTGTCAATCACACCACAGGGCATTTGTTCAGCTATGTTCATATCAGCATTGTTTGTAATAGTCAGAACCTGTAAACAACCTAGATGCACTTCAACTGAAGAATGGATAAAGAAAATATGGTACATATACGCAATGGAGTACTACTCAGCAGAGAAAAACAATGACATCATGAAGTTTGCAGGCAAATGGATGGATCTAGAAAAAATCATCCTGAGTGAGGTAACCCAGACTCAGAAGGATGAACATGGTATGTGCTCACTCATAGTAGGATACTAGATGTAAAACAAAGATGACTAGATGCTACACAACTCCAGGGAGGCTGTCTAGATAACGAGACTCTAGGAAAGACACAGGGATCACCCAATGACAGAGAAATGGATGAGATCTACATGAACAACCTGGATGATAGTGGGAGTAATGAAGGGCAAGGTTAGAGGGAAAGGAAGCTTAGGGGAGTAGGAGATCCCAGGTGGATCAAGAACAGAAAGGGAGAACAAGGAATAACAGACCATGATAAATGATGACATGAGAACAGGAATAGGCAGAGTGCTGGAGAGGTCCCAAGAAATCCACAATGATACATCCTCTATAGACTGCTGGCAATGGTCGAGAGAAAGCCTGATCTGACCTAGTCTGGTGATCAGATGGCCAAACATCCTAACAGTTGTGTTGGAACTCTCACCCAATAACTGATGGAAGTGGATGCAGAGATCCTAGGCTTTGCCCCAGGTGGAGCTCCAGGAGTCCAATATCTAAGTTTTTCAACATGCAAGATCAGATTTGTTTAGCTCCCCTGAAAGAACTTGAATTGTTTATAATTGGTTCCCTTGAGATAAATTTCAAATCCAAACCAGATGAACATTGGTTTGTAAGTCATTCATAGCTGAAGCTTTAGAAAATATTTCATCTGAAATGTTAGTAGTTTCCAATCAAACACGCCTGGAGATGATAGCATGCCTTTTATACCGGCACTTGGGAGGCAAAGCCAGGCAATTCTCTATGACTTGGAGGCCAGCCTGGTCTCCAGAGTGAGATCCAGAACAGGCACTGAAACTACACAGAGAAACCCTGTCTCCAAAGGAAAAAGAAAATCCAATCAAACATATAAATGTGTTGTTTTTGTTTGAATGACTTGCTTAAATTTTCTTTGTTTTCATTTTATTTCTTTACATGAAATTTCCATATATAGCCCAAGAGTTCTCAAAGGTATGATCACCATGCATAATGGTTTTGAATGCTGAGTCACAGCAGTAAACAACTGTCTCTATCTTCATTCACAATTAAAACCATATTTTCCCCCAATTGATTAATAATAGGAATTTATATAGAATAAACCATAATGGGAAAAAAAGTTGATGAGTAGCTCTTTGGTTGCAGGACAGAAAGGATATATCTTCCTCTTACCTCTCTATATATTGTAGAATGGATGTTACTGCAACTTTATTGGTTTTGCAATTATTTTATTTAAATATAAAAACTCCTAAATCACTGTTATGACATTATTCAAACTAAGAAAGAAATGTTAAATTTAAATGAAGTGTTTTAGGAATCACTTGACATTTAAAATTTCATTAAATAAATGATTAGCAAGTTTAATTTATATGGCACATATACTAGGTAATATAAACAATTTAATTAAGATAAATAGTTTTTACTCTTGTATGCATTGTATTTAAATACCACCAAATAACCAGCTCATTCTAGAAACACAAAACACATTGATTTATTCTGAAATTATCTTTCTTGGGTAAAGTAAACACAGTGATCAATCCATCAGGAATTCATTAATGATTATACACAGACTATTTTGGCTAAAGTTACAAGTGAGTCCACTGTCAAATTCTTTCAGTTTCCTTAGAGGCTTTGTAGCTTTCAAGAGTTCAGTGAATGAATCTGTTCACAGGTATAATATATGGATGCATGCAGACTCATGAGTGGAAAGAATCACAAATACAGAATCATCATTACAGATTTGTACACATTGGATGCTTCAGTCACACTGTTGGCTAGCACTTGCTACTTACACAGTATTAAGTATGTGCTACTTGAAGGACAGATGTTATTAAGGACCAGTTACAGAAAAACCAATAGCTGTGTTACAAAAATAAATAAATGGAAAAATACTTCACTTATATGTTATTTTAAAGCACCTTCACAATCTATTACTATTGCAATTTTGCATCAATGCTATCATTATTATTGTTACACTGTTTTGAGAGAAGGTCTGACTATGTAGCCCAAGACATTTTAGAACTCACAGCAGTCATATTGCCTCTGCATTTTGTGTTCTGGCATTACTGGTTTGAGCTATTATATCTTTGTTTTACATGGATTATGTTTAACTGCCAACTATAAATGACCTTAATCATTTCTACTTACCATAGAAACAGTTCTACTTCTGGTCTCTTCATTGTTTCAATGCAGATTTTTAATACAAGCATCAGAAGGAATACATACATCTCATTTTATCAAGTTGAAACAACTACACTTTAATATATCTAAATAATCCCTGACTTTTTTTAGGAACCTATCATATCTACAAAGGAATCAGAAACACATAAGTATGGCCATGAATTTCATAAGTAACAAAAATCATATGGAGAAATAATCTGAAACATATGTAGAAGATACTAGAGAAAAGATGAAAATCAAGCACATTGATCCATGTCCCCGTGACTATTCAGCTAGGAAGTATGGTGTTAGGTTACACAGATAGGTCAAAATATAACCACATTTGCATAGCAACCTATTGCTATAAAATATTCTAATTGGCTAGATAAAACAAATAATAATGACATTCAATCATCTAAAATTGTTTTGTTTAGATTGATAAGGCATTGATTCGAAAATACTACTTATAAGTAAAATACACAGTGCTTCACACTGACAAGTATTCTGTTGATGTCTGAAGAAACAATATGAGTGTGTATAATCAATCAGACCACAAATCAAGTTCTTCTTGCATAGTCTAAGGTTGACTTGAAATTTGCAATGTTTGATCTTCCAGCCTCCAGTTCCTGAATGTGATGATTGATTACAGGTGTGTACCACTATACCCACATGAGTTATAACATTCCAAACATCTTCAATATTTTAAAATTCTTTACTACAGTATTTAGTTTCTATCCAGCTCTTCCTGAAATAGTATATATTTATATGATTTGGTTAAGCTAGATACATATTTTATGTAAGAAGCATGATCAAAGAAATCATTATTTGAGTATTCAGTATTAGTCTATACTAAGCACTTTGAAGCAGTTAGTTCTGACACAGTGATTGATTCTACAATATAAACCCAGTCCATATGTTGCAAATAAAAGTGTGTGTGTGTGTGTGTGTGTGTGTGTGTGTGTGTGTGTGTTTATTGTTGGGCAACAAAGACATAGATGAATTAATCTTTATATGGCTTGAACACATTACATTCCCATCACATATACTTTTGGCAAAATACATTTTGTAAATTGGTTTACAATATTTAAATAGGAAAACCAGGGTACGTGTGGAGAGCAAGAACACTTGTGGTGTATAACAGTTAGGAATGTGTTAGTGAAAACAACTTTTTCAAGTATTTTTGTGAACCCTTTTAAATACCTTAATTTAACATCTAATTAATTTCTTTAACTATAAAGCTAAATATGGGGCAACACACAATTATTTTAATTCTCTGCTGTCACATTATTTCTATTATTGATAATAATGAACCAGAAAGAGTAGAGGGTGGGTCTATGGGCTGCTATGGTCCACAGAGGTGTCCCTAAGAGATTCAGCACACTGCATGGTGGATTTAGTTGTTGCTAGCACAGATAAACAAACAAAGGAACAAACAAATAAATAAATAAATAGTTTCTGGGTTACACTCTGTTGGATGGAGGCATAGACCCGTTACTTCCCTGACTCGCTAGTGAGAATGGATCCCAGAGTTCACAGTAAATGTACTTCAGCTATGATGGGAAGCTGAATAGGGATGGGTCAACAGCCAAAGTCACTGTGTAGCCTAACAGTTTAAAATCTCTCCTGTGCAGAGAAAGATTATAGATTCATATTAAAACAGATTCAGATGGAATAAACCTCTAAATGGTATAGAGCGTGTATAAAAATGCATGTAGGCTCAAAAGAGAGAGGAAAAGGAGTACATGCAGTTATGTAAAACAGCACTTTAAAAATTAAAGTCTTTAAAGAGACAGTAAAAGTAATATAAAAAATAAACTATGTGGAAATCACACAGAGGATCTGGATTATATTGTCTTTGGGATTTTTAACTACAGGGAGACATTTGATTATAGAAGCTGCTGAGTTATATCAATATGTATATTTTAAAGATACCTAATTTCAAAATTCATGTCTAAGGATGTGTTACTTTGGAAAAGAGATTCTGCTTTTGTTTCCACAAATGAGAACCTGTGGATTGCTTCCAGGCTAATATGGGTTGATCAAGAAAGACCCCCTGAGTGGGCCAGGTGATCCAACATCCAAAACAGCTTCAAAGAAACTGGCTCAGACAATGCAGCCTCATAGACTATTTCAATCAGGACTTGACCATAATTATTAATTTTCTCAGTATCCCTATAAGATTGTGAGCACCCATATCCAGCAGTAAGTAGTATGAGACTCTACATCCAAATTCCCAAAATATTATTTATGAATGTTTATTTTTATTTAATGCAAATTGATTATAAGTGCAATCTCTTTCTAAAGAAGAAAGGGGATAGTATAGATATGATAGGATGAAAGGGTAGATTACTGAACCTACTTTTTTTTTCATTTTTCTGCTCACTCTACATACCACCCACAGATCCCACCTCCTCCCTTCTCCCATAACCCAGCCCTCTCTCCAAAGCTACCCCACATCCCCACATCTCTCAAATCAAGGTCACCCATGGGGAGTCAGCAGAGCCCAGCGGCACACTGAGCCTAGGCAGGTCCAATCCCCTTCCCACTGCACCAAGGCTGTGGAAGGCATCATATCACAGGCACCAGATTTGCAAAAGCCTGCCCATGCACCAGAGATGGATATTGATCCCCCTGCCTGGGTAACCCCCAAACAGTTTGAACCAAACAACTGTTTTCCATATCCAGAGGGACTAGTCCAGTCCCATGGGGGCTCCACAGCCACTAGTCTACAGTGGATGGGCTTCCAATTGTGTGGCCATAATGAACCTACTTTTAAAGAGCAACAACATTTAAAAAAATGTTTTACATTGCTATGGAGTTTAGTTTATTGATATAAATTTAGAGTTGATTTTTATACTATATATATGTGTATATATGTATATATTTCCACTCTTGTTTAAGGTATTATATTTATATAACTCATTTAAATTGTAATGGATAATTAAGAAATATGATTAATAATTAGTCTTCTATGATAATCACACTTATAGTCATGTTAAGTTTCCTAGGTATAGATAGAAAAAATTCAGTTAGGTAGGTAATCTTCAAACATTTCAAAGACCTACAGAATATGGCATTTAAAATATTTTAAAAACTTCGACTTTCTGGAAAGTGAGACACATCTGCTTCTGGCAGCACCAATTTACTTCAAAGAGAAAAATGGGTGTTGAGAACGCTCCATATGGGAGTTATCTTCTTCTTGGCAAAAACAGCCATTTGGGAAAGAAACTGTTTTTGCCTGGACTGCTTGACAATATGTATTGACTGGACATGTAGGACCCATAGGAAGGGGACCACTGAACTTTGCAAGCCAAGATGGTCTTTCAGGTTTTTGCTTTGCAGAATAAACTGCCAGATATTCTACAGGACACAGAGATAAGTGACTAAGAGACTCTTGACCTATAGGCTGAAGATGAATGCCCCAAAACTGTAGAGGAACTTTGGATGACTGTCCAGGAAGACAGCTGTCTCTGTCATTTCTTGACAGTTGCTTACAATGCATTTCCTGTTTATTTTGGTAATATTATATCCTTCTGGGGTCTTTGATGTAATTGAAGTCTAGATAGTTATAATTTTCCTTGGTTATGCTAAAGAATAAATTAGATATAAAACTTCAGACTTACAAATATGGGATAGATATACTTTAATTTTACAAAATACAAATAAACTAGATATTATAATTATAATTCTTGCTTGATATTTATCTTGTGATATATAATTTTACAATGTTAAAGTTAAAATCTCTCTTTATGATTAGACAGAATGGGGGAAATACTGTGGAATACCTTATATACTGGTTTAATAAAATGCAGATTGGGCCATTAGCCTGGCAAGAAGTATAGGCAGAGTGAGCAGACAAGAATTCTGGGAAGAGGAAATACTGAGTCAGAAGTCATTAGCCAGACACTGAGGAAGCAAGATAACAAGGCAGAACTGAAAAAGGTACCAAGCCACATGGCTAATCAAACATAAAAATTATGGGTTAATCTAAGTGTATGAGCTAGTTAACAATAAGCCTGAGCTAATGGCCAAGCAGTTATCAATAAGCCTTTGTGTCTTTACTTGGGTCTGAGAGGCTGCAGAACATAGGAAACATTTCAGTTACAGAAACCCTAGTGTCACAAGCCAGAAGGTAGATACACATACGTAGTTTAACAAAAGTTTTACTTTATTGTGCTGAAGGTCATCAAGCAAGCTTCACACTCTAAATTCCTAATATGTTCTGGGGGCTATCTCCATAAGGCTGCTCAACTGTGTGACCTATCTTAGCTGAATGTCAGGTCCAGTCTCAAAAACAAGTCTATAATTTGAGGGTGAGAATCCTGGGTGGGGGGCTCTCTATCCACAAGGTGGATCAAGGTGGAATCTCTCCAGATGTGTACAGCAGAACATTGCTCTTTGTCTCTGTTTATATACTGGGCATCAGGGCATTCTGGAAATGGGTCTGCCTATTTTACTGTGTGATGTCACTGGGTTCTAGTTCTCAATTGCAGCCTCAACTGTAGTTGGGTTCCTGAGTAAGCTGTTTTAACACGTCTAAAAGACCTGTTTTACTATGTTCATTACCATGGAACAAAATAATAATCCAACAAAGACAACCTTCCAAAATTGATACATAGAATTATATTCACGGCAAATCAACATTCCTAGACACCAGTGTAAGAAGATAATCAACAACAGCTAGGACAACATGTCATCACCATCATGCAGCTATCCTACTACACAAAGCCCTGAATATTCCAACACAGCTGAAGTGTAAGTAACATACCTTAAAACCAATATTGAGAAGATGATCACAATCCTTAAAGAAGACACAAATAATTCTCTTAGACAAATCTAAGAAAATAAAAAAAAAATGGAAGAATTGAGTAAATCCTTTAAAGAAAGCCAAGAAAAAAACAAACTGGTAAAGGAAACAAAGAAAATGCAAACTGAGGGGATTCTGGGAAGTCAAAATCTAGGTAAAATATAGGAACTACAGAGACAAACATCACCAACAGAATACAAGAAACAGAAGAGAAAATCTCAGGCACTGAAGATACTATAGATAAATCTGTAAAAGAAATGTTAAATATAAACAATTCCTGACACAAAACATCCAGGAATTCTGAGGCATTAAGAAAAGACCAAACCTAACAATTATAGTAATAGAAGAAGGAGAATAATCCCACCTCAAAAGCCCAGAAATTTTTTTAGCAAAATCATAGCAGAAAAATTTTCTAACCCTAAGAAGGAGGTGTCTATGAAGATAGAAGAAGCATACAGAACACCAAATGAACCAGAAAAGGAAGTCCTCCTGCCACAAAATAATCAAGACACTAGTGAATTTCTAGAATATTACAACTACAAGGAAAAAAGACCAAGAAATATATAAAGGTGTAATTATTAGAATAACATCTGACTTCTCAATGTAGACTCTAAAAGCCAGAAATCCTGGACAGATATCTTGCAGACTCTATGAGACTAGAGCTGTCATCTTAGACTACCATACCCAGCAAAACTTTCAATCAACATAGATGGAGAAAAAAAATAATGAAAAGTCACAAATTTAAAATATCTGTCTACATATCTAACCTGATAGAATGTACTAGAAGGAAAACTCCAACCCAAGGAAGTTAACTATACTCATGAAAACACAGAAAATAATCTTACATCAGCAAAATCAAGAGAAAGGAAGCACGCACACACACACACACCACCACCACCACCACAAATGACAATAACAAAATAACAAGAATTAACAATCCTTGGTCACTGATATCTCTCAATATCAATGGACTCATTTTCCAATTAAAAGACACACACACACACACACACACACACACACACACACACACACACATATACAGATGAACAGAATGGATATCAGAACAGAATCCATTCTTTGCTGAATCTGAAGAACACACCTCGATATCAAATATATACACTCCCTCAGAGTAAAGAGTCTGAAAAAAGATTTTCCAGACAAATAGACCTAAGAGGCAAGCTGGTATAGTCATTCTAATATCTAACAAAATACACTTCAAATCAAAATTATTCAAAGACAAGAAGCAAGAAAAATACTTCATAGAAATCAAAGGAAAAATCCATCAAGATGATACGTCAATTCTTAACATCAATGCCTGAACACAAGGGCACCAACTTTTATAAAATAAACATTCCTAAAGCTTAAATCACACATTAACCATTACATATCAATACTGAACTTCAATAGCCTACTAACACTAACAGACAACTCATCTAGATGAAAATGAAACAGAGACACTAGAGTGAATAGACATTATAAACCAAATGATCCCAAGAGATATCTACAGAACATTTCACCCAAACAAAAAAAGAACATACTCTTTTCTCATCACCCAACAGAACTTTCTTCAAAGTTGACAACATACTCAGTCACAAAGCAAGTATCAACATATACAAAAAAAGTTGAAATACCCCCCTGCATCTTATTAGACTACCAAAGATTAAGGCCTAATTTCAGCATCAACAGAAACAACAGAAAGGCTACAAACTTACAGAACCTGAACAAGTCTCTACTGAATAATTATAGGGTCAAGAAGATATAAAGAAAGAAATTAAATACTTCCTAGAATTCAATGAAAATGACAGACTAGCACACAAAAACTTATGGAACACAATAAAAGCAGTGCTAAAAGGAAAGTTCATAGCACTACTTGCCTACATAAAAAGAAAGGTGGGGACAGATCTCATAGTAGCAACTTAACAACACATCTGAAAGCTCTAGGACAAAAATAAGCAAGCTCACACAAGAAGAGTGGACACAAGAAAATAATCAAACTGAGGGCCAGAATCAATAAAGTAGAAACAAAGAGAATAATCTAGAGGAATCAATGAAACAATGCTCTGTGATGTTCTGTATGTCAAATGTGTTGCTCTGATTGGTTAATAAATAAAACACTGATTGACCAGTAGCCAGGCAGGAAGTATAGGCAGGACAAGCAGAGAAGAGAATTCTGGGAAGTGGAAGGCTGAGGCAGAGAGACACTGCCAGCTGCTGCCATGACAAGGAAGATGTAAGGTACTGGTAAGCCAAGAGCCACATGGCAATTTATAGACTAATAGAAATGGGTTAATGGGCTGAGAAATAAATAAAGCAAACAGTACCTTTCATAATAGCCACAAACAATATACAATATCTTGTGGTAACCTTAAGCAGGGAAGTGAAATCTTATATGACAATAACTTCACATTTTAAAGAAAGAAATTAAAGATAATATCAGAGATAAAAATATCTCCCATACTAATTGACTGGTTGAATTAACATAGTAAAAATGGGCATCCTACCAAAAATAATCTTCAGATTTAACACAATCCCTATAAAACTGCCAAAATAGTTCTTTATAGACATTGAAATGAAAATACTCGAATTCACATGGAAACACAAAAAGCAAGCAAAGAAACAAAAAACCCAGGATAGCCAATACAATCCTGATCAATAAAAAAACTTAGAGGTTTCACCATCCCTGATTTCAAACAGTACTACAGAGCTATACCAATACAAGCCTCATGGTATTGGCATAAAAACAGACACATTTACCAATGAAAATGAATTAAAGTCTTAGATATAAATTCACACATCTGTGGAGGACATCTGATTTTTTATAAAGGAGCCAGAAAATACACTGAAAAAAAAAAAGAGCATCTTCATCAAATGGTGTTGGTCTAAGTGGAAGTCTGCATGTAAAAGAATGCAAATGGATCCCTTAGAAAGTTGAGATCAATGTCTAGCAAGATCCAACTATACCACTTTTGAAGATAATAGACAAAACACACCCCTAATAGGAAAATGTCTTTCTGTATGCTGTTAATATGTATTGTTCTGATTGGTTGATAAATAAAAAACTGATTGGCCAGTAGTCAGGCAGGAAGTATAGGTGAGATAAGCAGTTAAGGAGAATTCTGGGAAGAGGAAGGCTGAGTCAGAGGAGATGTCAGCCCACTATCTAGGGGACAGCATGTAATAGCACACAGGTAAAGCCATAAAATATGTGGCAACATATAGATTATCAGAAATGGGCTGAGTTTAAATGTAAGAGCTAGTCAGTGGTAAGCCTGAGCTAATGGCTAAGCTGTTTTAATTAATAAAAGCTTCTGACTGATTATTTTATAAGTGGGGTGTGTGGCTGCGGGGGTGGTTGGTAGGACCCAGAGAAAAGTTTCAACAACACACCCTATCCTACCACAAGGACACTTGCTCAACTGTATTCATGGAGACTTTGTTTATAATAGCCAGAAACTGGAAACAACCTGTATTACCTTCAACTGAAAAATGGATAAAGGAAATGTGGCATATTTACACAATAAGTATGACTCTACTGTTAGGAAAAATTGTGTCATAAAATTTGCAGGCAAATGGAAGGAACTAGAAAAAAGAAACATCTTTAGTGAGCTAACATAGACTTAGAAAGGTAAGCATGACAAGTACTCACTTATTAGTGAATATTATCTGTTAAGTAAAGGATAATCACACTCCACTCCACATACCCAGAGAAGTTAAATAGCAAGGAATGGTCTAGGAGGCACTCAAGGATCTCCTTGAGAAGGAGAAATAGAAAAGACTTAGTTGGTGGTTTGGTGGAAAATGAAGATGAGAATAGGAGGGAACAAGTGGGGGAGGAAAGGAAGGAAGGAGGGAGAGAATATGGGAAGATTTGCCTGGAATAAATGTGCATTCCAGGGGTATTGTGGAAACTTAGTGCAGTGGGAACTTCCTAGAACTTATGACGGTGACCCTAGTGAGGACTACTAGTAACAGAAGATATGAAGTTTGAACTAGCAATATTCTTTAACTAGGCAAGACTCCCAGTAGTGGTACTGGGACATCAACCCTTCCACAAATATGGTGACCCACATCCTATCTTGCCTACAAGATGTGCTGGTGTCATGGTGACTAAGAGCTTGTAGGAATGGCCAACCACTGACTGGTATAACTTGAGGCCCACACCAGGAAAGGGAGCCCATGCCTGACACTGCCAGGATGTCCAGGAACTGGAACCTGAATTGCTCATAGATCTACTGTAGAACCAAATACTACTGACAATACATAAGTAATTAAGTATGTGAAATAATTTTTAATGATATTGATCTATTTTCATAGTTCGGTGTGTAGCCCAATAGCCATCAGAGAGACTTCTTCTGGCACCTTCTGGCACCAGAGACCCACAGACAAAGACAAGGTGGAACTGGGGGAATCCTGAGGGAAAGGAAGGCTTATAGGAGACATAGAGATCAAGGAAGCAAGTAGAACACAGACCACAGAGTCAACTAAGCAGGGTTCATAGGGGCTCACAGAAACAGAAGCAAAAATCACAAAGCCAATATGAGTGTGAGCTATGTTATATTTATACATGCTACCATTTAGCTTGGGGTTTTTGTGGCACTGCTATCAATTGGAGTGGGGTATTTCTGACTCTTTTTCCTGTTCATGGGGCCTTTTCCCTCTTCCTGAGGTGCCTCATCCAGCCTTGATATGTGGGATTGTTTGAAGTCTTATTGCATCTTGCTATGCTGTGTTTGGTTGATATACTTGGGAGGTCTGCTCTTTTCTGAAGTTAAATGGAGAAATAATCTATCTGGGGAAGAGAAAAAGGGGGCTCAGTGTAGTGGAGGATATAGTTGAATGTTTCTCTCCCACCCACCAGCTCCCAAATAATCAACAGAGAGGCTTAGTATTACTTATACAGGATGAGTTGATAGCGCAGGCTTGTTACAAGCTAAAACTCTTACACTTAAATAAACCCATTTTTCTTATCTATGTTTCACCACTTGTTTGTGGCTTGTTACCTCATTTTTCACATGCTGTAATTCCTCAGTGGCTGGTTGATGTCTCACTTGACTCCCACCTTCTTTATTCTAGTATCCTCAGTTTGATTGTCCCACCTAACTTTATCCTGACTTGGTAAAGGCCAATTAGTTTCTTTACTAAGCAATGAGAATAAGGCATATTCAAAGTGTACAGAAGGATTATTACTCAGCATTTCCCACTTTTTGTCTAATTAAATGGAAATTTTTACCTCAACCTAGTAAAACTATATATAATAAAAACAGTTATCAAGTAAGAATTACAGTTACTATATCCAGTCCATTTGTATTTGGAAAATTAGAGAAATCATTCAATTATCTATCTTGGTGAGTCTAATGTTTTATATCTAATTTACCTTTTATCATATTTAAGAAAAACTATAATTATTTCTATATAGTCTTCAACTCCATCAAAGACCACAGAGGGGGAAATGTTACCAAATGACAGGGATATCAGGCTGCCTGGAGAGTCACCCAAAGTTTCTCTGCAATGTTGAGTCATCCAACTTTGGCCTACAGGCCTTAATATCCGACAGACTTATTGTGAAGCAGGGAATTTTAAGGACTGTCCTATCTTGTCTTGGCAAAGATTGGCAGTCACCTATCTTACGTCCTGCTGGTCCAATTTGAACAGTAACTGTCAGTAATTGAGGCAAGGACACTTTCCTTGCCCACATGACTAGCTGTTGCCATAAAGAAAACAAACTCCTTATAAGGTTTCTTCAGTGTCTATCATCTTTTCCTAAGTGGATTGGTCTCATTGTCATTAAAAGCTTTAGGTTAAATGTCATATTCTGTAGGTCTTTGAAGTGTTTGCAGAGCCTCTATCTATCCAAATATAACTGTGAATGACTTTGAAAACATACCTAACGTGTCTATAAAAAATACAGTTTAACTATATTTTATATTTTAATGGCTATTAATCTGTATTTATTAATTATACATTATGTTTTAGATTAGCTACATAAGAGCAATACCTCAAACAAGAGTAGAAATATATATGTATTATGACAAAATTAACTTTAAATTTGTATCAATATGCCAAAATACATACCAATATAAAATACTTAAGATTAATAATTGCTTTTTGGATTAAAATAGATTCAACAATCTATTCTCTTATCCTATCATTTCTATATGTACCCTTTTCTTCTTAGAATGAGGTCCTTGAATCTAATCTCCTTTGTTCATCTTTTTTCTTGACTATTACCAATAGCAAGTTGTAACCAACCCCCCTTAAATGAGAATAAACATCCAAAACCCATTTTTGGGGAATGTGGGCATAGTCTCTAGACTACTTTCTGGTGATTGGGGGTGCTGGTAATTTTTGGTGGACTCTGAGAAAATTTAGGATTATGGTCAAGTCTGAAGAATTAATTAAAAAAATAAATAAAATACTGAACTGACCTTGTATCCTCAAACACATTAAGGACTCCAAAGAATTTCAGTTGTAGTATTAAGGGGAAGAAATGTGTGGTTCTTATCCTTCTTTCAAACGTTTCTCTCAAATGTACTTTACTAGGTTCAGACTTTTCAGACAAAAAGTTACATATCTCTATGTGCTGTTCAATTAAGTAAATACTCATGAGATGGAATACATTGAAATATAGTAAAATTAGTAACAGCATTAACAACATTAAGAATTAGGAAATATAGCAAAAACTGTCAATACAGGTTATTTGTCACAAAATGCTTATTTTTCTAGTAAAATTCAAGTGTTTCAACCTTAGAGTCAGCATTGAGAATATATTGCCACCCTGAATAGTCATTTGTAACAATAATAGTAGGAACTGACAAATTTGTTTGTTTTCAGATTTTCATTTTGTATTCTGAGTCAGATGTCAGTATTTAGAATATTTAGCATTTTTTTTCTCAAAGTCACTTTTTGTGTTATAGACAATTATCATACTGGAGCTTGTTAGTACTCTAACTGATGTTTATTGTAATATTATTATCCTACCTAGGCATAATGCACAAATTATTTACATTCATTTAAACATAGTCAAGTATTTTGGGGGGACCATTAAAGGAATGCTGGAGGATTTTAAATAATAACACTGTTTACCCTGATAATTGCTCAAAACCAATATACAATTAATTAGGATTTTCTCCAATATGCTAAAGAAGAAACAAAGAGTTATATTCCCAAAGAAGAGAAGAATAAAAATCTACTGTAATGGTTAAAGGCACAAACTACAGCAGGAAGTTAAAATAATTGAGAGTTTAATTGGAGTAGTTATTAGAACATGAGAGTAATAATTGGAACATGTCATAAAATACTTTTAAATGAATCTACTTTGGAATTTCACCAAGAAGTCAGGAGAAGGACTTTAGGAAATAACAAGACACTGCATTAACTGGATGTATGGTGCTGAGGGGTTTTGTGGGGACAGAAGATAATGAAAGAGAAAGGAGAAGCCCATTTATTAATTCTTAAATATTAAACAAATTGAAAAACTTATTGTGAAAATAAAACACATATCTCAGTGTTCATAATTACACTTCCAGAAAATATTCTTGAATTTTGACACTAAATATCTGTATATTCAACATTAAAAAAATTAATCTGCACATCCATTAATTCACAGCACTGTTAAAGCTGGACTAACCAGTTAATTTGGTTTTTCCTTAGACATTTTACATGATGTGTACAGCGTTTCACTTCATTGTGGAACTTTAAAATTTTTCTCTTTTGAACCTAACTCAACTTTCTCTCCAAAATTATACATTTTATTTACTCCTTCCACTGTACTGTGTATATTCATAAAGCAAGTTTTACCCTTTTATTTTAATTATCTGTAAAATATTCTAGATGTCATATTTTGTGTTTTGTGATTTAATAGCTGCCCTAATTAGTGTTTCTAATGCTTGATGCTTTCTGGATCTTCTTGCCTCTGTGTTTTGACAGTCTGATTATGAATTTTAGATTGATATTCCCCGAAAGAATGACTTTCTTATACATAAATTTTTAATTTTGGTATAAATTTAGAAAGTATTTTATCCTATATTTCTAAAATTAGGATTCCTATGAATGTATGTTTTTCTTTATCCTTTTGAAAATAATACAACTTACACATTGGTTCTTTATTACCCCTGGAAATATTACCAGCTACCATGATTTCCATTCTATCTAATCTGATTATATATTTTCAGATAGGCTCTTTTTCAGTTCCCCTTAACCAATTATTTTCTTGATGCTCAATTTTATTTTTTTATTATTCTAATCTTTCTATTTGATTTCTGTGTGTGAAATTATTTTCCTACTTTAGCAGATTTTAGTTACTATTTTCTCAAAGTTTGATGAGCTGTCCATAAAAAGTTATTATGAGATCTTTGTCAGAGAGTTGATATAGCCCCATTCTTTTAGTGCCAACAAAAGGGCCTTATTTTGACAGCCTGATAGTGAAGCTTGCTTTTTGATATTAGCCTTCTGATATCTATGTATTTCCAGATGTACATGTTTACTTCAGTCTTCACAGATGATCTTTGTTTTGAAAAGTCCTTCAACAGGTATACCAATGTGGGGGCGAGAAACATACAGAAGATGTATCCAATACATGATAAGAATAAGTATTTCAAGATCCACCTTGGTAAGCATGGTCCTACTAGGAAGCCGTGGTGGATATAGCCAAACAATTGTATAACATTACAGAAGCTGAAGAATGCTAATGGGCCAGTGTAGGCAGAACATTATCAGCCACTCCCCTGGGGATGCTGAAGTCAGCCTTAAATCATCCACAGAGGTTGAACCCTGCAGTTCTGTATGACCTACTGCCGTAAAATGAGCATAGTCCTGAAATACAGAATCACGGTCATTTTTTTTCCTTCCAGGAATTTTACTGTATATGTCTAACTTTGGGGTTAACTGTTATGTCTGTACAAAAGGGGAAGGCACTTCTCCTTCTGTCCTGTGACTTCTGAGTTTGGAGAATGGGTGACATAGGTAATGTGAATTTTTCCTCTTTGAAGCAGCTTTTCATACTGTTGAATTAATATCATGTGCTTTGGCTTCATAGCCAGGTTTATTTCTTAACTTTTGTTAAGATACCTTTGTGTAGGAATAACTGCTCAACTTGTTATTTCTATGGTGTGAAGTCCCTGGAAAATAATGATCTATCTGTAATTTTTGTCCTTTCTCAACCGTGAATACCAATTAGAACTAAATGTTTATCAGTATAAATTATCCTTGGTCAGAGTATTTAACTTAAAACACCTTATGACAGAAAAGTCAGGGAAAAATATTTTATAGATCTTTCTAATATTGTTTGAAAATAAAGTTCCAGATACTGACTGTATCTATCATTGTTATCAGAGATTTATACTTGAAATTAAAGTATTTAATCTTTTATTTATTTCATTTCTTTGCATCATAATATAATTCCTTCAAGCCCCCTTTCCTATACTACCTCCAAACCCTCCAATATGCACTCTGCTTTCTCCCAAACTTATGACCCCCTTTTTATTAATTATTATTACAAAAATACATGTATATGTGTATATAAATAATATATATGTATATACATATGCATATATGTTATGTAATATGACATGCTCACTCTGTATAACATTATTTGTATGTATGTTTTCAGGTCTGAACATTTGGTATTGGATAATCAGTTGGTGTTCTCTTCCTAGGTAATACTCTTGACCTCACTCCCAGGTTTCCTTACTTGGCAACTTTTCCTTGTATAGGTTGAGGCCTCCTGGGTTTTCTGTCCTCTCTGATATGTCTGGTGTTGTTCTTGCTTGGCTCATATGGGGACACATGACAGCTTCCTACCTCTCAATTTACTAATGCTTACATATGCAAATCTTTCCACAAATGGGAAAAGTTCCCTTGGAGAGAGTTAGATCCAAGTTTTCTGGGAAGATCAACTATAAATGCATTCCCAAAGCAGATATAGATAATAAAATGTAATAGAAAAAATACAATTCTAGGATACAATACAATGTTGTCAATACAACACATGTTTTTTTTTTGTTATCTATATATCTTATAGAATGTATATAAAATTCCCACTTGTTCCAGTTTTGGTAACCAAATGGTAAATATCAAGAAATTAGCCAAAACGTTATCTAAATACATTCGACTTTCTTAGTAGTTTCCAGTGAATTCTAAAATGTTCCCATGTGAAGGAAATTTTGTAATGTGTGCACAGAAGTAAATATACTGCACCACATTCAACAAAACAATCTTCTGGCATTATTGGGACATTGTTTAAAACTGTACTCAATTTCACTATTTTATTTAAAATGATTTCTTTAAAAAAAGAAACATACCAATATTTTACAATTACTGTACTTCATTTCCAAGAAATTATGTATGCAAAGATGTGATTTTGATAGCAGGTGGTCACATAATGTGCACTTAAGTTGCATTTGCTAGTTAACTCGGAGAACCACTTCTGTAGCTGTTTCATCTGTCTTCTTCAGTGGTTCCTATTGTGTGAGGTTGGGAGCTGAGCAAAGGCCTGAGTATTAGCAGAAACTTGAGGCTGTTTCAGATTCTACCAAGTCATCAATTATAAAAGGGTTCCAACAGTTTGAATTTCAATAAATTTTTTTTCGGGATTGATTGACACATGTTACATATGAGGAATATAAATGAATCTCTCCTGTTCCCATTCTGGGTTGGATCAGGATTGTGGACCTAGGAGACATAGCCATGATACAGAAAGATGACTAGAGACTAGAATGTATACCCCATGCTATTCCAAAAACTGTGGAAACTTATTGAGAAATGTTAAAATTGGTTTGGGAGGAACCATTTTATATATGATTTGAGGAGATCATAATATAAACCTGGATGCCGAGCAACCAGGCCAAATTTAGAATGTATAGAGAAACATTCTGAAGGAAAATAAATAAATAAGTACAAGATCCAAAGAGGGAAGCCTAGCTTTAAACTTCCTGAAAAAAATCATGGCAGCAAGTTAGGTCATGTGGAAAAAAATGCAACCAATAGAGAAGACATGGTGTGGGTGCCTTTTGCAAGTTTGATCCATCTTGGCCTAGCACTTTGTTTTCAGAGCATTTGGTCTGGTCTACAGTTTTCTCCACCAGCTGGATCCTGACCACAAGCTCTGTTTAAAGGAAGGTTTTGTCCCAGCTTGTGAAGGCTAGAAACCAGATGTATTCTGTGTCTTACTTTTGGCTCCAGATACTGAAACCAAAGCAGCTATAGATCTCCATAGCAATTTCTTCAAATCAACATTTTCTATATTTATAAAGCTTGATGTACATTTCAATAATGATGTTCTGAGGAGGTGAAGATAAAAATGTCTTGGATACTGCAGTAGATAAATAACAGGAGAAGTAATTGTATAAGGCCAAATCTCTATCCCTTCAAGAAGAGAGTAAAATATTCCTTAATGGAAAAGCAGATGATACTGATTGGGGTTTGGGAGCATTGTAAATTGCATCTATTTGTTTATTCTGGGGACAGTTACTGCTTCTCCCATTTTTGCCTAATGCCAGACATTATGGACAAGGAGAAAGATGCATAGAAGAAAAGATCTCAGCATAGGTTTGAGACAAGATTGAGCTCCAAGAAATGGAAATAGGGTCAGCAAAAGACATTTGTAAGATCCTCAACAAGTTCTGAATACCAAACAATGGTCACACACTGTACAGGTACTATTTTATAAGAGGGTAGAGCAAACTGAATTTGATAACCATATGGTATCTTACATAATGTAACATAACGATATTTAGCAGTTTATTGTCCTTGTCTTCAGCACACTGTTTCTGAAAACAAAAAACAAACAAACAAAAACCAAGAGTTACGTGGACATGTGAAAGGCTGATATTGTTAAAATAAAAAAGATAAATATTTGTGTATCTCATAGCTGGGCACCTCCAAAACTTGGGGAGCCCATGTTTTATCATAGCTCCAAGGAAATGGAAAATTGAATCATTGGTCAGAGAACAAGGAGTACACCATCCCCAATGTTGCCATTACTATTAAGTGTCATATATCTCAGAAAAGAAACATAGAGACCATGTTGTGTAAACTAATAATGGGAGCGGCTTTCCAGTAGTACACATTGAAACAAAACTAACAGATTTCGAGGAACTGTACAACTATGGTTAATGTGAGGCAAAGCAGAGACAGTCATGGATTTCTGAGGGCAAATTATTCCATGGAGAGAAATTGCTGTTTACACAATGTTGTCTTGTATCTGCTGATTTATTAGGCATCTATGTTTCTCAGAAATTCATACAATTTTCAAAAGAAAGACTTTTGCAACCATCTTTCCAACTATTGCAGGAGTTATTATATACCATTTGAGTCTGCTGTTTTCAATTTTTGGTCAGGTGTAAAATTATTTTTGTATTGCTCAAAGTTTTAAAAGGTAATCTATTATACTGATGGATAGTAAATGTCTCTAATAGAAACATATATCTTGTATAAATGTGTACATCATATATGACACATACAGTTATATAAAGAAAAATGTAAGATCAATTCCTTTACATAAATATGTATGCAATATATACATACTTCTGCATGTCCAGAAAGAGAATAGTATGAATAATTGATTATTTAAACATCATAGAAAATTGAAAGAAGTATCAATAATATTTATTTTCCCTGAAAAACACACACCTATCTTCCTTGAGAACATTTTTGGGATTCAGATTCTAGATAAATCTTTTTCACCTCACAGAATAATAGTTAACAATACACTTCATAAAAATGAATTTTGTTGCAATATTCAGAAAAAATAAGAGTACTTTCCACATCCTTTTCTTTTATACTTATATTTTCATGTGAATTTCTGGCGGTTGACTGGATAACACAGTTTAGATTATTGTAAAACTTTGGGTATTTTATTGTTTTCCTTTAAATTGCACAAATTTATCTCTGATATGTTTATATAAAGTCATTTCCATATGTCTGACATGCTTTATCACAATGTATCTTATGTTTATATCCTATAAAATATGGAAATTTAATGATGATGCCTGTTAGGCAGCTATCAAGTGAGACAGGAAAGTGAATTTGTTTGGGTATATTGTTTTTGTAGTTTCTGAGTGAATTGGTTAATGAAATATATATCATGAATATTCTTTATTTTCAGTTTTGTATTCTCAATGACCTATTTCTGAAGCAAATATTTCTTTTGATTTGGTTTCCTGTTGCTATACTAAAATGTTTTTTAGAATATATAAAAAGTTGGGAGTTTCTGTCATAATGCTATTAACTAGAGGATTGGCTACATCATAATTTAAATTTTGTGTTAATATGAGTTAATAAAAGTAGAGGTATTGAAGTATAACAGTCATCAAACATTCTAGAAAGTGCTTTACAAAAACCACTGATACTATGGCTAAATTTTGCCTTTTCCTAATTATTTCTTTCATTTTATAAGATGAGAGTTATACATTGTAAAAGAAATACATTAGGGTTTGGAGATTTAGCTTGGAGGTAGAGCGCTTGCCTAGCAAGCACAAGACCCTGGGTTTGATCCTCAGCTCTGGAAAAAAAAAAAAAAAAACAAGACAAGAAAAGAAATACACTAAGACACAAAAGAGAGTATGTAAGGTGATACATGTTGATATAAAAAATGGAAAATGCTAGCTGATACCCTAAACTTTATAATATATATGTTTATACTTAGAAGTGCCTAGCAGGAAAAACAGATGAGTCAGGCATGCAGAGGAAATGAATAGCAGATTGTTGAATTGGCTGTAATTTGGGACTGATGCAGCCAGAGAAAGACAGAGGATAGATAAGACCTGGGCCTGTTCAAAACAGAGAATTGGAAATGAGATTCCAGCATTAAATCAGGTCACTAGGAATCACATATCTGAAGGAAATCCATCAGTTGCAAAAAAGCTTAGCTATCGAAAGAGATAAAGACAAAACTTTTCTTTCTTTCATAACTACATCCAGATGGGTAGAGAACCTTCCTTAAAATGTATAAGCTTGGCTGTATATCATAAGAGGAAAGAGGAAGAACTCTTATTATACTCTCTCTTGTCTAGAAATTGACAACCAGATTAATCAATTTAAAATAAATTTGATATGACAGTATTATAAGGCAAAAAATGCAAACTTTACTTTTATGCTCTCAAGAAAATGGTCTCAACTAAAATTAAATAAGAATCGAACTGGAATCCAAGAGACAAATATAAGCATAGAATTTTCATTGGAAAAAAAAAACCACGAGAGTCTAAATCTTTTGTTTGTAGATGGTGTCTGGAAGCAGATGGGAACTTTGACAGTAACGTCAATATTAGGGTTGATTTCTAATCATAGACAATAATGTAATTGCTACATATGAGAACCATTGTATATGGGAAATATACCATCTATGATCACTTGTGTGTTTCATGCCCCCATAATGGTTTGAAGGAGGAGGAAAAGAAGACTATGAAAAGGAAAGAGTGTCTAGGGGAGATAAGAGGGCAGAACACAGACTAAGAGCAATTGACAGTTTGACTAACAGGGATTTTCAGTGGAGAATATATGACAGCATTTTACTGAACATGGAGCTAGCTAAATATTCAAAATTACTTTGAAATAAATTACTGTATTATAAATCTATGATTTTCTGTCTCAAAACCTTAGTTAGGGGAACTGTATCTACACAAGGCATGGTAAGCACAGTGGGAGTTGCTTACAATGCTGTGTGTCTTCATTCACCTTAGTTACATAGTTTATTCAGTGTGCAAGAGTGTCAGGATATGTTCATAATTAAAGTGGTTAGCTACAGAAATTATAGATTAAGAATACAAAAAAATTCTTGTTTATATATTCTCAGTTTAAATTAAAGGAAAAATTTAAGATTAAGACTTGTTTTCACCTTGATATTTTCAGATTTCAGTGCTTAAATTTTAATGTTTTATATTCATTTGTATTTAAAATATCTTAGAATTACATGTGTAGTTAAACATTAGTTAGCTTCCATGAGGGTCACTGAGGGATACTATTGCATTTTGGGAGTACTTAAATACTAGATAAAGAAACTTGGAGTTGGGGGATTTAGCTCAGTGGTAGAGCACTTGCCTAGCAAGCAAAAGGCTCGGTTTGGATCCTCAGCTCCAAAAAAAAAAAAAAAAAAAAAAAAAAGAAAAAGAAAAGGAAAGAAAGAAATGTTGCTCTCAACATACATATGGAAACATTTTTTTTTCTGAGAAAAGCGCTTAATTAGTATATATAATATGAAAACATAGAATGTATTATGTATTGTGCAAAGTATAATGATTTGGTCAATTTTATTATATTTACAGATAAGTGAGAAGGCCCTAAACTCTTAAGCACTCTGTTTCTATACTCTTACAATTCATCCATAGCATATATATAATATGAAATGTCATGTCAGTTTTAATGCCAAACAGAATAGTGATACCTGACAATAAAGTCTTCTCAACACAATCATATAGAAACCTAAGAAGGTATAAGCTTCCTAAAGCATAAACACACAGAAAGATAAAAATTGTTTGATTACAGAATAACAAAATTGCCACTAAATATGTAAGGCTAACAAATACAAAGTGTAGTGCCTTGAATGGATTGCCTCTTTTAGAGTTATTGGTCATTATAAAGCCATGGACTCACAAAGTGTAGACTATCACCAATGTTCTTGGTTACCCTCAAGAATTTGGCAATGGGACCATATACTTAAGTCACAGAACAAAGAAATTAAGTTGATACTGACTTGGAACCCTCATTTTCTGTTGGGTATCCTTAATAGAGCTTTAAAGAGCTATGAATAGTACCAGAAAAGCAAGGATGATCAATCTTACTAAACGGTGAATTTTGAGAGATACCTTAATAAACACCTCAGCAAGACATGCCATTAACAGAATTGTGGCAATAATGTTGTGAAAATGCCAAACTTTCTGATTGGATTTAAGGCCAGTTCAACAAGTTGAAACTCATACCTGGCAGCAATATTGAGGTCAAGAACCTTTAGGTAGGGACATCATAAGCTGTAGTGGAGAATCTACAGCTATAAAATTGCTAAACAATAATTGTTAAGTTGACTCCCAATGACACATTATTTATACCCACAAATTAATGCATCTCTCAACTCTCATCAGAATAAAAGGTTTTTCTTCTGTAGATGATTACAACACAGATGTCTAACTTGTAAATATGTCCATATTAGGAGAGTGTGAACTGCTTAGACCTATGTAGTATATCTGTGTCTCAAACCTTCCTCCCAAGCCTCAGGGAGCACTGTTAGAAGGAGTGCTAAGAAATTCTAAGAGGCAGAAATGGTGAATGAAATCAAAGAAATAATGTTTCCTGGTTTTCTTGACACAACAAGGCAGCTGCACATAAGGACTCACAGAAAATATGGCAATACAGACCATAGCTTAGCAATCACAATTTAAACCAGTCTAGGCATTTGGTGGGTGTCAGCTGCACAAAGTCCCACCCCTAGTTGAGAAACTAAAATTGACAGTCACTGGGGTAAGGAAAGTCTGTTTTGTTTAAAAGTATGACACCTGATTGGCTGACCAAGCTCCACACTCAAAAATATTTAGAAAGCAGAAAGTGCACTGATTGGGAGACAGCAGGAGAGAATGAGGGCGAAGATGAGGGAGAGAGAGAGAGAAGCAGGAGAGAGAAAGAGAGAGAAAACATAAATTAGGGTGGGTAAGGAGGAGGTGGGAGTAGATCAGGCAGAAAATGGAGGGGTAGATGTGATCAAAATCTGTTTTGAAATTCTAAAGAATTCATAAAAGCCTTAATTTAAAAATACAAAATTATGAAAGTGGAACTTGATTAATGTACCAGCTCTTCTATAACATTGATAAATATATTCTGACAGTAGATTGTATGCGAAAGCCTATTGTACTTTTCCCATTTTTATTTTAAATACACCTTACATCATTCTTTTCTGATTTACATAAACCAATTTGTGTTTGTAGATTATCAATGGGTTTATGACAAATAACCAAATTTATACATTCTTAGATTTATAAATACTAGATTTACATTTCTGGATACACTATCTCTGGCTAGTAATGGGACTGTTATTTTAATAACTTCATACCAATCCCAACCAAAGGAATGCTCAATCATACCACAAAGGCATTTGCTCAACTATGTTCATATCAGCATTTTTGTAATAGCCAGAACCTGGAAACAACCTAGATGCACTTCAACTGAAGAATGGATAAAGAAAATATGGTACATATACACAATGGAGTACTACTCAGCAGAGAAAAACAAAGACATCATGAGGTTTGCAGGCAAATGGATGGATCTAGAAAAAATCATCCTGAGTGAGGTAACCCAGACTCAGAAAGACAAACATGGTATGTACTAACTCATAGGAGGATACTAGGTGTAAAACAAGATGACTAGACTGCTACACAACTCCAGGGAGGCTCCCTAGAAAACAGGACCCTAGGAAAGACCCAGGGATCACCCAATGACAGAGAAATGGATGAGATCTGAATGAATAACCTGGATGACAGTGGGAGTAATGCAGGGCAAGATTTGAGGGAAAAAAGCTTAGGGGAGCAGGAGATCCCAGCAGGATCAAGAACAGAAAAGGATAACGAGGAATAACAGATCATGATAAATGAAGACCACATGAGAACAGGAATAGGCAGAGTGCTGGAGAGGTCCCCAGAAATCCACAATGATATATCCTCTGTAGACTGCTGGCAATGGTCGAGAGAAAGCCTGATCTGACCTAGTCTGGTGATCAGATGGCCAAACACCCTAATGGTCGTGCTGGAATTCTTATCCAGTAACTGATGGAAGTGGATGCAGAGATCCTCAGCCATGCCCCAGGTAGAGCTCCAGGTGTCTAACTGTTGAGAAAGAGGAGGGATTGTAAGAGTGTGAATTGTTGAATCCAAGAATGCAAAAAGCACAGGGACAAATAGCCAACCGAAAGGAAGCACATGAATTATGAACCAACAGCTTTGGAGTCCCCAGCTGGATTAGGCCCTCTGGATAAGTGAGACAATTGAATAGCTTGAATTGCTTGGGAGGCATCCAGGCTATGGGACCAGGACCTGTCCTTAGTGTATGAGCTGGTTGTTTGGAACCTTGGGCTTACACAGGGACACATGCTCAGCCTGGAAGGAGGGGACTGGACCTGCCTGCATTCAATCCATCAGGTTTAAATGAATCCCCAGGGGAGTCTTGTTCCTGAAGGACATGGGAATAGAGTGGAGGGGCTGGGGGAAAGGTGGGGGTGGGTGCGGGATGGGGAGGAAAGGAGAACCCATGAGTGATGTACAAAATTAAAACACATAATAATTAAAAAAAAAATTGTTAGTATGGGTCCCACCCCTGGGCACCAGATATCCCTGGAGGACCTGCCCAACTGGCCCCAGTTACCGGCCAATCGGCGGGCCCTGCAGGAAAGCTCCCCCTTTTCTAAGACTGCAGGCAGACCCTGCAGTCTCCACACTCTGCCCCCACACCCATTTGCCCGAGACCCCAGCCACTTTCTGAGAATCAGAGACCAGCTTCCAGCTCCCATTCGCTCCAGAACTCCCATGTGGTTCAGAGAGACCCTTCAGTGGACACTAAAACTTCAACACCTTGCCTCCATACCCATCTGCCAGAGACCCCAGCCACTTCCAGAGACTTAGAGACCAGCGCCCAGCATTCCATCCTGCCCCAGAACTCCCATCTGGACAAGAGGAGCTCCTATCTGGGCAAGATAAGGAGACCCCAGGGACTTCCTGAGGCTCAGAGTCCAGCACCCCAGCTCCTATCCGGCCAGCACTCTCATCTGGACCAGAGCTCCCATCCAGCCCAGAGCTTCCATCTGAACCAGAGAGAGGCTCCCTAAATCTGTCAGCTCTGTCTGGACCAAGTACACTGATAAGACCAAGAACGAATCCAAGAGGAGATGTGCAGACATCAAGGCAGAAGTACATACAATAAAAAAAAGAGCAATACAGCATCACCAGAACCTAGCCCTACTCCAACAGCTAGACCTGAACATCACAGAATGGAAGAAGAAGAAGAAGAAAACAACCTTATAAGTAACCTCATGAAGAGGCTAGAGACTTATATAGAAGAAATAAAAAATAAAGTGGAGGAACAGACAAACAAAAAATGGGAAGAAAGTTATTTAAAAAAACTAGAGAAAATGACAATTAAAGCAGAAGAAAATAATAAGTCCCTGAAAGAAAATCATGAAAAAGCAATGAAACAGATGAGGGAAACAGTCAAAGACCGACCTGAAAAGGGAAATAGAAAAAATGAGAAGACACAAGCAGAAGGAATGTTGGAAATAGAAAATCTGAGTAAACAAACAGAAACCACAGATGCAAGTATAATCAACAGAAGGCAAGAGATGGAAGAGAGGATCGCTAGTGTTGAAGATACATTAGCAGAAATAGACTCATCAGTCAAAGAAAACACTAAAACCAACAAAGTCATGACCCAAAATGTCCAAGAAATTTGGGACACCATGAAAAGACCAAACCTACGAATAATTGGGATAGAGGAAGGAGAAGAATACCAACTCAAAGGCACAGAAAATATATTTAACAAGATCATAGAAGAAAACTTTCCCAACTTAAAGAAAGAAATCTCTATGAAGATACAAGAAGGCTATAGAAAACCAAACAGACTAGACCCCCTTAAAGAAGTCCCCTTGCCACATAATAATTAAACAACTGAACTTACAGAATAAAGAAAGAATATTAAGGGCAGCAAAGGAAAAAGGCCAAGTGACTTATAAAGGGAAACCCATCAGAATAATACCCCATTTCTCAATGGAGACTTTGAAAGCCAGAAGGGCTTGGTGAGATATAATGCAGACACTAAGAGACCAGGGACACCAGCCTAGACTAGTATACCCAGCAAAACTTTCAATCATCATAGATGGAGTGAACAAGACCTTCCAAGACAAAAGCAGATTTAAATAATACTTATCCACAAACCCAGCACTACACAAAGCACTAGAAGGAAAATTCCAACCTAAGGAAGGCAGATACACCCAAAAAACACAGGCAATAGATAACACCACAACAGTAAACCCCAAAGAAGAGAAGTACACACACACTACCACCAAATAATAAAAATAATAACAGGAACGAACAATCACTGGTCATTAATATCCCTTAATACCAATGGACTTAACTCACCTATAAAAAGACACAGACTAACAGAATGAATAGGAAAACAGGATCCATCTTTCTGCTGCATACAAGAAACAAACCTCAAATTCAAAGGTAGGCACCTCCTAAGAATAAAAAACTAGGAAAAGACTTTCCAATCAAATGCTCTTAAGAAGCAAGCTGGTGTAGCCATCCTAATATCCAGCAAAATAGATTTCAAACTAAAATCAATCAAAAAAGATGATGAAGGACATTACATACTCATCACAGCAAAGATCCACCAAGATGAAGTCTCAATTCCGAACAATTATGCCCCAAACACAAGGGCACCCACATATGTAAAAGAAACATTACTAAAATTTAAATCACATATAAAACCCCACACATTAATAGTAGGAGACTTCAACACCCCAGTTTCACCTCTAATGCATCAGCCAAATTGAAACTTAACAGAGAAATAAAGGACTTAACTGATGCTATGATTCAAATGGACTTAATCGATATCTATAGAACATTCCACCTGAACAAAAAAGAATATACATTCTTCTCAGCACCCCATGGAACCTTCTCTAAAATCGACCACATACTTGGCCACAAAGCAAATCTCAACAGATACAAAACAATTGGAATAACCTCCAGTGTTCTATCAGACCACCATGGCTTAAAGTTAGATTTCAACAACAACAAAAAATAACTACAGAAATCCTACAATCTCATGGAAACTGAACAATGCTCAACTGAATCACAAACAGGTTAAGGAAAAAATAAAGGAAGAAATTAAAGACTTCCTAGAGATCAATGAAAATGAATACACCACATATCCAAACTTATGGGACACTATGAAAGCATTGCTAAGAGGGAAATTCATAGCACTAAATGCCCACATAAAGAAGTTGGAGAAATCTCACACTGGTGACTTGACAGCACACCTGAAAGCTGTTGAACAGAAAGAGGCAAAGTCTCCCAGGAGGAACAGACACCAGGAAATTATCAAATTGAGAGCTGAAATTAACAAAATACAAATAAAGAGAACAATACAAAGGGTCAATGGAAAAAAGAGTTGGTTCTTTGAGAAAATCAACAAGATGGACAAGCCCTTATCCAAACTAACCAAAAGACAGAGAGAGAGCATGTAAATTAACAATATCAAAAGAAAGTCCGTCAATGTAATACACCATATAAACAAATTCAAAGAAAACAAAAAAACACATGATCATCTCACTACATGCAGAAAAGGCATTTGACAAAATCCAACACCCCTTCATGATAAAGGTCTTAGAGCGATCAGGAATACAGTGAACATACCTAAACCTAATAAAGGCAATCTACAGCAAGCCAACAGCAAACATCAAATTAAATGTAGAGAAACTCACAGCAATACCACTAAACTCAGGAACAAGGCAAGGCTGTCCCCTCTCCCCATACTTATTCAATATAGTACTTGAAGTTCTAGCCAGAGCCATAAGACAACATAAGGAGATTTAGGGGATAAAAATTGGAAAGGAAGAATTCAAGCTCTCCCTATTTGCAGATGACATGATAGTATATATGAGTGACCCAAAAATTCAACCAAGGAACTGATATAGCTAATAAAAACCTTCAGCAACATAGTAGGATACAAATCAACTAAAAAAATCAGTAGCCCTTCTATATACAATAGACAAACAGGCTGAGAAGGAAATCAGAGATACATCACCCTTTACAATAGCCACAAATGTTATAAAATAATTTGGGGTTACTCTAATTAAGCATGTGAAGGACCTATATGACAAGAACTTTAAGTACCTGGAAAAAGAAATTGAAGATGTCAGAAAATGGAGAAATCTCCCATGAGCGTGGATAGGCAGGATTAACATAGTAAAAATGGCGATCTTACCAAAAGCAATCTACAGATTCAACACAATTCCCATCAAATTACCAACACAATTCTTCACAGATCTGGAAAAAATAATACTCAAGTTCATATGGAAAAATGAAATACCCAGGATAGCCAAAAGAATCCCGCACAATAAAACAACCTCTGGAGGCATCACAATCCCCAACCTCAAGCACTACTACAGAGCTACAGTAATAAAAACAGCTTGATACTGGCATAAAAACCGATTTGTGGACCAATGGAATCGAATTGAAGACCCTGACATTAACCCACACACCTATGAATATATAATTTTTGACAAAGAAGCCTAAAATGTACAATGGAAAAAAGAAAGCATCTTCAACATATGGTGCTGGCATAACTGGATGTCAATGTGTACAAGGCTGCAAATAGATCCATGTCTGTCAGCATGCACAAACTTAAGTCCAAGTGGATCAAAGACCTCAACATAAATCCAGTTCTCTGAACCTGATAGAAGAGAAAGAAGGAAGTACTCTTGAACACATTGGCACCAGAGATCACTTTCTAAACATAACAGCAGTAGCACAGACACTGAGAGAAACAATCAATCAATGGGACCTGTTGAAACTGAGAAGCTTTTGTAGAGCAAAGGACATGGTCAACAAGACAAAGCCACAGCCTACAGAATGGGAAAAGGTCTTCACCAACCCCACATCTGACAGAGGGCTGATATCCAGAATATATAAAGAACTCAAGAAATTAGACATCAAAATGCCCAACAGTACAATTAAGAAATGGGCTATAGAACTAAACAGAAAATTCTCCACAAAGGAAGTTCAAATGCCTAAAAGACATTTAAGGCATTGCTCAACATCCCTAATTATCTGGGAAATGCAAATCAAAATGACTCTTAGATACCACCTTACATCTGTCAGAATGGCTAAGATCAAAAAAACAGAAGACAGCTTATGCTGGAGAGGATGTGGAGCAAGGGGAACTCTCCTCAACTGCTGGTGGGAATGCAAGCTTATACACCCACTTTGAAATCAATATGGTGCTTCCTTAGAAAATTGGGAATCCATCTCCCCCAAGAGCCAGCTGTATACAGCACTCTTGGGTATATTTCTAAGGAATTGCTCAATCATACCACAAAGGCATTTGCTCAGCTACGTTCATATCAGCATTGTTTGTATTAGCCAGAACATGGAAACCACCTAGATGCCGTTCAAGTGAAGAATGAATAAAGAAAATATGGTACATATACACAATGGAGTACTGCTCAGCAGAGAAAAACAATGACATCATGAGGTTTGCAGGCAAATGGATGGATCAAGAAAAATTCATCCTGAGTGAGGTAACCCAGACTCAGAAGGACGAACATGGTATGTACTCACACATAGGAGGATACTAGATGTAAAACAAAGATGACTAGACTGTTACACAACTCCAGGGAGGCTACCTAGAAAATGGGACCCTAGGAAAGACCCAGGGATCACCCAATGACAGAGAAATGGATGAGATCTACATGAACAACATGGATGACAGTGGCAGTAATGCAGGGCAAGATTTGAGGGAAAGAAAGCTTAGGGGAGCAGGAAATCCCAGGTGGATCAAGAACAGAAAGGGAGAACAAGGAATAACAGATCATGATAAATGAAGACCACATGAGAACTGGAATAGGCAGAGTGCTGGAGAGGTCCCCAGAAATCTACAATGATACATCCTCTGTAGACTGCTGGCAATGGTCGAGAGAAAGCCTGATCTGACCTAGTCTGGTGATCAGATTTCTAAACACCCTAACAGTCGACTTGGAACTGTCATTCAATATCTGATGGAAGTGGTTGCAGAGATCCTCAGCCAGGCCCCAGGTGGAGTTCCAGGTGTCCAACTGTTGAGAAAGAGGAGGGACTGCAAGAGAGTGAATTGTTGAATCCAAGATTGCAAAAAGCACAGGGAGAAATAGCCAAATGAAAGAAAGCACATGAATTATAAACCAATGGCTGTGGAGCCCCCAGCTAGATCTGGCCCTATGGATATGTGAGACAATTGTATAGCTTGAACTGTTTGGGAGGTACCCAGGCTGTGGGACCAGGACCTGTCCTTAGTGTATGAGCTGGTTGTTTGGAACCTTGGGCTTACACAGGGACACATGCTCAGTCTGGAAGGAGGGGACTAGACCTGCCTGTACTGAATCCACCAGGTTTAAATGAATCCCCAGGGGTGTCTTGGTCCTGGAGGACATGGTAATGGAGGGGAGGGGCTGGGGGGAAGGTAGGGGTGGAGGCAGGAGGGGGGAGGATAGGATAACCCATGGCTGATGTATAAAACATAATAATAAAAAAAATGAAAAAAGAAAAATAGAAAAAAATCAGAAATGAAAAGGGGGACATAACAACAGACAATGAGGAAATCCAGAGAATCATCAGGTCATACTTCAAAAACCTCTATTCCTCAAAATTGGAAAATCTAAAAGAAATGGATAATTTTCTGGATAGGTACCACATACCTAAGTTAAATCAAGACCAGATAAACCATTTAAATAGTCCAATATCCCCTAAGGAAATAGAATCAGTCATTAAATGTCTCCCAACCAGAAAAAGCCCAGGACCAGATGGTTTCACTGCAGAATTCTACCAGATCTTCAAAGAAGACTTAATACCAATACTCTTTAAATTGTTCCACATAATAGAAGCAGAAGGAATATTACCAAACTTCTTCTATGAGGCTACAATTACCCTGATCCCTAAACCAAAGATGCAAGAAAGAAAGAGAACTACAGATTGATCTCCCTCATGAACATTGATGCAAAAATACTCAATAAAATACTGGCAAACAGACTCCAAGAACACATCAAAACAATTATCCACCATAATCAAGTAGGCTTCATCCCAGGGATGCAAGGGTGTTTCAACATACAAAAGTCCATCAATGTAATACACCATATAAACAAACTCAAAGAAAAAAAAAAAAACACATGATCATCTCACTACATGCAGAAAAGGCATTTGACAAAATCCAACACCCCTTCATGATAAAGGTCTTGTAGAGATCTGGAATACAGGGAACATATCTAAACCCAATAAAGGCAATCTACAGTAAGCCAACAGCAAACATCAAATTAAATGGAGAGAAACTCAAAGCAATACCACTACAATCAGGAACAAGGCAAAGCTGTCCCCTCTCCCCATACTTATTCAATATAGTACTTGAAGTTCTAGCCAGAGCCATAAGACAACATAAGGAGATTTAGGGGATAAAAATTGGAAAGGAAGAATTCAAGCTCTCCCTATTTGCAGATGATAGTATACATGAGTGACCCCAAAAATTCAACCAAGGAACCGATATAGCTAATAAAAATCTTCAGCAATATAGCAGGATACAAGATCAACTCAAAAAAAAAAATCAGTAGCCCTTCAATATACAATAGACAAACAGGCTGAGAAGGAAATCAGAGATACATTACAATAGCCACAAATGATATAAAATTCCTTGGGGTTACTCTATCTAAGCATGTGAAGGACCTATATGACATGAACTTTAAGTCCCTGAAAAAAAAATTTGAAGAAGATCTCAGAAAATAGAAAGATCTCCCATGCTCATGGATAGGCAGGATTAATATAATAAAAATGGCAATCTTACCAAAAGCAATCTAAAGAATCAATGCAATCCCCCATCAAATTACCAAGACAATTCTTCACAGATCTGGAAAAAATAATACTCAACTTCATATGGAAAAACAAAAATACCCAAGATAGCCAAAAGAATCCTGTACAAATCACCATTCCCGACCTAAAGCTCTACTATAGAGCTACTACAGTAATAAAAACAGCTTAGTACTGGCATAAAATCCCACCATGTAGACCAATGAAATAGAAGTGAGGACCCTGACATTAACCCACACACCTATGAACATATAATTTTTGACAAAGAAGCCAAAAATATACAATGGAAAAAAGAAAGCATCTTCAACAAATGGTGCTAACAGAACTGGATGTCAATGTGTAGAAGGCTACAAATAGATCCATATCTATCACCAGGCACAAAACTTAAGTCCAAGTAGATCAAAAACCTCAACATAAATCTAGTTCCTCTGAACCTGATAGAAGAGAAAGTAGGAAGTACACTTGAATGCATTGGCACTGGAGATCACTTTCTAAATATAACAGCATTTGCACAGACACTGAGAGAAACAGTCAATCAATGGGACCTGTTGAAACTGAGAAACTTTTGTAGAGCAAAGGACACTGTCAACAAGACAAAGAAACAGCCTACAGAATGGGAAAAGGTCTTCACCAACCCCACATCTGACAGAGGGCTGATATCCAGAATATATAAAGAACTCAAGAAATTAGACATCAAAATGCCCAACAGTACAATTAAGAAATGGGCTATAGAACTAAACAGAGAATTCTCCACAGAGGAAGTTCAAATGGCTAAAAGACATTTAAGGCATTGCTCAACATCCCTTATTATCCAGGAAATATAAATCAAAACGACTCTGAGATACCACTTTACACCTGTCAGAATGGCTAAAATCAAAAACACAGAAGACAGCTTATGCTGGAGAGGATGTGGAGCAAGGGGAACTCTCCTCCACTGCTGGTGGGAATGCAGGCTTGTACAGCCACTTTGTAAATCAATATGGCGCTTTCTTAGAAAATTGGTAATCCATCTCCCCAAGACCCAGCTGTACCACTCTTGGGCATATACCCAAGGAATGGTCAATCATACCACAAGGGCATTTGCTAAGCTATGTTCATAACAGCTTTGTTTGTAATAGCCAGAACCTGGATACAACCTAGATGCCCTTCAACTGAAGAATGGATAAAGAAAGTATGGTACATATAGACAATGGAGTACTACTCCACATAGAAAAATAATAATATCATGAGGTTTGCAGGCAAATGTATAGATCTAGAAAAAAATCATCCTGAGTGAGGTAACCCAGACTCAGAAGGACGAACATTGTATGTACTCACTCATAGGAGGATACTAGATGTAAAACAAAGATGACTAGACTGCTACATAACTCCAGGGAGGCTACCTAGTAAAAGGGACCCTAGGAAAGACACAGGAATTGCCCATTGTAAGAGAAATGGATGAGATCTCCATGAACAACCTGGACGAGAGTGGGAGTAATGAAGGGCAAGGTTTGAGGGAAAGAAAGCTTAGGGGAGCAGGAGATCCCAGCTGGATCAAGAACAGAAAGGGAGAACAAGGAATAACAGACCATGATAAATGATTTCTACATGAGAATAGGAATGGGCAGAGTGCTGGAGAATGTTACATCCTCTGTAGACTGCTGGCAGTGGTGGAGAGAAAGCCTGATCTGACCTTGTCTGGTGATCAGTTGGCCAAACACCCTAATTGTCGTGCTGGAACTCTCATTCAATAACTGATGGAAGTGGATGCAGAGATCCTCAGCCAGACCCCAAGTGGAGCTCCAAGTGTCCAGTTGTCGAGAAAGAGGAGGGACTGTAAGAATGTGAATTGTTGAGACCAGGATTGGAGAGGCACAGGGACAAATAGCCAAAGGAATGGAAACACATGAATTATGTACCAAAGGCTGTGGAGCCCCCAGCTGGATCAGGCCCTCTGGATAAGTGAGACAATTGAATAGCTTGAACTGTTTGGGAGGCATCCAGTCAGTGGGACCGGGACCTGTCCTTAGTGCATGAGCTGGCTGTTTGGAACCTTGGGCTTACACGGGGACACTTTAGTCAGCCTGGAGAGAGGGGACTGGACCTGCCTATACTCAATCCATCAGGTTTGAATGAATCCCCAGGGGAATCTTTGCCCTGGAGGAGATGGGAAAGAAGGGTAGAGGATGGGGAGAAGGTGGGGCGGGTGCGGGGTGGTGGAGGATAGTGTAACCCATGGCTGATGTGTAAAATTAAAACACAAATAAAATAAAAAAAGTTTTTTAAAAAAAGTTACTATGAATAATTTTTTTTAATCTTTTCCTTTATTGATGGTAAATTGTATGACATAAATTTCAGAAGGCAAATATATTTCTTATTATAAAATTTATTTTAAAAATTTTTATCAAAACCATTCAAAAGACCTAAAACAAATCATATTTAGATATTGTAATAAAAATTTAAAGAAAAATAAATAATCCCTTCTCCTCATACTGTTTAACAACCAAAATCATTGTCACATATAAGTAGACATTTTGTATTTTTTGGATTTATTTCAACTTGTAATTATCTTGTTTAGATGAACCTCCTCCTCATATTACATTTTGAAGTTTTTCTTTTTTTTAGTTGTTTACCTTTTCATTTTAAGTAGGATCATTTGTGCATGCATGTTTGTGCATCTTAATTTCCATAAAGTTGTCCATCAAAAAGTATTATAGGTTCCATATTTTAAAGATTGTCCTCATTACAATTCTATCACTAATGTTGATCATTTGTCTATAAATACTCTAGTTCTTTAAATTACATTCATAAAAGTCATTTTGCCCTTTTTTTGAAGATTAAATGATGATAATATCTAGCTGTTCTTCTCCTAGTCCCCAACACTATGTTATGCTGGGGAAATAGAACAAAGCTACAAGATTTAGGAGAATTCAAATTAAACTGTGATGGTTAGTGACATGATGCTAGGACTTCTGTGTAAATGTGATTGTCCAGACATGAGCAGTTAAAGAATGTCGTGCACAATTCCTTGGGTTATTTGACAGAAGACTACTAATCCCCAAGTGGTATAACTCCTAGAACCAAATTTGATTTAGCAACAATGCATAAGTCATATGCTGTGGCTAAAACAGTCTATGGCATCATGTCTAATATTAAATAAATATTCTAGATCATGACTCAAAAAAATTAGACTCAACCTTTATCTGGTACAATATGTCCTGCTTCTAATTATGCAGTGATTTCACCTCTACTATGTAATTATGATATACCTTTTGAAAAATATTTAATTCATTCACTAATATAATTAGGATGACTTTGTTGTATTCTAATATATCAGAGATTCTTTTTAATGGTTATTCTGAGCTAATACTCAGTGGTAAACAGACATCTCATGATTCAAATAATTTTCTTGTTAAAACTAACATGTATTGTTTTGTTTTAAAGATTGAAAAAAATCTATTTCATGTAAATGGATAATAACATATGTCAGAATGATTGGAGAGAAAATCCAAGTCAAGATAATTGTATTTTTAAAGGTGCCCCTGGGAAATTTCTTTCTCTTTCATCTCTACTGGGATAAAGATTAAAAGAAAATCCTCTAAGTTCAACTTAGTTCTTCCTCATAGCAAGTTTCTGCTCCTGTGACAGGCAGTTATCATTCTGGTAAATATTTCTTGCTTTTTGTTTTCACTGGATGCACCTGTCTTATAAGTGTCTTCCAAAGACAATGAAAATGACATGATTTCAGGACTAGTAGTTAGAATATTTTTTCCAATTACTGCTGTCAGCACAGAAATGGGTAATGTTAATTTTGACCTAAAGATATGGTTCATAGATCTGTTCTTCAAGAAGTCTCACTTACAATTCCCATTGATCTTTTTAAGTGAAGGCTAGACATTGAAGGTTTGTGCCAGCAAATCTATAATTGTTTAAGTTTTCAAATTCTTGCTGTGTCTTCCACTGAAAGTGATATTACATATAGCAGGAAATTGGTGTTGTTGCCCTGTTCCTCATTATCACTGTGGATTTGGAAAACAATTGAGGATAAGTGCAAGATTTCAAGTTAACTGTCAGTTATATTCTCACTGAAAAGAATGAACATCTGGTTCTTACAACTGATTACACTGTAAGCCTTGGATAAATGTTTTAAAATACAGTCTGGATTCATAGTTTTCAGTACAAACATTAGATACACATACGATACCAAATTGTAAGTTTTGTAAAAATGCTTGATGGGGGATTGATGGTAAATTTTATTCACAGATAATCATTGTTATAAATGCTAACTTTCAATGACATCTAAGATGCTTTAAAATTTTTCAGATAGCGTACAAGTTACAAAGATCATGATTTGTTGTTTTCTTTTTCTCTTTATTTTTTTAGATCTTTGAACATTGAACTGGATTATTTCAGTAAATTGGAGCATTACAGAAGGAAAAAAACACCTGGAAAATAACACATTTTCCAATCTCAAACATAAAAGGAATGACAAAATGGTCTGTTAGATATTTTATGACATAATTTGTAAAAATATTTACAAACACTCATAACGTCCAACAACAAATTATATCATATAAATTTTATCATTTACCTAAAACACAATGTAGATTCTTCATGGGGGAAAACAATTATTTTATAGAAGAAACTTTCTTGTAAAATAACTTAATGACTTTATTGATTATGGGTAAAAATTAATAAAATATTATATCTAGGATAGCTCAATGCATGCTCCTAAATTGCATGCTCCAGTATTAAGAAATACAAGAAAAATGCACGTAAAATATGTTTACTGAAAAATCACTAATAATGGTTTCAATCTGTCTTCTGATTGTGTGCAATCATGAACATATGATGGTAACAGAAGATTCCATAATGATGATGATCACAATAATAACAGTAACAGTTGCCATTACAGGACAATTACCCATATAGCTTCAGTGAACTACGTTTCTCTATTTTCCCAATTCAATTTCCTGAAAGTCATACATGGAAAAAAGTAATTTTATAATACCTGGTTTTCAGATTAGAGAAATGTTAGCATTAATATAAAACCAGTGGAAAATTTATTAGGAAAATTTATTTAGTACTTATTTTAGATAATAAATGATGCATAAATTTTGTATATAACCTAAAACATTTTAAATCAAAAGATAGTATATTATCATAAATTTACAAAAATTATAAAACTGTCATATAAATTATAGGATATTGACTTCACCCAAATGTGTTCTGGTATTGAAAAAAAAATTATTTAACATCTTCAGAGTAAGTTGTCGTAAAAATATATACATCTGAATGATAAAAAGTGCAAGACAATATTAATCAATTTTTTGCTTGGTAAAAATTACTTTTCTTTAGTCTCTCTTAAATGGAATTATTACATTTGAATTCTTAAAACTATATTCCATGTAATGTCTTTTGTGTTTTTCACACACTTCTTTTCATCTGAGGGGCTTTCTACAAGGCTAAGTTACCAGAGCAGAACATGATCCTGGGGTTCTCTGTACTGAGCCTCCATCAGTCTCTATAAGGCTCTTAAAGGAGATCATAAAATACAAATGACTTTAGAGATTCTGATTGATGACAGTTTGAGGTAGGCAATGATGAAATCTTATACTACTAAGGTCAATTGGGAAGTTAAATAGGCAAGCTTCCTAGAAAGTTACACATTAAAATATGGATAAGAATGGCTGTGAAGAATTGTTCTAGATTGTTTTCTGTGACAAAATACTGAGCAAAAGCAAATTAGAGGCTATCAGGTCACATTCCATCATTGAAGAAAGTGGGGGAAGAAATTCCTGCAGGAACAGAAGCAGAAAAAATAGAAGAATATTAATTATTAGTTCATACCTGGCTTGGGTTCATCTTGTTTTCATATATAGCCCAAACATATTCATCTAAGTGGGGGAGCCACCACCAGTGGAATGGACTCACACCATACCAATCATCAAGCAAGACATGGCCACAGGCCAATCTTATCTGGAGACTCCTTTACTGAAGTTCCCTCTTCTAAGGGGACTCGTTTCAAGATGACAATAAAACCTAGTCAGGACAGTGATTAACTGGGTTTCTTTCTTCACCTTCTAGGAAAGGCCATGTCCATACCTAAATTATTTTAATATGTTAGCCATTTTAAGAGATCTCAGTTATCTGTCATATTTTCTGCAGTAATTGACTTGATGGAGACTAAGAAAGAACTTTCTCTATTTAAAAATCTATATCCAGGGACAGATAAAAGTAGGTCTGTAATGCCTGGTAGCACAGTCCAAACCCAGTCATCCCCAAGTTGGACAATGAAAGTCTAGCGATTCAGCTCTTGAGTCAGACCTAGCACTTTATCCAATTCATTTGACACTGAGATGCCTCTACTCTTAGAGGAAGTATGTTGTATTATAAATGAAGTCTGCATCCTGTCCCTGTTCAAGATTTTAGTCTCTACAGTGAGAAGGCAGAACAGATGTAGCTGGATATAACTCATAAATGTTTGATTACACAATCTGCCACTCACACAGAAGACTTTTCTGGGAAGGCTGAATGTTGCAATACGTTTTATGAAAATAAGTCTCACATTCTAAGAGAATGGAACTTTTGATGGTCCTCAATGGCAGTTAATGTGATAACTTGAGGTCACTTACAACTTAAGACTGATAAGCTGCTCTGTGTTTGGTCTCTTTGTTTAATCTGTCTTTAAGAGAACAATGTAACAGTCAATCTTATTGGCCTTGACTTTCCCACATAATCAGCTTTTATAACCTAAACCAGTGTAATTTTAAGTTGTATATTCTTGCATGCTCCTGACCAAGAGCATTATGTGTGTGTATCTATGTGTGCTAAGGAAACTGAATGTTTAAAAATAGCAAATAGGTCAAAAATGACTTTATATAACAATCATTTACCATGGACATTGCTTGTTGATGGTATGCTCACAATACTATTTGTTATCTAGATCAATATGATCAGTTTGAGTCAGAGTCAGTGATTAAAACACTTGAAAAACAGTTAAGTATTTTAGTAAAGTGTTTCTCATTCCTTCCCAATGTAATACTTTCTATACTGTTCAACAGAGAGCAAAACCTTTTATTAGGGACAGACAGACTTCAAGCAGGCAAGTAGAGACATGCAACAAAATACAGACAAGACAGAAATTGTAGATTACAGACATGCAAATGATGCATATTGAGGTGAGGGATAAAATGTGACCTCATTCTTGTTCCAGCTAATCCCAGTAGATGTGCATGGTTTCCTTCCTTTGATGTATACTGGTGCATGCATTTCCTCTGATGTTATTTTTTAATGTGTTTAACAGAGACAGCTTAGAAATTAACTATGGTTCCCATGAAATTGTTCACAGTTTAATCTTCTTAGTATTTTATATCTTGGCATGTATGTTTGGTTTTTATGATTGATTGTGTTTGGGGTTTAGAGGTAGCTTTATTATGTGGTCTGAGTTGGTCTCTGTTTATGAATTTCTAGATACAGACTCTGGAGTGCTGTGACTGTCAGAGTGGATAACATGCCCAGATGGAGAGCAGGTTTTAGCACTGGGCCATTTTAGAATTGATATCTATACTCATTTGATTTATTTTGTTAGAACCTTTATTTTTATTAAGATATGATTGCTTAATTTTAGAATGTGCTATGAAATCTGAAGTCCTATTTAATTTATATAAATTGTATCTTTTAATTTTTCCTTCCTCTCTCCTTACTCCACCTTTTCTTCCACCCTTTCTCCCTTTTTTCTTCCTCTCTACCTTCTTTCCTTTCTTCCTTCTTGTCTTTCTTCCTCCCTCCTTCCCTTCCTCCTCTCTTTCATTCCTTCATTTCTCCCTTTTTTTTTTTCTTTTAAAATTTTTATATATGTCCTAACTGGGTATCTCAGACTCCTCTGGAACTTGAGACCCTCCTGCCTCTTCATTCTGATTGCTGCGATTACAAATGTGAGCCTTCCTTCCTGCTCAGAAAGGTAGATTCCTGAATTAGATTGTTCATATGTTCTATGACCATATGATAAGACCATATGACCAGGAACATTTGAACTTTAGCTTATTTGGTAAACTTGTAAAGATATGGTTCATAATAATGTTCTGTTATTACTGTGGACAACTAATGTGCTCTGAAGGACACACCAAACTTAACAGCAGAATTTTTATCTAATAAACTACAGTATAAGTAGCAACGTGAGACATCTGAGCTATGTGGCAAGCAAGTGTGCCTCTGTATATATTTAATGACAGCTGTTTACACACAATCATGTTCACTATCTGACTACTAATACTAACCATTAGTGTATTGTCCTACATTGTTGGATTTAAATTCAGTGAGAGAATCTTTTTCTATAAGTGCCCATGGGCAATCAAACCTAAACCTTTAGTACTTTAAAGATCCTTATGAAAATTTTATGCTCAAATTTCAAATATTTATGACATGGTCAAAAGTTATCTAAAGTTGTATGTGATGTGGGTCTGGAAGATTTATGATGATCAACAGAAATGCTTGAAAATTTTTTTTTTGGCTAGGCTGGTGTTCATTCCATTTTACAGTGGCTGTTATCACTCAAATATGATCATCTTTGGAGACTGAGACATAATAACTTCAGTGAGAAATATACTGTCTTCAATCACTATAGAAACCAATCAGTAAGTTAGTGGATTTTTTGTTTTTGTTTTTGTGTTTTATTTATTTTTATTTTATTTTATTTTTGTCATTGATGGATACAGATGCAGTGAATATACTAATGCTACCATCTAGGGATAATCAACTCGGGCTACTTAGGGAAAGCTTTTCAGAAAAATCACATGGTCTTCCTGATATGACTCATATTACCATGTTCCATATTCTATTACTCAATTGTCTAATTACTTATTAATAATTAATTGCCCAAAGCAGGGCCTGCCTGCTTCAGTAACAGCATCTGAGGATGGGAGATGTTAAAAGACATTTTTAGATAACCCCTCATCATACCTCACAAGTGAGATGCCCTTGCAGTTTACACTAACATGGGTTAGTTTCACCTAGATTTCCTGGCCACAGAAGATGTTCCTGATTTGGAAACAGGTTTCAGGTCCCAAATTATGCAGATTTCAATATCTTCTCACCAGTGATGATACAGTCCAATCCTTGCCTCTTAGCAGACTGACTTGTTCCACCTGAATATATTGTTGAGAAAATTATAAGAGGTGAAACTGAGATCCCATGGCTGGCCAGAGTTATTCTTTACCCAAGTAAGGAGCTTATCATCAGAATTATCATTAAGGTTCACAAAGCCAATTTTGATTCACTGATATTTAACTTCCTAATTATGACTCTTTAAAAATCTATTGGTGAAGCTTGAAGATATTTTGGCTTTGTGGAAAGTGACCTGTTTCACTAGGAATGCTATTATTTTTAAATACAAAAAATACACATAAAGTATAAATATCTGTAGACAAATTTTTTAAGTTTCTAAGTTTTTAAAGGTTATATAACTCAGTTTCTATATGCACCAAGCTCTGTGTTTGAATCTGAGCACTAAACAAAGCAAGCATGTTGGTGAATACAAGTAATTTCAGGACTCAGGAGGCAGCAATAAGATGATCAGGAACTGATGGTCATCCTCAGATGAGGAGAAAGTCTAAGTCTAGCCTGGGATACATGAGAGTCTGTCTCAGAGCAACGAGTAAATTAAAATTAAAAATCCTCCAAACCACCAAAAAAAAACTGGATTATGTATGGATGATTGAAAACATTGGTATAATGACATATCCCACAACAAAATTACTTATTATTTAATTTAAAATATTGTTGCTCCTGAAATTTATAGTTGAAATTAAAATAACTACTTAAAGTAAAATTATAACCTAAGTGTGTATAAAATATTAAGGAGTTAATTTTCCTCAATGAAGGGTGAGAATTGCAGTTATCTGTGGGTATAAGGATAAGTAATTAGAATGAATTAGAAATTATGTTTCTTTAGGAAAATGGCATTCATTGGTTATACTCTAGGGTCCAAAATCTCTTTGGCCATGGGTAGTTAACTAAGTTAACAGTGCCAGGCATAAATTCTCCCTTACTGAAATTACTTTAGATACAGTTGGACAGCTCTAGGTTACTCCCAATATAGTGCCAGTGATGGGGATAGCATTCTATATGTTATGAATATGTGTAGCTCTGCTTGGTTGATAAATAAAGCTTCTTGGACAGTGATGAGACAGAATAAGGTTAGGTGGGACATTCTAACTAGAGAGACAGGAAAAAGGCAGAGGAGTCACCAGCCAGACACAGAAGAATCAAGATGTGAAGATGGAACTGAGAAAATGTACCAAGCTGCATGACTAAACATAGATAAAAATTACGTGTTAATTTAAATGTAAGAGCTAGTCAGTAATAAGCCTGAGGTAATGGTCATACAGTTCATAATTAATATAATTTTCTGTGTGTTTATTTGGATCTGAGCAGCTGCAGACCAAGTGGGACACAGGAAAACTTCTAGCTACAGTGCCACTATTTCTCCATCAGCGAGTGATATTTTGCCATGCTACTCAAATTCCTAATACCTATAGCCTCTTGAAATAGTTCAGTGACATAATTGTTTAAATAACTTTTCAGAACTTTTGTCAAATGTCTTATTTAATATAGCAAATCATAAATTTTGGATCTTTATTAAGGTAAATGGCATTAGTTTTTAATATACTTAATGATTGAGGAAGTCAATGATTGAATATTTCTTCACAGAGAAATTTAATATCAATGACAGTAGCCCTAACAATGTCATAGCCACCTAGTTACAAATATCCTACTAGCCCCTCCAGATTTCAACCTTATAATAATTCAATTACTATTCTCATTCAGAATGGAAAAATGACTGCCTATTAAGAATCAGTAGAATGGTTTAGTTTTGAAGTTAAAAAATGAGAGATAAACAATTTTACCATTTCCCTTTTGTTGATGGTTTCTGAAGATAATTTCCCATCACAATTTTATATTAAGAATTAAAAAAATAAATTTTAGGAGCAGCAGTACCCTAGATTACTGAAAGACTTAGGAAAAACTGTAGTGGGGTTTCCTACTGAGAGGAAATATTTCATAAGTTAGCATAGTTTCAAGAACTATAGATAATATATTTTTATTATGACATTTATAATGTCCCAGTCATTGCTGTGTAGTCATAGATAGGCCCATGATTTAGATCAACATTTCTTTTCTTTTCTTTTCTTTTTTTTTTTCCGAGATAGGGTTTCTCTATGTAGCTTTGTACCTTTCCTAGATCTTACTTGGTGGCCCAGGTTGGCCTCGAACTCACAGAGATTTGCCTGCCTCTGCCTCCCAAGTGCTGGGATAAAAGGTGTGTGCCAACTCCTACCGACTCTTTTCTTTTTTTTTTTTTATTAAGATTTTTTTTTTATACATTTTACATACCAACTTCAGGTCCCCCTCTCTTCCCTCCTCCCACCCCCAAGCATTTTTTGAGGTAGAGTATCTAATCCTTTTCATTGGACTATACTGTTATTCATTGTAGATAGAAATCATGGAGGAAAGCCATGATATAGACAGTCTTTTCATACATTTGTGTTGGGACCCAAATTATGTGTCACATAGCTTCCACTTGTAGATGTGAACTACAAGTCTACCAGGAAGTATTCTATCCACTTCCTTATCTCTGTATAGTGGAAATCAATATTATTTCAAGATACTGTCTTGCTGGGATTTGCTGTGTGTCAACTGGTGATCCTTCTGCCTTATTTTCCCTAAAACTCAAAGTGGAAGCAACAAACTAGAATAAAGTATTTGTAAAACATTTGTGATATAAAGTTATTATTCTTCATTTATAAATAGCTCTAGCAATTCAATGGTAACTAATAGAATATGATTCGTTTAAGTGAGCCAAATATTTCAATAAATTTTTATCAGGAAAGACATACAAGTGGCAGATCTTTGTTAAAATCATGCTCAAAACCATGTCATGAGAGACTTATAAATGTTTGCAAAGATGCCTTACTGTTTGTCCTATAGAGTGCTAGACATCCAAAACACTGATAGATAAAAAACTGACCAAGATTTAGAATAATAAAAACTATTGTTCTTGCCAACAAATGTTCTAAATGACATAGCTGTAATATATCACATTGTAAAATTTCTTCCAAAATAAGAATATGATTACTTTATAATCAAGAAACTGGTCTGTCTGTCAGCTTTCCAAATGGGATGAAAACTTACTTATATCAAAATATCATCTTTGTTCATATTTTTTAAACCTTAGAAGAAACTAATATATATATATTTCAGTGAGTGAATAAGTAAGAAAGAAAGAAAATAAATAAATATAAATAAATAAATAAAAACTGGATTGCATCCAGGGAGTGGGGAACTACTATTGCTGGCAGAGCATGGTATTAAACATCTGTGATTCTAGTATTTTGTGAAAGTGAGAAAAAATGAAAGTTCAAAATAAAATTTGAGTGATAATTAATACTGAATTATATATGTCACTCTTAACATATGTTGACAATGGAGGAGCATGTATAAGGGCTGACAGTAGAGCTGTCAACTATACTCAGAATCTAAAAATTGCCTGCAAAATTCTATCATATGCACAGACACACATACACTCTCATGCACAAGCTCAATTCTCCATTTTGAATATACAAGTTCTTGTTTCTGGGCATAAAATATCTAATTGATTGTGTTTTACATGGCAGAAGTCCTACATGAGAGAAGAAATCATGGATCCCATTTAAATAGTGATATGTGTGCCAGTGTTTTGTGGGGAATGATTTTATGCAGCACACTTGTCCAGGTAATAACCAATCATTGCTAGCAAGACCATGGCCTTTTCTCTTCCCAGTGAGCAACTCTCTTTGTCGTTCTAGGACTCCCCAGTAAACCATATCATCACTGGAAGGTGCAACAGTCTTCAGGTTTCCATTTTAAAGCATGGTCAAATCAGTGAGTTTACTTGATAAAACTGAAAAATCAAACCAACATAAACATTTTTCCTTCAAATTCAGACGTCTATTAAATGATTTAGAAAACCATATTTCAGAATAAATGCTATCCCACATTTACATTCTATGTCTGCCTTCCTGTCTTTTGTAGGGATGAGATTTAAAAAAATATATCCTGATGAACACATAATAAAGGTGAAAGTGCTTTCTTGGCTCTGAATTCCATGTTCAAGTTCATGATGGTGGCGAAACCGGGGATTGGGGGACAGCTTGAGAGATCTTAATTCTCTGGCAGCTTTCCTTCCCTAGGGGCTGCTCTTAGTGGCGGGAATTGACTGTCTTTCACCATGCCCTCCTGTGGCCTTTCTGTGTACTCCAGCAAAGCCGCTTTATCTCTGCATCCTAATCTATAAGGACGTTGGTGACACTGGATCATGGTCTACCCTAACAGCATCCTTTTAACTTAATTATCACTTAAGGGACTCATTTCTAAAACAGCTACATTCTACGTAAATGTCAAGGGCTAGAGCTTAAGCATTCGAATTGGGGGGGGGGGCACACTTCAATTTTCTAATTTAAGATTGTTCTTTGTCATATCTTGAAAAACAAGGTTAAACTTTATAGTAAATGAGCTCTTTTTATCCAGGTCATCTTAGATAGATTTTAACCGTATATTATAATCTTTATGTTAAAACTCACAGCTGGAATGCACAGAGAGAAGAGGGCTATGGAAATAAAAAGCTTACAGTGTTGACCTCCTAACAAAACTTTTAACCTGAAAATGCTGGTGTGTCATCAATTATATTCAGCTCAGTGGCAGACATATAAAGCTATAGAAAATGATAATGGCTTTAGTATGTTCTACTGCTGCTCCTGATACAAATTAAATTGCTAAAGAAGAAAGCCTCTTTACAGAGTTTAAACAAACAAAAGGAATGATGAATTTTGTCTTAATTCTGCCATTCTTAGGGAACAAACAAATGACCCAGAGCCCACAAAAAGAGGAGGCTGCTGAGTGCCTTTCCTAGGGCTTGCTTTTTCTAATCTCTTTAATGCAAAAGAGCAAAAAGATGGGTGTTTTCATCCCATAGCCTGACCTGACCCATCTCATAGGATATGGCAATATCAGTGTTTCAAAAGGACATTTGCCATTTCAGATCACATATTGAGAAAGAAGTACAATTTGTAAAGTTTAGGCACCTCTGCCAAGTTTAAGCAGTAATCCTGAATATAAATAATCAATGGGCTGAACATTATTGCAATGAGTTCGCATATGGCTACTTTGTCCTTCTTGTGCTATTATAATTATTCATAATACAAGAATTCAATCAGTTTTTAATATTAACTGAAAAAATTGCTAATTTTCCAGTTGAAATGAAAACAAAATACTCTCATCTAACAGTTTCAAATATATATAGTTTCTTTTTAAATAGAAAGTCTTATCACTGGTGATTTATTACTTACTAGCTAGTAATAATAGTAAAAATTAGTAAAACTCCTCCTCCATACACTCTCTATGGCTTATTTGGGTATCATTGTCAAGAGCTAAACATGTATTAAATTTCCTTATAAAACTTGTTGATTTAAACATGTTAATGCATTCTATATGTTTTCACAAATTCTAATAAACAAAGTTAAAATCCCTGTGTTTTGTCTTGGTAAAATATCATTTGATGAAACTATGTCCTCAGTTACATTCCTAGGAGACATAATCCCCTTCAGCAGTCACTGCAGACATTCCTTTTCAGGGTATTTTATACCTTTAAGAAATAGCTCCAACACTTGTGGTGAATTAAATTTGCTATTTTTGAAAAATACCTCTAAATACTACTTCAATTTTTGAACAGGAAAACTTAGTAGATGTATTTTAAGATAGCCTTGTAATTTTGTAATACCATCTTCTAATTATTCCCTTGATTCTGTACTCATAATACTTGTGTCTAACAAACACAGAAGTGAATCTTGAAATTTTCAGACCTTAATACATGAATGAGACATTGTGACATGTTAGTTTCTACTATAATCTACAATGGAAATATGTAAACTGTTACTATGGTTTTTTTGATTCATAACAAATCTGATTTTATCTATATCACCAATAATCCATTTAAAATACACCTGTCCTCCTGAATTAAGGAAACTTACTGCTACTAATATTAATGTAGGACAGCAATCAGCACTCCTTGAGATGGAGTCAAACCTTTCTCATTGTGGAACTAGACCTCTTCTTCCTCTGTCTCATGTATCTCATAATGGAACTGGACCTCTCTCCCTTCTCTATCTCATGTATCTTGTCCTTTGTCTCTTGATTGTTTTGGCTTTATTTTCAGTTATTTCTCAATTTCAACTTGCTTTTTCTCATAGACTGTGCTTCCTCAGAGAAAGTCTGTTGTGTTGGCATATTTCCCCTGTGTGTCTCTGCCAGGTTTTCTTGCTGTCTCATTTGAGGAAGCTGAGATTTTCCCCTGGGTTCCCACTCCCTCATTAAAGTTGGCCAAGGCATCTTTTGCTCTTTCTTTAGAGTCTAATGAGAGACAGGCTTTAACTCACTTTGTTTTATTTAATTCTAAACAAATATGAATGAAAAGATTTTTCACTAGTCTAAGATATTCAAATAAGAATGTCACTTTGGAAAACACAGGGAGTATTGCCTCAGTCCAAGTCAATATATTGCTTCTTTCCTTAGAGAATGTTGCATCAGTTTGAGATAATAGAATACTCCCTCACCCTTTGTGTCACATTCTTTACTTCCTTCAGAGAGCCAAAAGCAAAATCTTGCTTTGTTTGTGTATGTTTGCCTGTATAAAACGTAGGTATATCCCAAGAGTGAAGATTAAATCTCAGGAATAATATAATGCAATACATCAAATACAGAGGTGCATCATTTTGCAAAGGTGTTATAACTGATTCTGTCACTTGAACATGTTGACAGTGAATATTGCCTTAAAATGACACATATTAGAATACAAATGATATTTTTTGTTTTTCAATAACTGTCTTTCCGACTACCAGACTGGAAGGTCAATCATCCTTATAGGACTGCAAACACCCTGATCAGCTGTTTGTTTTTAGCAACCAGAGGAGAGGAGGTTATAAAAGTCGTTCCCCTTTATGAAGTCAAAGATTCCTTTCCAACTTTAGACTTTTCTGAAGGATTTGCCACACTATAACAAAGAGCATGGATTGTTAAGTACAAAAGTAGAAATTTCTTATTTGCATACTTAGCCATTTAAATTTGAAAATGAAATTTCTGAGCCCATGATTTTTCCCTCCAATTCTTCAAAGCACACAGAAACTGCCAATCATTTTCATTGTTTATTCTAAAACATTTAATGCCATTTTTACTCCCTTTGTACAAGGCAGCTTCACATTCATAATATGACCTAAGGTATTAAGGTTTAGATCTTACATGTCAAAGAGGACTGTGTATTAAATCCCAGGCCACTGACTTCTAGATCTTTAGATAAGTAATGAAAAATTTGGAGTTGAGCCATTATGAAAACAAATTGAATTTTTATGGGTGAATTCTAGGATGGGATATTAAGTGCTACCACCTGTGTGCTCTGTCTCTCCTCTCTCTCCCTTTCTCCCTTCCCTCCATCCCTCTTTCCTCCTGCAATAATGGGAGAACCATTGACCCTCAATGCATTTCATATCATGAGGATATGCTCTAATACAGGTCCAAAACCACAGAACTAACATATAGTAAACTGAAATCTTTGAAGCAATGAATATAAGTAAGTTTTTCCTCTCTTCAGCATTTTACTCAGGTATTTTTCAGATATAAAGGTGAATAAATCAGTGTCTCCACAGGTGCTTAGCAGTGATAGTCAGTAGAGACTACCCATTGAAATTAAGTCATCAGTGATTAACAAGTGCCCAATCTTAATGAAATTTTCACATCAAAGAAAACAAAAGTAACATTTCTCCACAAATCAGAATGAATGAATTGAACTCAAATTTAGGATTCTATTCGCCTAGAACAAACTCTTTATTAATATTTAGATAAGTCCGAATTTTGTAGAAAATCATAGGGCAATAAGTAATAGATAAGGCATAAACCTATAATGGTAGATCTATGCTATAGTAATAGCCCTCAGAACAGGCATACCAAACATACAGAGGTCTGCATGTGATTGTGTTGTTCAAATTGCTTGTATTGACAATGGTGGTTCGAATGATAATATTACTTATACATATACATATTTGAATACTTGATTTTTTTGGTTGGATCTGTTTGGAAAGGTAATAGAACCTTTACAGTGTGGAGGCATGCTGGAGAATGTACATCTCCAGGTAAAGACATTGACAGTTTTTTAACCTCTTCATACTTTTAGTCTGTTCTCTGCTTCACATTTGCAGTTGAAGATAAGAGAGTTCTGCTTCCTCATCCAACATCTTGCTGCCACATCTTCCTGGGATTAAGGACTCTTTGCCTATGTCTGTTAGCTAAAATAAAATCTTTCTTCCCAAATTATCTTTGTTAAGTTGTTTCACCATGACATGACAAAGTAACTGATGCATGTTGTTAACCCAAAGAAGAAAAATATTACCTCATTTCAGTTGTTATCAGTGCTCAGTTCTACCTATGACAGGCAGTATGATCCCTAGCTCTTTGCTTAATGGATTAACATCTACACTGCCTCTACTAGGGATTATTTCTCAGATGATAATTGTCCAATAGTTCCAAATTTCCATTAAAAAATGTTTCTTTCTTGGTTCTATTTTTCACATGGTAAGTCTATATTTTCCAAATCATGTTAGGGAAGTTAGAGATCACTAACACAACTTCTATATTCTATACATTATCCTTTGTAGGTTTAGTTACTTTTATTTATGTTTACAAATTACTTCAGTACAAATAACTGTATATGTTATATATTGAACTTTTTAAAACAAAACCGAAGAATTTATCAAAGGCTTTCTTCCATTTAGTCAGTTATCTACAGTAATTACACCAGTGGTCTGGAAAATATCCTACTAAAACCATAAATAATAATGTAAGCTAATGTAAATATAATTGCTCATATTTTATTTATGCATTTATGCATTTAAATCACATATACATATCTGAAAATTAAGAAAAACTGCTTAGGAATTGTGATTTGAGGCTCAATATAGAAGGATTAAAATTTGATTAATTAGCTGTAACTAATCTGTGGAATTTGAAAGAACCATATGCCGTCAATTAATGGCATGATGATCACTTCATTATAGGGATGGAAAAACAAGCTACACATTGAAAATGATTCCCCAGTATTTCTATGCAATGCCATGATCAGACAACTCTTTGATGCCTAGATGGTGTTGGTACTCAGTGACAACTGATTACACCTTTTTAATTACACAGAATGATGAGGCAGCTAGACACTCACATACAGTACCAGATGGAATGGAGAGGGTTGTCTTTAATTGACAGGAAAATAGTCTGCTCAGTCATTTGAAAGCAGACAAATTGCATTTTAGGATACACCAATTGAAATGCTTGAAGTTTTCTAAATTTATTTTATTAATCTTCCTATAATGAATCCACTTGTTACTTCATACCCCATTTGAGATTTATGTTGGAAGTACAGCCTTCCGTATTTTCTGAATTTCAATTAATTAGTTATTAAAATCATTCGTTTCCATTTCCCAAATGTATCACTACATTTTGAAGACTGTGAAAGGGATAAATGTATAATGAATCCTATATCTGAACATGTCCATGGGGGAAATTATGTAAGTTTATAGAGCATATTCTGCCTCAAAGCATAGACATTTTCAACGTTGGCCATTATATTATAAAGCTTTCAACAGTCTACAGCCTCACAGCTATTGAAAGTCCAATTCTAACCTTTTAGATGATATAATTCTTAACAACTGGAGCCTTGAGAAACAGCCATTAGTTACTTTTAACACTACATAAAACTGAAATGCACATTATTCTGATGCCTGAGCTTTGTCTGCTGTTATTTATATATTTATTTATTTATTTTGGTGCAGCCTCAGTATGTTGTTATTACTGATGAGCCACTTGTTTGCAAGAATGAAAAATGGAGCCCAGTTCCTAAATTACAGCACAGCATAAAAAGGCTGTGAAAACACATCAAATGGGAGAAATGAAGGATTTGTACTACCCGACTTTCCATGAGCTGTGAATAAAGACTGTGCTATTTAATATAAACCAGTTAGCATCCAACTATTTGCCACTCTGTTAAAAAAAAAAAAGTAGTTTTCTGAGTAGAAGTTGAGCAAGAGCTGCACATTCATATAGCTGCCACTTCAATTATTCTTACCTTCAAGCTTCAAAATCAAATCATCCTGGCAGCCTCTGTTATTTGTATTTCTTCTTTTAAAATACACTTTGTGTTGTAGTTAAAGATCTATATTTTTAAAATTTGCTTGTGCACACATCAGTTCCTCTAAGTTTCCTTTGCAGATACAAAATACCCTGGACTTGTCAGTAGAGACCCCAACAAAATTTCATGGGTCCTTATTTGTTTTAAATAATTTTTTGTAGGCAATTGTATGTTTCAGAATATTTTGCATACAAATGAGTCTATTCCTAATAGAAATCAGGGATCCTGTCACACAAGGGGCTGTGTGAATGGGAGAGCTCTTAATGTACTGGTTTCCCTCCACTGAATTATATAATAAGTGGTTGCTGAATTTGAGAGGAAGTAATGACAGTCTGAATGGAAGCCAGTGGTAGGTAACAGTGATTTGTGACATTATCTGTGAATGACAGTCAACAGATTGGATCACGTCCTGAATAAAATGTTGATGTGGAATGTCTGGTGTTTATTTTCCAAGTCATTCAAAATCTCCAGTTGAAATTACAGGAGAAATGTATCTCATTGCATTATTTAAAAGACAGCATATGGTAAAAACATACAAGCATATACTTTTTCACAACCCTTAAATTAAATAACAGTGATATTCCAAACAATACATAGTCTCAAATTTTCAAATACAAATTGCTAATGGAAATTTGTAACATTAGTAGACTATAACCACTTGATATATTTAATTGAGATGTGAAGTGATAAAAATGATAAATTAAGTGTGAATGATATAAAAAAACATTCAAATCATAAATGAATGTTTTAATGTAATTCTCCTACATAGTTGAAAATATGCCATTGATTAGAAAGAAGATCAGGGTTGTTTGTAAAAATTTGTTAATTAACAGAAAGGAAAGCTATAATAAGTATTATGAGGGAAATGAAAAATGTGGTTTCCTCTTTTTATTTTAAATCAGAATATGATTATGTGGGAGCTGTATTATTTAAAAGATAGTAGATAAGGATATGATCCCACAGAGGCCTTCTCAGAGCCCATCAAGGGATGTATCAAAGCTGATTAATAAGGTATAATACATAACAAAACAGGGAGCTGCCCCATTGGAATGTGGAGAAGTCTTGCCAAATGATTCATTGTTTGAGTGGAACCAGCTTACAAAAACTGATGCTACTTGTTTTGGGCAATCTCTGTTCATCCTTGAGATACACTCTAAGATATTCTAAGTATTTTTGACAACATAGGCATTATTGAAATTCACAACCACTATGTGATGTTCCCACTCCATGTACATCTATGAAAAGATTTAATTTGCAAGTGAGGAGTAACAAGTGGCCAGCAACATTGAAGATAAGGTAGGTAGGGCAATGCTAATAATATTCCATGATAACATGACTTGAAACATGAGTTGTTTATTTCAGATTTTTGTTTTATTTTGTTTTGCTTTTTCAAGACAAGATTTCTTTGTGTAGCCTTGGCTGTACTATACCTCACTCTGTAGACCAGGCTGGACTAGAACTCAATGATCTGCCTGCCTCTGCTTCCCAATTGTTGGGATTAAAGGAATGTACCACCATGCTTGGATATTTCTGAGCTGAAGTTGACAGCATGTACATCAAAAGGCAGTCCATAAGACTAAGAGATAAGGGAGAGAATATATATATAATTTTTTGTTTGAAATATGTTCTATATTTTCTTTTCTTTCTTTCTAAATTTCCTCCTGATTGTCATTTAGTAAATAGGACTTGAGTCTGTATCTAAATAAATAAAAATTTCTGGAAAATATGTATCTATTTCTGTAAAATTATTCATAAACTTACAAATAAAAATGAAATTAGTTTTTATATACAATTCATTAAAATTAAATGATTCTTAATGTTTTAACAGTGACACATCATTTTATAAGTAAGTAAATAAATAAATAAATGGCCGTCATTCAATTCTTTAGCACCTGAACTATTGAGATAGGGTGGACAGTAAAAATAATACTTTAAATTTTGTCTGAGAATCTCATCATTATTGTTCAACAGGGCCAGAGATAAACAAGCCACCCTTCACTCTCTAATTGAATTGAAAGGTGACTTACTGTTAGGGACCAAGGTGTCAGGAACCAAACATGAACCATGGAAAGTACTAGCTAAGCCAGAGAACAAGTCATAAGCCCACTGCCCCTTCCCAGAGCAGTAACCAGAGGTCCCCAAAGATAAAAAGACATTCCACAGTCAGGTGCCATGACAACCGAACTTAAAGAGCATTCCATGGTAGGTAGCCTAGCAACAGAATAAATGGCCCCTGAATAAAATGGCATCTCGCAGTTGCAGGATCTGCCTTACACGTTCTGCACGCCCTTTTCCCCTTCTCTCCTTCCTGCCCCTTCCCCTCCTATGTTGTATAAGCCTTGCAGAGAAAAATAAAATCGGCAGCTTGATCAGAATCTTGTCTTGCTGTTGTCTCTCATGCCCTCTGTCTCTTTCATTTGCTCCCACAGGTGGGTCACCCCTGTTGAAACCCCACTGGCTGGGGCATCTGGCACCCAACGTCGTGGCTCGACCCTGGCCTAGTGGGGAGTGGAACGTCCTTCTCCAGGAAAGTCCAGATGTCTGGTGGAGATTTGAAGCAATCACCCATTGAGACTGCCCGACTAGGCATGCCGGTGATCTGGAGGAGAGCAGGAAGGATGAGGTGAGTCTGAGCTATAGACTTTGCCATGGGACAGGGAACTTCTTCTCATGACTTGTTCGTAAAGGGCATTAAAGAAGCCCTCCAGACACGAGGGATAAGGGTTTGTAAAAAAGACCTCAACAAATTCTTTAGTCACTTAGAGGACTGTTGTCCTTGGTTTCCCCAAAAAGAAACAATGGATGAAAACCATTGGAAAAAGTTGGGTGACTGCTTTAGGGATCACTACCGAGCCTTTGGCCCAGATAAAGTCCCTGTCATAACCTTTTCCTATTGGAACCTTGTTAATGATTTTCTCAGGATCCAAAGGACCTCTCCCTCCCCTGACATTGAGTCAGTTATTTCTCAGGGAGAAAGAGTCATTCATGAAAGAACAGTCTCGCCCCCCTCTTGTGCTGATTCACATCCTCCCCACTCCCTCTGACCCCCCTCACGAGTGCCCTTTATACAGGAGACTAAAAATATAGAAGAAGGAATCCAGTCACCCCCACCTCAGTCTATCTACCCCTCCCTCCAGGGTCTTGACAGGGCCCCTCTTAGCCCTGATGGTGAGGCCAGTCTAAAAAAGGAGGCCGCCAACTTGGCCTCCTTAACCTCCCTCTCACAAAAGCCACCCCCAACAAAGATAACATAATCTTACTCATCCCCCTCCTTATGATGCCCCCTCACTGCCCGCTTCTGTGCCCCAGTCGTTGAGGCCCCTGCGGGTTCACTGCCGGCACTCCCAATGCCGACCCCCAGTGAACCAGAAATCCCCCCTAATCTCGCAGCAGAGTTACAGAGCCTGCAGGGCACACTTCGGGCCTTAGACAACACCTGGCCCTTGATCAGGAGCTCTCTGACCTCGCCCTGGGTGCCCAAAAGACTCGGCCACTGCCCATCCCCTTGCTCAAAAAACCTCAGCCACAGCCAGTCTTGGCTTTTCCCGTTACCTGAAGCCAGGCGAGCAGATTGGATCCACCAAATCTGCCTGAGACGGAGGAGTTGCCTCCCCTTGAAGAGGAGGAGGGAGAGACCCCCCTTGAGGATTACAGGCTCCGGGGCCAATCAGGGCCCCCCACCCGGTCAGTCTTACCAAAAACTTAGCTTTTGCTTTGTTGAGTGACTTAAATCAGCCTGTGCTTGGTATGGCCCCACCGCTCCCTTTTCCCTTATGTTGCTTGAAAACCAGAGTGAGGCTTGGCTTATGCCAAATGGTTGGTATTTTTTGGCCCATGCCACCCTGTCTGGGGGAGATTTTGTCTTATGGAAAACTGACTTTTCAGAAAACTGCCTCGAGATGGCCCAGTGCAACACTTATAATCCTTCCTCAAAACATTGGACCATTAATAAACTTCTTGGCAAAACTCCTTATGAGAAAAACGAGGTTCAGGCCACCTTTCCACCCAGCTTATTGGCCCAGATTCAGGATTGAGATCCCAACAAAGTCATCTTTGCTTCTCCTGTAAACAACCGGGACATTTTGCACAGGAATGCCCCAAGTGGACCCCTGCCCCTTGGGGGGCACGGTTGCAGTGCCCCAGCTTGGGGTCATCACTTGGCCACTACCAACCACCCCATGTCCCAGATATGGCCATGGCCTTCATTGGACTAAGGAATGTAAATCTAAATCTGATGCTCATGGTCGCCCTCTCCCTCCCTCCCTGACTGTCCGGAAACTTTCTTCGGGGCCAGCCCCTGGCCCCTCCTCTCTGGGAGTGCCCCATGGGGCCTCGCAGGCCTCTCCCCAACTGTCTACTCCCTCCAACGGGCAACCCCAGGCAGTGCAGGACTGGACCTCTGTGCCTCCACCGACACAATACTAGATCCATCCCAGAGCCCCCAAGTCATCCCTACTGGGATTTGGGGCCCCCTGCCCACAGACACCCATGCCCTTATCCTTGACCTTGCCTCATCCACAAAGGGTGTCCAGGTCTCCCCAGAATTATTGATAATGACTATACAGGAGAGATTAAGATTTTGGCCTCGGCATTCCAGGGTCTTGTTGCCATCTCCCGAGGCACCCACCTTGCCCTGCTGGTTACTCTCCCTGCGTTTTCCTCTGAAAACCCCATTCAGTCCGCCCAGCCCTGAGGAGCTGATCAGATTGGCTCACCAGAGGCTTATTGGCTTCAGCCTATTTCTCACTCTCAACCCACACTTACACTTAAACAAGATGGCAAAAAATTTCAGGGGATTTTGGATATGGGCGCTGATGCCACTGTAATCTCCCAAGACTATTGGCCCACCTCCTGGCCCCTTACTCCCTCCTTCACAGACCTCAAGGGCATAGGTCAATCCAGTAACACCCTCCAATCCTCTAAAGTTCTGGCCTGAACAGATGAGGAGGGTAACCAGGATACAGTCACTCCCTTTGTGGTCCCTGGGCTTCCTGTCAACCTTTGGGGTCGAGATATTCTCTCCCAAATGAAGGTCATCCTCTGTAGCCCAAATGAGGTAGTTACCCAACAAATGTTACACATGAGCTTCATCCCAAGAAAAGGGTCTCGGTAAACCTCAACAGGGCTGAACCCAACCTGTCACTCCCACTAATAAAACAGATAGGCTCGGTCTTGGCTTTGAAGGTTTTTAATTGAGGCTACTGCTCCCCCTGTACACCATGCAGATAAAATCACTTGGCTTACCCAAGAACCTGTGTGGGAAGACCTGTGGCCTCCCACCTCCCCCACCAATTACCAAAGATATGATTACCACCCTTATCAAAAAAAAAAAACCTACCAGGTACTTAATACCTCCAAGCCTGATTTGGTTGACTCCTGCTGGCTTTGCTATCATTCTGCCCCACCATTTTATGAAGGAGTGGCTGTTATTTTAGATTTTTCCCTAACCACTGACCCACATGATTGTCACTGGCAACAGCCACCCGCATCTCACCTTACACTGTCCCAAGTTATGGGCTCAGGCCACTACCTTGTCACCCAAGGCGCTATCATTCCCTCTGTTTATCAACCACTTTGCAATTTCACAGATAACCTAAGTATCTCCCTTAAGTCTGGATATCTTCTCCCTGCCAATGATATTTGGTGGGCCTGTACTGATGGCCTAACACCATGCATTTCTCTTCATTTAAATAATCCCTCTAGCCCCTTATTTTGCATATTGGTTCAGTTTATCCCTAGGCTAACCTATTATTCTCCAGATCAATTCTGTGAAAGATGGGAAGAGAAGATTCTGGCAGAGACAGTTGCCCTTGCGTCCCCCCATCGCTTGAAAAGGGAGCCTGTGACTTAAGTCACTTTAGCTGTTCTCCTGGAGGTGGGGGCTACAGGGGCCAGTGCGGGCATAGCCTCCCTGGTCTTATCTAATCAACATTATTCAGAGCTTAGAATTTCCATAGATGAGCGAGGCATTTCCGCCCTTGAATCCTCCCTCACCTCCCTTTCAGAGGTGGTCCTCCAAAACCACCGAGGGCTTGACCTCCTCTTTTTACAGCAAGGAGGCCACTATCCTGCTCTTAAGGAAGAGTGTTGCTTCTATACTGATCACACAGGAGTAACAAGAGATAGCATGGCTAAGGTCCATGAAGGCTTAGAGATGCGCAAAAAAGAAAGGGATCAAGAGCTAGGCTGGTTCCAAAATTGGTTCTCTGCATCTCTCTGGCTAACCACCCTCCTGCCATCCCTCCTGGGACCCTTGGTTGGCTTCATTCTTGTCTTGACATTCAGCACTTGGACTTTGTCTCGACTAACTCAATTTGTGTGTGGTCAGCTGGCTGAACTTCAGGCAAAACAAATTCAGGTTCATTACCATCACCTCGACCTCCATGAATGTGGTCTCAATGAACCAGATATAGACTCCACATCAGCATAGACCCCTCTGTCCAGGGGAGGATGCACCTGTGCCTGGGAGCTGGAGCCCACTGCTTAGGGGATTGAGGGTGTAGCCAGGACTGCAGAAGGCAGGGAGACTAAAGTGCTCCACCATCCTGGGTGCCTTGTATGACATGCTCTATGGTGGTTATGCAGACCCTATACTCTTCCCTCCCTGATTAAAACCCGCCCCCTGTAAAAACTACATCATTCCAGCTTCCTTCGGGACATATGGGGACACCTACATGAACCTACCGATTACCAAAGGAACTGAGCTTATCAGAGATGGAGCCTCTGACACCCCCTTCTCCACCATGGCAAAACATTCGGGCCTCCTTTCTTTGTTTTGCTACATGTATAGAAGGGGCAGATGTTAGGGACCAAGATGTCAGGAACCAAATATGAACCATGGAAAGTACTAGCTAGGCCAGAGAACAAGTCATAAGCCCACTGCCCCTTCCCAGAGCAGTAACCAGAGGCCCCCAAAGATAAAAAGACATTCCATGACAACCAAACTTAAAGAGCATTCCATGGTCAGGTAGCCTAGCAACAGAATAAATGGCCCCTGAGTAGTAACCTTAGCCGACATCTCACAGTTGCAGAATCTGCCTCACATGTCTTGCACCCCTTCCATGTTCTGCACGCCCCCTTTTCCCTTCCCTCCTTCCTGCCCCTTCCCCTCCTATGCTATATAAGCCTTGCAGAGAAAAATAAAATCTTCAGCTTGATCAGAATCTTGTCTTGCTGTTGTCTCTCATACCCTCTGTCTCTTTCATTTGCTTCCACAGGTGGGTCGCCCCTGTTTAACTGTGCTGGCCAGGGCATCTTACTATCATTAAAAATAAATAATAATATTATGAAAACCAGAGCTGAGTAATAGGTGAAGTTTTAATAATTCTCATGCTTTCCATAATCTATGTAATTTATCTAGGGAACATTTATGAGGTGCTAATGGAGCCAAAGAGGAGGCAGGAATATAGGGCAGAGCGAAACAATGTTCTAGTCATTCACACCACAAAGCGATCACTTGCAGTCTGCTTCACAATGGGATAGCAAAAGGGCAAGGAAGACAACAGTGTAATGAGTAGGAAGGGATCATCAGCTACTGTCCAGGACACAGGTGACAGTGTTATGGGAAAGGATTTTCTAAAAACACAGAAAAGGAGAGATGCAGAATAAGCTTTCAAAAAGAACGTGAAAGTAGTTGGGAGCAAATGGGCTGAACTAGGGGCTAATATTTTGGCTTTTTCCAGAATTGAGTAGTGATTAATAGGTGTTATGACTTTTTTTGTTGACAGCATGAAACTTGTTGCTATATAACATTCTTTAACCAAAACATAGGACATAAAGCGAATATTCTTTGCTTATTAAGTTCCATAAATACGTTTGGGATTCAGGATTTTTTTCTCTGAAACTATGATTTCCCCTTTAATCTACTCCTTCCTGATTTGCAATGACTTATATTTCATTATTAACTTTATAAATATATTTCTTCATAAAGAAAAAATTAAGCTTAGAAGATTTTAAAAATTACAGGAAAATTATTGATACCTGAAACTTTCAACATGGAAAAAAGTGTTCTAAGCTACTCCAAAATAGGGTTGGCATAATCATTAATACAGTAAGAAGACCATTTAATCATAAAATTCTCTTGAAATTATTCAGTCTTAATTTTGTGGGAAAACATAATTTAAATATATTAGTTACTCAAACTCATTAAGGTCAATTATTTTAGACTCTGCTCTATTTGTTACTTCAGTAATAATCCTTCACTAACACACTGGATGTGGATTTATTGGCTTATATTTGTTTTTCTAGGCCAGCTTCATGTTATCAATAGCACTTAAAGAAAGAAAATTATAATATAATGTAAATTACTTTTCATCATGGTTATATACTCAAATATTAAAGATAAATAGCATTTACTGATATCTGAAAATTTCAAAATCAAATACAGGGAAAATTGCCAAAAATGTGAAAGGACTCTTCCTAGAAGTGATAAAATATTCAAGGATAGGACTTTGCATAACCCATATCCTTGTGAAATTAATTCCTCAGTGGATGCTGCTTAATCATCATTTGATATTATAGCACATAAACTCAGTTGTATTGAAAGATGAATCAACACTGCATTTCTACCATTTGGCACACATGATAAGATAATCTAAACCACAGCCAGCATCTTAACCATAATCCAAAGTGCTGTGTTCAAAACAGATACCTGTCAAATACTCAAAGATATTTTAGCTTTGTATTCTAATAAAGCAATTTTGCACACCCTATAATAAATTATTGTATGAAATAAAAATAATACTAGAGGCATTGGGTATTGAGTATAATATTTTTTATTTTTACATTTTGGAATTACTAGTATTTGTGATATGTGAAGAAAGTTATTTTTAAGGAAATTAACATATTTAACAAAAAAAAAATGATCCAAATTCCCATTCATTTTGTAGGCTTTTTCCTTGGTGGTATAGCATGAACAGCAACAAGCTAGGTGTATATCAACTGGCTGGTGATACTAGTGTTCTTAGGAAATTTACATGCCATGTTTCATGACATTCTTATTTGTGTGTGTGTGTGTGTGTGTGTGTGTGTGTGTGTGTGTGAGAGAGAGAGAGAGAGAGAGAGAGAGAGAGAGAGAGAGAGAGAGAGAGAGAGAGAGAGAATCAGTTCTGGATTCACACAACTTCATAAACTTCATAATAAATGATTTTCAATCCAATAATCACCATTATCTCTTTCTTGGAAGTATCAGACAAAAGCTGTTCCACCAGCTAATCTCAGCTTTACAAGACTTGACAAGATTGGCCCTGACAACACCCCATAATGGAGTGCGAGGGACTCAAAACTTTCGCTTCTCCCTGAGCATCTGTGCTTCCTGCAGGAGGAAGGCAAATCTTTTCTCTAGTGATGTAGCCATTGGTCAGGTCCCAATGCTCCTGTAACTATCCTCTCATCCACACTGCTCTAAGCAACCCAAAGGAAGCTCATTCAGGCAGGCATAGTCATTCCAAATACAGATATGAAAGTATAAGTCAGATAGTTGAGGAGACGAGGAGAAGTGGGAGGGAGGGGTGAACAGGAGATGTGACTCGCATCAAAATACACTATATTTATATGTTAAAATTTCATAATTAAAAACATTGATTTTTATAAGTGTAGACTAATAAAAACACTGAAAAAAGAGAGAGACTAGATATGGTAGGTACCTAATTCGTTCTTATTGTGATCTTTCTATTGTGTAAATTATATGCCTATTTAAATTAATAAGAACATATTTAGCTGCTTGACAATGAGCAGTGGTTTATGTGTACAGCTACCCTTGGAAAACTATATAAGCAACTGGAAATATATTCAATTTGTCTTAAACACAGCTTGTCTTTTTTTTAAAAGCAAGTTCCAGAAAAATAAATTTGAAAGGGAATGAATCAATTCAAAGTTTCATGTCTTTTGGGAAAAAAAAAAAGTGACCTGGTACTGCCATCGCTTCCATGTGGCATTTTGTGGAGTCCTTAGTGCCTTGCTGTGGTCTTATATTAACATGTTATGCTTTTGAAGATTTTGGCTCTTCTCTGAGTCTATGAGAGAAGGTACAGGCTTCACTGTACTAATAAACACAAAATAGAATAGAAGTGAGTGTAGGATAAAGACAGCATGCCAAAAGAATGATATTTTGATAATTCACTTATACCTTAGAGATGTGTGTTCTTCCATCACAGTTTTAAATAATTATTTAATAATTTTTTGATTTATACATAGGTAATATTAAAACACTATCATTGAATCTCATGGCGGAAAGGTGTGTTATCTTTTTGTATCACAATTGCTTCGCACTTATAAAGATATGTTGAGGATACAAAGACCATTTTATCATTTCACATTTTACCATTGGATAAGAGTTATTTAACAAGTCTATACCAGAGAAGATCCCCTACACAAAGATTGTGCTATATAAGTAATATTAATACTTATGTATCTCAAAAGCAACCAGCAGAACCAAATTCTCCATAATAATGATTCTCTAACTATAAGATAGCATTCTTTGAAAGAATAACTTGAAATTTTTTTCATATATATTTAGATGTTTCCAGAAATCAAAAGTTATACAAATTATTAGGACTCTTAACTTTCTTTACACTAGGTGTGCACTAAGTAACGAGCTAAGGTCTTTAGTCATAGCACTAAACACCCTTACCTACTGAGCCATACCTTTGACCTTTGTTGTAAAATTTTAAATTAAACAGTACATTATTTGACAATTTATTTTTTTCATTATAGTTTAAATTTAAGGTTTATTGTCAGCAAATTAGATTTTATGCCTTGGAATATTGTCATGAATTCATTCTTCCATGCAACCTCTCTAGGTTGTTTGAGACAGGGTTTCTCTGTATAGCTTTGCACCTTTCCTGGATCTTGCTTTTGTAGACCAGGCTGGCCTCAAACTTGTAAAGATCTGCCTGCCTCTGTCTCCCAAGTGCTGGGATTAGAGGCATTCGCCACTACCGCCCGGCTCATTCCTCCTTATTAAAACAGGGTAATGGTGACTGTTCAGGGGTATTATCTAGTCTGTTCCTTGGCACCAACAAAGAACAGAATCATCAGAAAAGCAAGAAGACTAAACTACAGAGAATTAGAGAGAAATATCTCTATCCTATAAGAACAAGAGAGGCATAAGGCCAAAGCCCAGTGAATGGATAATGGCTTGAATACCTTATAGTGCCCCTGAGCCTACCCTTTCCATTCTTTTTCTTGTTTAACAAATACAATCCCCTCCACGCCTTCATGCCTTTCTGCTCACAATGTCTTCTGGAAACAATAAGCTCTTATCTCACATTGTCTTTCCTATTCTAAGTCCCTCTACTCCCATTCATCAACTCTAATCAAGTTATATAAATATTATCTTACAGTTATGTATGTATGTATATCCTGTGTGCTAATGAGGTTATGTGTGTGTTTGCATGAGTATACGCCTATGTTTGTGCATCATTAATCAATTAATTGTTTGTGAACACATCTATGATCATATATAGGTATGATAGAAGGCAGTTAGTTACAAATGCACATTACAATTGATGTTTTCAATTTCTAGATTAAAATTTTTATAATAATTGAGAATTGGAGGAAGGTGACCTTGAGGGATTGGCACCAAGGGGCCATAGAAAGTAAGACGACACACAGAACTCACATTGAGGATATTACTGGGGGAAGGGAAGGGAGAGAGAAGGGAGAGAAAGGTGATGCAGATGCAGCTGAAGCAGAGAGGTACCCTCCTCTTAAAAGGGGTTTAGTGAATGTGTCTACAGAGACTATGCAGCCACATAGGGCATGCATAGACTACATAATAAAGAAAGGCAGTAGGACTCTGGGTTGTCTAGGTATTTGCCTGAATGTTAGCAAGTCCATTTTGCTGGGTCCACAGGGGCAGAGCAGATATGTCTTACTGCCAACAAAAATAAATACTATTCATACATTGAAAAATATTTTCAGGTGTTTGTGATTTATTAGATACTGACTCAGTTTTATTTTTTTCCCTCTGTGTATTAGGTGGCACAAGACAGGCATTTAAAAACAATGTAGATTTATCTCACACTTTCTGATGGTGAGAGATCTATGTAAGGATTAACAGGGTCATTTTTTTTTTCAAGCTCTTACCATAACAATTCAGGGTGTTTGCTGGTGATGAATTCTGTTACATTTGCTAACAGATGCTAGGTGATTGTGGCCATAGGAATGCAGTCCTGACTCTCTGCTAGGAATTTCTCCCATTCCCAGTGGCCACCTTAAATTCCAAGATACACTAATGTGTTACGCACAGTTCATTTCTTCTAGACCAAAGAGGAAGCATCTCTGTTGTCTACTATGATGGACAGTAGTCTTTGAAAAGCCATTATGGGAGCCTCCATATCATCATTTTACAGTATGAGACACAATCAATGGAGCTGCCATTCCACTAGATTACAAGGGAACCCAAACTGAAAACAGGGAATTTTTACAAGATGCATACTCTGAAGGGAATGGCCATCAAGGACCACCTCTAATGTTTGCTCTTTTAAATGGCTGAGGATAAAGTGTGCCTCCCTGAAGAAGTGGAAGAAAATGTTCTTTCTCTATCAACAAGACACTCTTAAAAATTATTCCCTGGAAAATTCAATCCCCATATCAATGCTGTTTTGCAAAGTATTTGGCTATGGCATTCTATATCCAACTATTAAGAGTGTACACAGGAGGAAATGAATGTCCATGTAGAAACAAATGTTGTGCTTGCCGAATTTTCCTCATTTTGAATGGCTGCTACTAAGTAGATAAAGTGAATTTGAGAGAAGAAATGAACGAGAATCTTTTCTCTGCTTCTTATGTGAGGGGAATATGCTCTCCCAAAATCTCATAGCAGATTCTCACTGTGTCTATGTATGCCTTCATGCCCTCCACACTGGGGCAGATTTAAAATTCTTTTATACTGTTGAATCCCAGTAGCCTGACAGCACCTGCCATGCTAAAGGAGGAGAGCTGAAGATAATGGGGGTATGCCTGAAAGGGATGTTTTGTTATGAAAATGCCAATAATTTCAAGGTGAAAGGATCCAAAGCTGCATAACTCAATGGTATCATATAGAATTTTAAAAATCAAAAATGCTTATTAATATGCAGCTATAGCTCCTTGTATTTCAAAAATATAATAGGTTGTAATTCATTTTTGTCATTTTAATAATGCATCAATAATATTTTCTTTATGCCTAAAATGAACAGAAAACAGTTTACTCTCAAATAAGTTGTGTATTTATAATTTCTAATATAATTAAATAGAAGATGTGTTAGAAACCTATAGACCCATTAGCCAAAATCTTACTGATGCATTTTCAACAAGAAAAAATGATTTTGATCTTTCTTTTCTTCACATAACTAATGTCTTGAGTACTAAAGAAGTAACTTGCAATATCAAGCCTGTCAGAGCTCTGAATGTCAGGAAACTGAGGACAGGATCTCCCAGTTTGTAACGTGACAGGAGAATTCAGTATTCCAAGCATGTGACTGGTATCCTGACTATTCACTTATGTATTATGAAGACAAATAAGACAGGTGAGAGAGGAAGAGTCTGAGATATGTGCTGGAATGAAGGCAAGTATCCATTTAGCAGTTCTCCTCAATTAACCAGAGTTTATTTGGAAACTGTAAAAGCTGTATACATAATAGCCTCATAAACACATGTTGCTGGAATTTATTATTCTATCTTGCAGACATGATCGTGTTGATCATGATCAAGAAGTATCTCATTAAAGAATGACAGCACTTTACATTAGTTGTAGTCAAAGCTCCAGTGAGCACTATACCAAAGAAACATCAAATGACACTGGGTGTCAACACTAAACAGCTTAGGGAAAAGTATTTTCTATAGACCCATGCAATTTCATTAAGATGCAGTAATTCATGAATATTAGAACGTAGGCATTATTAAAACAGCACCAAAAAGCAAATGCATATCTGTTTAGAGTAACTAGCAATACAAATTTATTCATTCAAAACAACACTGAATTATTTAGAACTCTTCCTAAGCACAAGGTCATGGAATAATTTTGGCAAGTAGGCATTTTGTACAATGTATTTCCATAATTCCCCTGAGTCTATAAAGCTAATCACAATTTTGGCATGAGGACCTTTTCATGAACTTACAACTCCAGAAAAAGTTTTAGACATGATATTAGAATGGAATTAAGTTGTGAATGTCCAATATAGAAAATTATGTGTATACATGAAGAAAACCTATGTTTAGTAATTTAAGAATTATAAACAAAATAAAAGTCTATTGAATTCTTTAGAACTCCTAATGTTAAGTTTATTCCAAATTGAAAACACTATTAAGAAAAATGTATTAAATTCTGAGACTTCTAACAACTTCATATTCAATTCTATAACTTGTAATGACTGTTGCTTTGTTTGGAGAAAGAATATAGATATATAGATATAGATATAGATGATATATAGATATAAATAGATATATAGATATATGTGTGTGTGTAAATCTATGTATTCCATTTTTATGCTTATCTCATTCTTCTGACTTGATGATGACCAACTTTTTAAAATATAAATCAGTCTTTATATTAGAAAAACAAGCAAATTAATAAGCTACAGCACAATACAATACACATCACACAATTGTTTTGTACATATAAGGCAATCAAGGGGAAAAAGAACCTATTCGTCATGGTAAAGTAAAACCATAATGCACTCAAAACCCAGTGTTACAGAGGTTTTAGTCAGATGTGACATAACTGAACAATAGTTGTGGATATAATAATTGAAATAAAATTGAACAATTCATAGGTGTAGGTGGAGTTTTGTGTCTTGACTGCCAGTCAACTCTGTCCCATCAGCTACTTTCCAAATAACCACACAGAAACTTATTATTAATTATAAATACTGGGCCAATATCTCAGGCTTGTTACTAGCTAACTCTTACATTTTAAATTAATCCTTATATCTTATCTACACTCTGCCATGAGTCTTGGTCCCTTTTCTCAGTACAGCAAGTTCATCTCCTGCCTCCTCTGCATCTCCTCACAACTCCTGAGACTCCTTTCCTTCTTTTTCATGCTCTCTTTTTTGTCTGCCAGTCCCACCTAACCTCTACCTGTCAAACTATTGGCCAGTCAGGTTTTTTATTAATCCATTCACAATGACATATATTCACACAGTATGAAGAAATATTCCACATTTCCCCCTTATTGCCTAACTAAAAAGAAGGTAAAAGAGTTATCAAATAAGAATTATAGTTAAAATATTCAGTCCATTTGTATTTGGCAAATTTAGAGAAAATTTACTGTCTATCTTATCTTTGTGAGTCTAAAGTTTTATATATAATTTAACTTTTTATTATAACTAAAGAAAACTTTAATTTGAATTATTTAGTGTTTAATTCCCTCAAAGATCCCAGGAGGGTATAATGTTAACAAATGACAGTGACATCTGGCTGCCTGGACAGTCACCCAAAGTTCTTCCATAATGTTGGGGAATCCATCTTTGCCTTACAGTCCTAGTATATTTGACAGACATTTTTGAGAAGCAGGGCATTTTGAAAGACTGCCCTACCTTGTATGGGCAAAGTTTGGCAGCTGCCTTTCTTGTGCAGTTTGGACAGCATACTGTCAGCAGTTGAGGCAAAGGGAATTTCTTTGCCCATAAGGTTAGCCATAAAGAAAAAAAAGTTCCATATGCACTTTCTTTAATGCCCATCATCCTCTCTTGAAGTAAATTGGTGTGTTCAAGGGCAGACGTGTCTCATTGTCACCAAAAGCCAACCCACAACTCCAGAGAGGCTAGCTAACAGGAAGACTCTAGGAGGGTCACATAGATTATCCTGTGAAGGAGAAGTGGATGAGATCTACATGAGTGGACTGGGTGGCAGAGGGTAAGGAGTGGGGATGAGAGCATAGGGAAATGGGGGGGGTCAAGCTGGAACAGGGACAGAGTGGGAGGGCAGGGAGGAAGATAGCATGATAGATGAGGACATCATGGGAATAGGAAGAGGCAGGGTGCTGGGGAGGCTCTCAGGAATCAACGAGGTTGATCCCACCTTGGACTGCTGGCAGTGGTCCAGAGGGTGCCAGGACCAGTTTCCTCTGGTGACCAGCCTAGAAAATAACCTAACTGTCTTCATAGAGCCTTTCTCCAGTGACAGATGGAGGCAGATACAGAGATCCATGGCTAGGCACCAAGCTGAGCTCTGGGAATCCAATTGATGAGAGAGAGGAGAGATACTGTAGGCAAGGGACATCGAGATCATGATGGGAGGACGTGCAAGATGACCAGCCACACTAGTGGAAGCCCATGAACTGTGGACTAGTGGCTGTGGAGCCCCCATGGGACTGGACTAGTACCTCTGGATACGGAAGATGGTTATTTGGTTCATATTGTTTGGGATACACACAGGCAGGGGGATTGGGATCTGTCTCTGATCTATTGGCAGGCTTCTGGAATCTGGTGCCTGTGGTATGTGACACCTTGTACAGCCTTGTGCAGTTGGAAGGGACTTGGGCCTGCCTAGGCTCAGTGTGCTGGGCTCTGCTGACTCCCCATGGGAGACCTTGATTTGGGGGGTGTGGAGATGTGGGGTGGCTTGGGAAAGAGGGCTGGGGGTAGGAGGAGGGAGGAGGGGGTCTGTGGATAGCATGTGGAGTGAGTAGAAAGCTTCTTAATAAAGAAAAATGAAAAAAAGTTAGTCATCTACAATAGTCAAACTTATAGTCATGTTAGAGTATGGCATTTAAAAACCTAAGGCTTTTGGTGATGATGAACAACTTTTTACATTAGATACCTGCATAAACTGATCACATTTATTTAAATTTCAGCCTGATAATTCCAACGTATCAGAATGCCCAATATTGGGTTTATTCTTGCTCTGTCTCTTTAAAAAGTATTTTTTTTCTATTTTTATACCTGCTGACATTTGTTGAAAGCAGGATATGATATCCTGAGTGACAAGATCATAGATTGAGATAAGAGGATCATTCCTCTGAAGTTGTATTATGATACGCATTTCTTAAATTTTTTTTGTTATCTCAAGACAGGTTTTCTCTTTGTGGCCCTGTATGTTCTGGAACTTGCTATATAGATCAGGCTGGCCTGAGACTTACAGAGATCCGCCTGCCTCTGCCTCCAGAGTGCTGGAACTAAAGCCCAGTGCCACCATGCCTAGACAGTTTGCATATTTTTGTAGGTGTCACATAGTACATTTTTATTTTCTTTATGTTTTTTTTCTTCTCCAGTACTTAGTGATTTCCTTTAGAAACATCTAAATAAAGACCAAATATGACTATCCCAGTTCTAGCCCTGAGGGATGTATTTGTGATGTCACTGTAGGGTGTAGGGAAGGCTGGTCTTGATCATTGGGGCCAGGTCTATCTTTGGAGATCTTTTCATCTCCTGTTTTGTGATACTTTGAAGCACTTGTCAGCTCTGCTCCATCCCTACACTTTTCACAGAGCCAGGAATCATTTGCTGAAAGAAGAAATGGCTTAGTGGCTAAAAGCATAAAATAATCCAATTAGAATATAATAATGCAAAGATATGAAATAAGTCCATTTTTTATGTGTATTTACTGAACTCAGGTTTTTGTTCAATTTAAAAGCATTATTGCTCATCACTAATGGTGCCACTGAAATAACTAAAAAAAAAAAAAAAAAAAAAAACCTACCAGTTTTGAAAGCTGCTCCTTTTCATTCAAACTGTTTTTGTCTGTATTCTCCTAAAAGGTTCTCACTCTCTAGCATGTGAGTTTTAGGGAATAAAGTGAAAATTTTTAGCCTTGGCAGCAAGCACCTTCAGTCCATTCCCCTACTTCAGTGTTTTTTAAAATTTATTTTAAAGTTATACGTCCCTGAAATTAATATTTATATTATATATCTGATGAGGAAACTTAACAAAACAGCACTTTTGGGAAGAAGGTCATATTTTAGGTAGGATAGTTCCACCACAAGACATTGGAGGAAACACTAATGCTAGTGAAGGGTTAAAGTTCTTTAGGTTCAGTTCGAGGGAACAAAGAACAAGAAAAAAAATACAAAGTCTCTAAATAGTACTGTCTTGTTTTGTTATTCTGGTGAAATACAATTTTATAAAATATACCTACATTGGGGCTGGAGAGATGGCTCAGCAGTTAAGAGCATTGGCTGTTCTTCCAGAGGTCCTGAGTTCAATTGCCAGCACCCACATGGTGGCTCACAACCATCTATAAAGAGATCTGGCACCCTCTTCTGTATACATAATAAATAAATAAATCTTTAAAAAATATATACCTACATCTATAACTATCCATTTATCTATCTATCTATCTATCTATCTATCTATCTATCTATCATCTATCTGTATCTATATATAAAATAGCTGATTTTTTTCTTTTTCTTCTTCTTTATGCATGCCTTCTTTCTCCTTCTTTACCCATTCTTCTATTTTCTCCTTCTTTATTCAAAAATTATTTTCTTTTGAGACAAGGTCTCACTAAGGAGTCCAGCCTGAGTTTTGAACATGTGCTAAACTTTCTACCACAGCTTCCCAAGCTGAAATGAAACAACAACAAACCCCAAAATTTTATTTTCAACATTGTCAGAGAAAATTGAATGTGTTCTGCTATGCTGTAAATAGCCATTTCTATGAAAGCTCTGCTCATAATTTAGAATCAAACATCTTAGCTGAGTCTCAATTTTAAGATGGAGACTCCCCAACAATGTCCAGAATTATACCATGTTTAGAAGAGGACATTTATGTGTTAAAAAATAATTGAGCTTTGTAAACCTTTTTTAAAGCAAAATAAAATACACAAAAGCATATAACATACACTGAAGTAAGAAAGTCAAATTTGGTTATTATACATTCTGAAAAACTAGTCTTGAAGCATTTTTTGAGACTTAACCCCATATTAAAATAATAATGTTTCTGAGGTTTTTATCTTTGATAAATGGTTATTTACCTGCTTCTTACAATGATCTTAGTTCCTGATAAACATATCCTATGTTGAAAATATTATACCATACATGATTTCAAGGGCATTCAAATGCTCATCAATAAAAGGCATTGCTCCCAGAGTTGAATACTTCAGTTCATGTGCTAAACTTTGCATGGTAGAAGGAGAAAATGACTTCTACAAGTTATCCTCTGATTTCCAAATACACACCCTCTCAAGTGATCATATGTAAAGAACACATCATAAATAAATACATGCAAATAATAATAATTTCTACATGCATTAAGTGCAACCATCCATGCAGAACATCAGAGCTTGACCAAGCCTACCTCATACCTCTTAGCATTTACATTGGCATCCAACTTAGCCAAGTCATCTAAGATGGTGGTGTGGATCACTTATTCTCTCATAAATTGCAAGACTCTATATTATAAAAATAAAAATTAATTATCTAAAGCGTGATTTCATCTGAATGCATGCCGTTTTGAGTCATAGTATAGTAAAAATTCAGAAGTAGATTCCTTGTAAGCTGGAGACGATTTATGAAATCATTTCAAGGTAAACTGCTTCATTATAGTATTTGAACAAAGCAATTTAAATTAAATTAAATTAACAGTATATATGCAGATTTTTCAGTAAACATATTGGAATATTTGTTATGTAGGTTTTATTTAGCAAAATCTAAAAGAGATGAGATGCTCCAGAGACTAACAGAAGCCAGGAGTCAGCTTAGCTTTGGTAGAATGTACATAACCTGGTTTGTTTTGGGGTTATTTTTAATTATCCAGGATTAAATTATGAGACCAAAAACCATGAAGAAACTTGAATTAGAGTCATAAGCCATGGAGCTAAGATTCTACACCTATACCATGTTTATAAGATAACAGGTTTTATATCCCAAATTTATATGATTTCAGTAATATTGCTCACTAAGAAACTTAAAAAATGACCTACATATTGTATTTATCATAAGTGCATTGTCAGGTAGATTTGTCTCACAAGTTAATATTATTTTAAAATTTCATTTAATTAAAGTATCCAGTTTACTGGAAAAATTAGTCATTCCAGTAGAGTAACTTGCTATAGAAACTTTAATACTTTGCAGGTTTTTTTGCCTTTTGTTTTTTGTTTTTACAGTGAATGGCAGAGGGGCATGCTGAAGTGCTTTCTCATGGGAACATGTCATATGCACACCTGTGTGGACAGAATGGAATGACAGAAGGAACCATTCCTTCTGGATCCTACACAAATCATGTCACCATGTGACAGAAAACATAGAACACTTTAAATGTCTACTGTTGGTCTTTTTTACAGGCTTCTCTAGGTAATTTAGTCTTCCACTAACATTTCAGCAGATGTGACCCAAGCTAAGTATGACATGATGTTTGGTAGGTCAATTGTATAAAATATAAGCTTATTAGCTGTATTTTCCACTTATAATGCTTTCACTGGACATAAATCGATGGTGGGTAAAGAAATACTCCTAATTGACTATTTCATATATTACTACATTTAAGACAGTTTGCCTTTTAAACTGATACACAGAAGAAGAATCATATGTATTTATGGACAACTACCCTAAGTGTTGATATTCTTACATTACGTAATATTTACAAATGCCTATTTCCTGAAGCATTTATCATTTTTACTTCAATGTAATGATTGTATCTCAACCTCCCAGTACACTAGGTTCTGTAAAACTTCTCACCTCAGTGCCTAGTCCCTAAATATTATCTTCTCCTGCCTATCAATAAGTAAAACATCCATTCTTACCTCACATTTAATCCTTATGAATTGTTATTTATGGTTCTGGCAAGAAAAAAAAGTTATGTGGACTTAAATATGCTGTTGGAAATAGAGGTTTTTGTAAGCTAAAGTTTTAAAAAAACTGGCTGGAAGGATGGTATGAAATCCCTCCACTCAAGCCCAGACCCATTCAGATCTCACTTGAATTGGAAGAGATATCTACATATTTAGTTTTATGTAGAAAGGTGAGGAAACCTGCAGCATGCCATAGTAGGTAGTCAGAATCATTAAGATGTTAAGGAAGTACAAAAGAAGTGAAAACTATTTCTGAGTTTATATGATATTAATTTAGCAATTTCTTAATAACCTTTATCCAGTAAACAGTGTTATTAAAGTTAAATGGTGTTCACTGCTGATTAAGAAGCAGTGATCACTTAAAATAAGAGTTCCATGTGAGGTATTTTTGGTTATATTTCATACTTATTTTCCTAGGGGCCTAATTGCTACTTCTTGGCATGAATAGTAGATTTTGTCTTGTAAAGCAGCTGGGTCACAGTTCTGCCTATTGGTGTCATAAGAGTGAGATATTGCAAATAATGCATTTCATCTAATATGAGCCTGTTGTTAGATGTAGACACACATATATATGGGTTAACAAAGCCTAAAATAATGACAAGATATACTATTGGCCAGAGACAAAAATGAAGATATGAAGGGTCTGCTAGGACAGAACATTAGTTAGCTAGAGGGTTTGGTGTAAAATGATGGCAATATGTATAGGAGAATTAATTGAAAGGAATCATATCATAGTTTTAGTATATCAGTGGGAACACTTTTGCCTGTTAGTGAGGGATATTCTAAGTGACACTGAAATGAAATGAGAAAGAAAACGAGACGATGTAAAATTGTGATTGAGTTGTCCACCTCAATGACAATGCAGAAAGGCAGACATGAGACAATCATTAAGTAACTTCATGACTGACAGAGGGTAAGGGAATGTCAGTACAGATAAGAAGGGACTAAATCCAGGGAAGAAAACACTAATGATCTTGGCCATTTCAAGGAAGCCATAAGGAAATAAAGCAAAACAACAACAAAATACAATGACAAGAACACCTTAGCTTTGACTCTGGAACAATTTGTAAAGAATATTAGTGAAACAAAAGATAAAATTTGTAGAAAATGAACCTATATATTCACAAATATTATTGAAGCCAGCTTCCCATTGGTCACTAAACTGTGATCCCAGGGTAGAATGCCTTTCAGACAAGCACTCATTTGCAAAACTGATACCAAGAAATAACTTGTAATCTGCCATGAAGTGTCTGAGAGTGTGTGAGTTCCTCTGTGCACGAGTTTGTTTACCTTCTAAAATTTACAAAGATAGTACTAATAGAAGTTGTAAGAATTCCCTTGCACATATTTTAATATATATATATATATATATATATATATATATATATATATATATATATATATTTATTTTTTTTTTTAATTTCAAAGTAAACACAATCTGAGAGTTTTTAGTGTATGACACAGTTACATGAACCTCAGTTCACAGATGTCTTTTCACACAAAAGTGAAAAATTGTACTTTGGAAATAACATCACAGTAGCAAGGATGATGCAGTGAGCCTACACTTTTTTTTCTTTATAAATCTCAATTTAGTGAGGTGTGGAAAGTGATCAACTTCCTTCTGAGAGAGCTTAACCCAAAGTGTTAGATCCAAGAAAATATTGAGTTGAAAAGGTTTATTTTACAATCATGAAAATTATTGTTTTAATGCATAGAAGAGAAACTAGTGTCTCAATAGATGAAGGTAACCTTGTGTGTGGATGAAATGAGTTTTCCCAGTGGGTACTAAAATTAAAGATACATTATATAGTAACTGCTCCTATGTGAAACTAAGTGGCTCCTATTGGGACTGGGCACATATCCTTGGCAACTGCAGAGAAATGTTCCTATCAATTGAGCCAAATGCCCAAGCTCCATAAGCCTGTAGTCCACAAACAGGGTGATTTATAATGTGGAACAAGGGAAAGGAAATTGATAGATTAATACTTACATCTCAGTTTGAAAAATATAACTAACTGAAAAACAAAGGGAGTATTATACTCACATTTCACAGAAATAGCTATTTTTTATATTTTACTTATTTGGTATTTTAATGCCATACTGATGATGACATATTTCGTGAATATTAAAAACAATAAATTTGACATTTGTCACTTTTATTTAAAGACTAGATCTCATTACCATCTGCCAATGGCCTCAAATCCGGAGGCCTTCAGAGATCTTTCTAACTTAGTGTTCTTTGTGGAGAGCAATATGCTATGAAATTTATTTTAGTACTGTGTTTTAATTGATTAATAAATTGTGTGTGTGCGTGCGCGTGCGTGCACACTTGCCCATGACATTTGCTAATGTGTGTAGGACTGAAGATAATTTGTGAGAGTAAGTTTTTTTCTTCAAGCATGTGGGTCATAGGAGTTAAACTCGGGTCATCAAATTCCAGGGAAAGTGTTTATCCAGAGTCATATCAACACTCATTCTTTTCTCATTGTTTTGAAACTTCTTTTAGTTCCTAGATTTTTTATTTTCATTCTGTACTCTACACCATTTACAATAACAGTTAAACTGTAGTTTGATGTTTAAAAATTAATTAAACATAAATTTGAAAATGTGTAATTTTGCTGGTCTTTCTGATGATAGCAAACACAACAACGGAAAATAAAATTACTTTTAAAATTCATCTGTTCAGGAATAGTTAGAATTATGGATCATAGAATGATGATGATCATAGTGGATGCCATTCCATAAATTATTCCTGTTGATAAATCCCATTAATATTGAAGTAATTTGAACAAGGCATTGTCTGCTACTTACTGATATGCTACAATACTCAATGTTTTCAGTTCTGTATCATATCCTGGGGGTAAATGCATGTTGGTTATTGAGACATTTCTGCTTGATTGCATGGACATTCCTTAGGTGACAATTGATACTGAATAAGTTGTCCGTCATGTATATGTGTCCTTCAGTACATACTACTAACTAAAGCATATGTGGATTATAAAGGGTGTGACAATAAACACCCCAAAAGAGAAAGATGATATATTAGAGACAAGTTGAAGACGTTTCATTTACATTGAAATTCATTTGAAATAAGTAAAGGATTGAATGAAGTGAGTTGAAAACTCATGTGTTTTTGTAGATTCCTCGGTGATTAGAATATAAGAGACTAAAGTAAAGGTGAAGTTTGGGGAGCTGGAAAATTCTCTGGGAATTTGTCATATTCAGTCAAGCAGCAAAGCCAACCGTTGTGACCTTGCTGGCAGCAGTTAGAGGAGAATTCTTGCAACCTGCCTCTTCTTCACCTTTCAGGTTTCCAACTGAGACTCTTTCCTGGTAAAACTCAACCGAATGCCTTGGGGGCCAGGAGTCCCCTGACATGACCTTCAGAGGTAAGCATCCTGAGTCAAGAAGAGGGCCAGCCAGGGTAGAAAGGAAAGGTGTGTCCGGAGACACACCCACTGTGAAAGTACACAGAGTGTGCTAAATGCAGTGTGGATTTGTCCCTCACTAAACAGCAGCAGGCTTCTGAACAACACCTCATAGAGAACCACAATAATTAATCTTCAATGAGGCCACCATAACAGACTTTCCAGATAGTAATGGTTGTATTTGTTACCTTGAGGCTGTACCTACAGTTGTTACCAATTTGATTGAAGACAGAGACAGTCACTCTTGCCTGTAACTAAGTTCTAGAATTCATAAGTACATAAGTTACAGCTCAGGAAAGCATTTCATTACATAGTTTGCTATGGTTGATGCTAAATTAGCTACAAAAGCCGTTGCTTACATCACCAAAAAAACAATAACGAAACTTCAGATTTAATAAAACTTCTATGACACAACTTTGGAAACCACACACATGATTAATTAAGGTATTTCTTCACCTTACAATAGGGTTCATATTAAAATTTTATTTGGTTATGGAATGAAGAAGTATTTACTTCGTGAGTAGCAATAAAATTTATGACTAATTTGTGAAATTTAAAATGCAGAAAAGTACTACATATAAATTAATTCAACAACAATAAATTTTTGAAGGTTGAAGAAAATGTAAAGTTTATGTTATTGAAAATTTAGAGAATAACCACTGTATAATTTAAATGTAATTCTCAATTTTATTTGTGTTGAATTAATATGTTTTAACTAAAATAATCAGTTTCAAAATTTATATTTATAATTCTCAAATGTTTAAATAAAAATTATTTCCAAAAGTTTTGTATTTTATTCTCAGTTTAAAGATGTATACATTCATTACATCATTGATTTATAAAGACCAGCATACATTCAATCTGTTCACAAAAACAATACTTAAGAACATAATATTTCAGATTACAGTTGTAAATTCATTGTGGGAATTCCAATAAGACACATTCTTGCTATTTGCTAGATTCACAGAAGTTACTTAGAGCAAAGAAAAAGTCTTTTTATCCTTATAAAAGATCCAGATTAAAAATAACCCAAATTACTAAATAGTTCAGAACTATCCATGTAATAAAATTACAGAAAAATTATCCACAGACTAAAATTATAAAAAAAAAATGTCCAGGTGCATAATAAGAAAAAAGTTTATGGAGTATATGATACAACTGGGTAAATATTGACAAAGAAAATTCTACAAATTATAATTTCAAATAAGCAGCTTAGCTTATGGTATTTCATAGATGAGGAAGTTAAAATACTCAACAACAAGGGAGGAATACTTAATATGAGAACAATAGATTTTATCATATATTCGTAAGTCATTATTGTATATATTTTATCTTACTTAAAGTAAATCTAAATTCTATATAATAGCTACTATGTATTTTAATACTAATCCCAGATTTTCTGTGCATTTTTATGGCATTTGCCTATCCTAGGAGGTTATTTTGTAATTGGTTAAACATCCAGTATTCAATTTACAGAAAGTATCAGACAAACTAGAAAATGAACTCTTTAGTGTTCTTTAAATAGATCATAATATCATACAAAGAGATAAGTGAATATGAATCATCTTCTAATGAACACTCAAACCATTTTCTTATCTAACCACAAGAAAAATAAGTAGGATGAGACAGAGTCTTTTAAACAGAAGTGTGAAGAGAAGTACTAGGCGGATTATAAAAGCTCATAGCAATTTTCACATCAATATTGAGAATGTGTCTATTCAATACTTTGAGATATCCTTTATGTTTTATTACATGTTGTCTCTTTAGGCTTCTGTATTACTTATTGTGAATATGTACTCTTTCCAGGAGAAGCAAAATTCAAAGAAATCTATATTAGAATAATATAGCAAAGATATTTTAATTATGTATGTTTTAAGTAAAGAAGTTGAAAAGTAAAGTCCTATCAAACATAAATTTTAAATGTCAATTTTTTCTTGACTCAGCCTATCATTGCATTTGGAGTTTAATCCATAAAAGTTTTCAAAGGAAAGATAATGAAAGACACAAATATTCTGACTTACAGACTTTTCAAAGGAAAGTTTATAAATGGGTGTCTTAAGACTAGAAATAAAATTTGAATGTAGGAATCCAAGCATTTGAAGTTGATCCATTTTGAGAAATGAGGAAACATTATATATGTATCATGAGTTTGTGAAAAATCATTAAAATCATCTGCCTGAAACAAATCTTAATAGACTTTATTAATTGGCTTTGCCTGGCTAATTTGTTGTAATTTCATGAGCTGGTAAATCTTCTTTAGAAGTTGGTGATGTGCCGAATTTTAGTCTTTTATTTTCTTATGCATCTATAGTTTGAGGGAAGTTACTTTGAAGTTTCACATGTTTACATCAGCACTAGTTGCTCATCATCTTTCATAGTCGTATTAGTATTCAAATTATGTATTTTAATGCCTTTAGACAGCTTTCTTTATTTTCTTATTTTTGTAGTGAGATTTTTATTTTCTTTCCTTTCTTTTTTTTGGAGCTGAGGATCAAACCTGGAGCCTTGCGCTTGCCAGGCAAGTGCTCTACCACTGAGCTAAGTCCCCACCCCCTGTAGTGAGATTTTTAAATTATAGTTTTATTCTTTGAAACTTTCATACATTTATACAATGTACACCAACTATATCCATCCAACATGATCTTCATCCAGTTCCCCTATTGTCTCCCACCCACTTCCAGACTATTATCTTATTTTTATTTATTTACTTGATGTTATTCTAAGCCTCATGAATCCAATTTAGTGATATATAGTGTGTGTGGGCATCCACTGTGGTGTGAAAAACCTACTAGAGGCCATTTCCACAAAGGACAGTGATTCTTTCTTCCTCAATATCCATCAAATGCCAACATCTGTTCCAACTAGGGATGGGATCTAAAGAGCCCTGCCTACATCCATGCTCAAATTTTGACCCACATGACTTTGTTCAGGAAACCACATCTACCATGTGTTGATGTATAAAATGTAGAACTTTAAAAATCAACATTCCACTGTTTTCCTGCCTTTCTCTAGCACTTACAATTTTTATGCTCTCATATCCGCAAAGTTTCTTGAACCTTGGATGGTAGGAGGTTGATGTAGATGACACATCTATAAATGAGCACTCAGAGCTCTCTAAATACTCAAACTCTGAATGCTGACCAATTGTGAGTCTCTGCATTAACCAAGATTTAAGTAGTAATGATAGGATTGGGGATACAATAGGGTAGGGTATGGTTAGCTAAAACTAATGATACATGAAAAGCCATGTGGAATGCAACCAATGTGTAAGATATTTATTAAGTGTGTGTGTGTGTGTGTGTGTGTGTGTGTGTGTGTGTGTGTGTGTGTGTGTATTAAATATAAATTCCATGGGGGACAATGCTATTCCCATAAGACAGGAATTTTTTTTTTCTAGACAGACAGGGTTTCTCTGTGTAGCTTTGCGCCATTTCCTGGAACTCATTTGGTAGCCCAGGCTGGCCTCAAACTCACAGATATCCGCCTGGCTCTGCCTCCCGAGTGCCCGAGTGCTGGGATTAAAGGCATGCACCACCACCACCCGGCTTAAGACAGGAATTATTAAATGCGAATCTCACTGTTAGGCCTAGGCTCCTGTTCTTGGAAATTATTGCTTAAGAATGATGCAAACTACCCCAAAAAGCACAGGCTGTTGCCTTGTTCTTGGTTGCTCATCATAACTAGGTAGTAGGAACAGTTAGTTGAAGATTTCATTCACATTGACTGCAGGCATTATGTATCTGTTCACCAGCTTTCATAGGGCCAGAAGTTGCTATGCAAGCCTCTTGGAAAAGTTATTTGGTTTTGATGATTTTTTATAATAGTTTATCTCTTCTCTGAGTACCTAAAAATAACTGATATTTTCAGTAATTATTGCAAGACCTGATAAGATTCTTGTGCTGAAGATACCACACATTTGGGCTGTAAAATATTGAAAAAAAATCAATATTGGATTGACCAGGAAATTCTATAAGTTGGTAGCTTTTATAGTACTACAAGGATGATGTGAAGGAAGTGGCATCAATGGTTTCATCCCATCTTGTATCTTTCATGCTACAGTACAGATGTGACAGGTAAGATGTGCTCATTTATGCAATATTTTAAGGATGTAACCAACCACTTGTCGCATAACCTTAAATCGTCTTAAAAACAAAGCAAAAAACAAAAAACAGGGCCTGGTATTGGGGTGAATACTGGAAGATCAGAGAAGCAGAACAAGCCACAGCTACCTTACCTTGTCAATTCCTCAGATGATTCTGTTTCCTCAGACTGGAAGCCTCTGAGTCCAAATGGATCTCAGCTGAGCTGTTGCTCAAAAGCCTAAAAGCTTAACCAGGCTAAAAGCTTCTAGTTTCTGGTCTCCATGCCTTAAACACCTTTCTGCCTCCTGCCATTACTTCCTGGGATTAAAAGCATGAGTCACCATGCTTGGCTGTTTCCAGTGTGTCTTTGAACTCACAGAGATCCAGGTGGTTCTCTGCTTCTGGAATGCTAGGATTAAAGGTGTGTGTGCCACCATTTTTCTGGCCTCTATATCTAGTGGCTGTTCTCTGACCCCAGATAAGTTTACTAGGGTGCACAATATTTTGGAGAACACAATATTACCACAACCACTCTCTTATTTATCTGAGGATTGCTTCACAGGAGGGAATTCATAGTTGGTGATATAAATATGCTCAAAACTCATAGGCAGAAAAGACATAGACCTTAGGAGATAACATATAAATAATGTTATTCTAAATAGTCATGCTGTCAATCTGCCTTCTAAGCATTTATATTTATACCAAGACTTATGCTGTTCCCAGGTTGGTTAGAGAATTATCATATTACTATGGGCAATTAATGCAGAAACTCATCATTATTCAAGGTGCTGAAAAGAAGTGACTGTGAGTACTGAGCAGTATACAGGACATCGATACTGTTCCCTTCCTGAAGGCAACATCACAGAAGAGTGGGTAGAAAGAATGTAGGACCTGGAGTTTGAAAAGTGCTATGGAATGCTGTCTTCTGTTAAGCATGGATGTACAACATTCCATGGATGTTACACACATGAAATCACAGCAACGTGGTTCCCACAAAAGAATTAGTCAGTCAAAATTCCCATATGAATGGAGAGACACCTCACAGATACACTTATTTTACATTTTATTGACAGTTGATGGCTGCTGGGGAAGGGAGAGTCATTTTTATTACAGGGTCTGGCCACTGGTAAGTTCCTCCATGCTCTAGAGAACAAATTGGCATATTAGCAGAACTGATGGAATTTGATAGGTTAAAATAAAAAAAAAGCAAACAAATAATATGAGACACATAGTTGAAAGGGAGATTTAGTACTGGGCTCTGGGAGAAGTTGGAATGAAGACTGAAGGGTCTATATGGAAATTTCAAATAATTTTTAAGTAAAAGTAACTAGCAAGAAAAAAAAAGAATGCAATTGTAGAATCTGAAACTAGAATAAAAGTGGAGATTTAATAAAATTAATGCTTAAAATGATTAGATACTTAAATGCTAGAAGTGACTTTCTTTCCATTTACAGTCAACAATCACACAGGAAGATCTTTTGTTTTCACATTTAAATATTTGTTTTTCATATAGTAAAGTTCTTGCTTTAATTTAGTGTATTTTCCCACATGCGTGTGTATAATGATTTACTTCATCTCTCAATGGCCTCTAAAAGATATTAAAACAAATTAATACCAAAGAATCAGATAGACACACATAGACACACACATATATAAACTTTGTACAAATAATCAAATTAATATTACAGAAATAATAAAAGGAAATTTGAAGCAATGTAAGAGGGTAACCTGAGATACAGAAATTGAATCTATTTGATAATAATAAGGGCCTGTTACAGTTTTCTTCTTTTAAATGTGATGTGTCCAGTACCATAGTGATCCAACTGACTTCACTTGGGTTTTCTGATGTTGCTTTAAATCAGCCAGGAAAGTCTTTTTTTTTTTTTAATTTATTTTTTCCATGGGTTCCCCTGTCCTCCCCCCTCCCACACTCACTCCCGCCTTCCCCCCAGCCCCTCCCCTCCATTCCCATGTCCTGTAGGATCAAGGCACCCCTGGGGATTCATTTAAACCTGGTAGATTCAATACAGGCAGGTCCTGTCACCTCCTTCCACACTGAGCAAAGTGTCCATGTGTAAGCCCAAGGTTTCAAACAGCCAGCTCATGCACTAAGGACAGATCCTGGTCCCACAGACTGCATGCCTCCCAAACAGATCAAGCTATTCAATGGTCTCACTTATCCAGAGGACCTGATCCAGCTGGGGGCTCCAAAGCCTTTGGTTCATAATTCATGTGCTTCCATTCGTTTGGCTATTTGTCCCTATGCTTTTTGCAATCTTGGATTCAAAAATTCACGAACTTGCAGACCCTCCTCTTTCTCGACAGTTGGACACCTGGAGCTCCACCTGGGGCCTGGCTGAGGATCTCTGTGTCCACTTCCATCAGTTATTGGATGAGAGTTCCAGCACGACCATTAGGGTGTTTGGCCATCTGATCACCAGACTAGGTCAGATCAGGCTTTCTCTCGACCATTGCCAGCAGTCTACAGAGGATATATCATTGTGGATTTCTGGGGACCTCTCCAGCACTCTGCCTATTCCTGTTCTCATGTGGTCTTCATTTATCATGGTCTGTTCATCCTCATTCTCCCTTTCTGTTCTTGATCGGCTGGGAAAGTCTTACTTCTCCACTTTAGAAAGTGATGGAGCAGGAGGACGGAAGGACCACAGACGCTGTGGTGATGAGAGACAAGGTCTAAAATCAATCTTTCTGAACAAAATCAATTACCTAGTGAAGGGCAAAAGAACCAAATCCCAGCAAATTACCATTCAAAATGCCTTATGAGTTGTAAAATAATGATTAAAATATTGATAATTAATTGAAAATAATACAGGAGGAATGTAATGAACTAGGGGAAAAAATGAAAACAGGGAACAATAGAAAACCATAGTGAACCCAAACTCCAGAACAACCAGAGCTAGAAACTCTCAAGACTCAAAGAAACCTGGGACAATTCAGCACCTGTTTCTCCTCCCAGCACAGTAAGGATAAGCAACTTAGAAGAGCTGATGAGAAAGAGACAGACAAGGCTGCTAAGTCCTTTTATGGGAGAGCTATGAAGAATTTCTTCAAGGAGTACCACTGGAAAAAATATGATGGGAGGGAGTAGATCTGAGGAAAGAGTTTTCTGCTGCAGAAAATCTCAGGCACACAGTCCTGTGTGATACAGAAACATGCTTGAGGACCAGAATAAGAGTTGAGCTAAGGTGAGGTGTGTGGTGTGAAGAGCATTCAGAGATTAATTTGTAAAGGTCATGAAAGCCAGTTCACGCAAGATATTGTAGGAGAGGAAACTGTATTTAAGAGCTTTAAAAAGCTGTATCAGACTGTGATATTTTAAAAGAATCACTCCAGATGAAGAGTTGAGTAGAACTCTCTGAAATAGGAGATAACAGTACTCAGGCTTCATCTTGAAGGAAGAAAACACAGGATTTGATGATGTATTAGAGTGGTAGAAAGAGGAAAATCAAAAACTGTCATGTTTGAAATGAGAATCTGAGTGAATAATGGTGCCATTCCCTACAGAACAAAAGTCAGGAAAGAGACTGGGCTTAGGTCAGGGACATATAGAGGGGAAAGTAGGCATTTAGGGACATCATGCTTGAATTTTATATTAGACATCCAAGTTAACATCAGGCAGGAGGTAAAATTAAGTAGAAGACATTGATCCTGAGCTTGGGAAAGGGTCATATCTGGAGAAATAAATCTACTTGTCATCTATAGCTTTTCCGTGTCACTTGGGAAATATGAGTAGGAGCTAGTAAAGGGCACTGATTCAACAATAAAACCTTTTAGGAAATAGACAATATTCAAAGGCTTATACCTTTGAAATCATGCAAAATTCAAAAAGATATCCCATGTAACTTATTTAAGTAATGTTTATTAATGTGTAAAAGACAATAGTATTTGCTACTCAAAATAGGTTGTTTCAAAAATGTGATTTTTTTAAGAAATTTTATTATCCATTTTATATCCCTGTTCCCCCTCTTCCCTTCTCTCTCCACTCCAGCCTTCTTCTCCCACCCCCATTCACTCCTACAAGAAGGTAAGGCCTTCCATGGGGAGTCAGCAGAGCCTGGAACATTAAGTAGAGGCAGGTCCAAGCCTCTACCCCTGTACCAAGGCTGTGCAAGGTGTCCCACCATAGTTAGTAGACACCAAAAATCCAGCTCATATACCAGAGATTGATCCTGACTTACTGGCAGAGAGCCCCTTAAGTAGACCAAGCTATACAACTGTCTTACTTAAGAAGAGGGCCAAGTCTGGTCCCATGAAGGCTCCACAGCTATTGATCGAAATTTCATGAGTTCCAACTAGTTTGGTTTGATTGTCTTTATAAGTTTCCCCAGCATGATCTTGATGTCCCTTGCTCATAGAATCCCTCTTCTCTCTCTTCGACTGGACTCTTGGAGCTCAGCCTGGTGTTTCACTGTGGATCTATGCATCTACTTCCATCAGTTACTGGAGAAAGGTTCTATGATGACAGTTAGGGTATTTACTACTCTAATTACTGGGGTAAGGCAGTTCAGGCACTCTCCCCACTATTACTAGAAGTCTAAGCTGGGGTCATCCTTGTGGATTCCTGGAAACTTCCCTAGTACTCATTTCTCTCTATCCCCATGATGTCTCCCTCTATCATGGTAACTCTTTTATTGCTTTCCCACTCTATCCCTGTTCCAGCTTGAACATGGTGTTCCCTTATATTCTCATCCCCAACCCCTAACCTCCTTAGTCACACTCATCCCCTGTTTACTCATGGAGATCTCATCTATTTCCCCTTTCCAGGGTAATAAAGCCACCTATGTAGGTATCACCATTCCTGACCTCAAGCTCTACTCTAGAGCTATAGTAATAAAAACAGCTTGATATTGGCATAAAAACTGACATGTGGAAAATGGAATCAAATAAAGGACCCTGACATTAACCCACACACCTATAGACACCTGATTTTTGACAAATAAGCCAAGTACTGTACAATGGAAAAAAAGAAAGCACCTTCAACTAATGGTGCTGGCATAACTGGATGTCAACATGTAGAAGATCCATATCTATCACCATGCACAAAACTCAAATCCAAGTGGATCAAAGTCCTCAATATAAAACCAGTTACACTGAATCTGATAGAAGAGAAAGTAGAAAGTAGTCTTGAACGCATTGGCACAGGAGACTACATCCTAAATAGACACAATGAGAACAACAATTAATAAATGGAACCTCCTGAAACTGAGATGCTTCTGTAAGGCAAAGGACATGGTCAATAAGACAAAATGACTGCCTACAGAATGGGAAAAGATCTTCACCAACCCCATATTTGACAGAGGCTGATCTCCAAAATATATAAAGAATTCAAAAAACTAGACATCAAAATATCAAACAATCCAGTTAAAAAAATGGGCTACAGAGTTAAACAGAGAATTTTCAACAGAAGAATCTCAAACGACCTAAAGACTTCTAAGGAATTGTTCAACATCCTTAGTTATCAGGGAAATGCAAATCAAAACTACTCTGAGAGCCATCTTACACCTGTCAAAATGGCTAAGAACAAAAACACTGATAACAGCTTATGTTGGAGTGGATGTAGAGCAAGAACACTCATCCACTGTTGGTGGGAGTGCAAACTTGTACAGCCACTTTGGAAATCAGTATGTCAGTTTCTCAAAAATGTTTTTTTTTTAATTGTATAAAGCAGCAGTAAAATATTTTTCATATCTCATAGTGGGATTTAAAAAAAGTTTTTTTTAACATCTTTTGTTCATCTATAAAAGAAGTATGCATTGCCTCTAATTGAACACAGTGCATTAAAAGACTAGTCTATCAAAGAGAGAATATAGTGAGATTACACAGGCAGCCATTTATAAACCTATGTATCCATGGAATTTGCAATAATCAAACAATTTTTCTGACAGAGGAAGGCCATTGTAAACAGAAACACAGCAGCTCTGACAAGAGGAGCAATACTTTCACAAGATCATTTCAAAAACAAACAAACAACCCAAATATGAGTGTGTAGGAATTAAAAATCTCTTCCTAGCTGAGGAGCTATAGGCAGTTGATGGATACTGTTATAATGAAAATCTGCTTTCTCTGGAGTTAGAGTATGGGTACTGAGAGGAAACACACACCTGGTAGAAAGCCCTACTTGCTCAACAATTGGAGAGAAAAAGTGGTAAGGTTTAGAAAAGGGGATGAATTTGTAGGGAATGAATTAGAGTGGTTTTGATCAAAATATTATAAAAATAAATGAAATCATTAAACAATAAAATAATCGAAAATAAGAAAAGGTGTACTTTTGATTTGCGAAGGTATGTTTTATATTTCTCTTCTTTAGATTTTTACAAAATAATTAAGATTTAAATAAAAAGCAAATTAAAAGTTTAAAATTAATAAGTCTCCTTTGTGATATTTTTAGTACATACATTGCAGAAAAACGTAAAGGCAAAGATGGGAAGAAATGAATATAAGCATAGAGTGATAGTTGAATACATAAACTACAGAAAGACAACAAAACTAACAGTTCTGAAATTCACAGTTGCCAAGTAATCACTGGATAATTTCATGAGCATAGATGTGCATTATAGCTTTCTAATCAATAAAAAAAAAAAAAACCTGTTGATAACTTTTTAAAGTACAGGACTACATATTGAAAATAACAATACTTATATAACAAAACCAATAAATTTATATTATATAATTTCTATGTGTGTACAAACTGATGGTGCCTATACTGGCATACTCATAATTAATTATAATCATGGTTATTATAGATAAATCCATTAAACAAACATTTATGTAATTCAGTTCTAGTTAGTCACTCATTAAATTTTGTTCAATATTTGGTTAATGTTATGCAAAATTTATTAAGTCACATGCCAGTATTACCCAAGTTACTGTTTGCATTTTAATCCAGTGCTTTCTAATGACTTAGATTGCCATAGACTGGCTATCTGTGCAACACTCTCTTGTTTATATTTAGTTAAATACCACTAAGTATCATCAAGATAAAGTATTCATTTTCCTATGTTGAACTGCACAGCTTTTAGAATACATGTGCTTAAATTGATATCCCTTATAGATGAATTTATTTTAAATAGATATTTATTTTTATTCATATATAATTGTAATTTTAAATATGGAAAACCATATAATTTCATGAGCTATTTTGTGAAATATGACCAGCTTAGAATATAATGTGTTATTAAGTAGTAAATGCAATTTTATATTTAATAGGAATTAAATATTTTTCAATTTTCATTTACTATTACACTGTGGGAAAACAGAACTCTTACAAAGTGTGATATGTAGATTCCATGAAATCTGCATTATAATTCCAATGACTTTTTCATGATTGAAACAAGATAAAAATGAGACACATGTAAAACCAAGTAGCCCAAAGAAACTTGACCAAAAGTGTAACTCTAAAGGTGTTACAAGACCTGGATTTAGATAGTGTAACAGGACCATTGGAATAAAACCAGTGTGCAGCTCCAACAAAAATACTTCTTGGCCAATAAATAGAATAGAGGACCTAGAAATAAAACCATGATGTCATTCCATTCTTGACAATGGTCCCAAAATTTGGTTGGAAAACAGACTCTTCACTAAAACATGCTGTAAACAATGGATATACACATGGGAAAGAAAAAAGAATTGATCACTTAAGCAATCTTTAAATATCATTCCTCTCATATATTTGATATATTTGGTACTCTGAATGTTTTAAAGCTGTTTAAAAGCTAAAATTTAACATAATATACTAAAGGTATAATAATATAAAGAGTGCTAACATTTTTCTAACTATAAAAAAAACATAACCCAGATATCTTTCTGTATTGAGGAGAAAGACAGGTTGGGTGATATTAGCATTGTAATACCTGTCAATATACTTAACAACTAACACAGCCATTTAAGAGCATCAAAACTGGGGATATCAGTAAAATTTAAAATTAATCCCTTTTTAGCCTATAAAAACAGAAAAATTACAAACATTGTAAAACACAAAGTTGGTCTAGTACCACTTGTTCATTAAAACAATTCAATAATTTCTAAATTCCTTACTATTAAATTTATATTGTCTGAGAGTTCCAACACAACAATTAGGGTATTTGGCCATCTGATCACCAGACTAGGTCAGATCAGGCTTTCTCTTGACCATTACCAGCACTCTACAGAGGATGTATCACTCTGGATTTCGGGGGACCTCTCGAGCACTCTGCCTATTCCTGTTCTCATGTGGTCTTCATTTATCATCGTCTGTTATTCCTTGTTCTCCCTTGCTGTTCTTGATCCAGCTGGGATCTCCTGCTCCCCTAAGCTTTCTTTCCCTCAAATCTTGCTCTTCATTACTCCCACTGTCATCCAGGTTGTTCATGTAGATCTCATCCATTTCTCTGACATTGGGCAATCCCTGGGTCTTTCCTAGGGTCCGGTTTTCTAGGTAGCCTCCCTGGAGTTGTGTAGCAGTCTAGGCATCTTTGTTTTACATCTAGTATCCTCCTATGAGTGAGTACATACCATGTTTGTCCTTTTGAGTCTGGGTTACCTCACTCAGGATGATTTTTTCTAGATCCATCCATTTGCCTGCAAACCTCATGATGTCATTGTTTTTCTCTGCTGAGTAGTACTCCATTGTGTCTATGAACCATATTTTCTTTATCCATTCTTCAGTTGAAGTGCATCTAGGTTGTTTCCAGGTTCTGGCTATTACAAACAATGCAGATGTGAACATAGCTGAGCAAATTTCCTTGTGGTATGATTGAGTATTCCTTGGGTATATGCCCAAGATTGCTACAGCTGGGTCTTGGGGGAGATGGATTCCTAGTTTTCTAAGGAACCACCATATTGATTTCCAAAGTAGCTGTACAAGCTTGCATTCCCACCAGCAGTGGAGGAGAGTTCCCCTTGCTCCACATCCTCTCCAGCATAAGCTGTCTTCTGTGTTTTTGTTCTTACCCATTCTGACAGGTGTAAGGTGGTATCTCAGAGTCATTTTGATTTGCATTTCCTGGATAATTAGGGATATTGAGCAATTTCTTAAATGTCTTTCATCCAATAACTGATGGAAGTGGATGTAGAGATCCTCGGCCAGGCCACAGGTGGAGCTCCAGGAGTCCAATTGTTGAGAAAGAGGAGGGACTGTAATAGTGGGAATTGTTGAGACCAACATTGGAAAAAGAATAGGGACAAATAGCCAAACAAATGGAAACACATGAATTATGAACCAAAGGCTGTGGAGTCCCCAGCTGGAGCAGGCCCTCTGGATAAGTGAGACTATTGAATAGCTTAAACTGTTTGGGAGGCACTCAAGCAGTGGGACCTGGACCTGTCCTTAGTGCATGAGCTGGCTGTTTGGAACCTTGGGCTTACACAGGGACACTCTGCTCAGCCTGGAAAGAGGGGACAGAACCTGCCTTACTGAATCCACCAGGTTTAAATGAATCCCCAGGGGAGTCTTGTCCCTGGAAGGGATGGGAATGGAGGGGAGGGGCTGGGGGGAAGGTGGGGTCAAGAGGGGGGAGGAGAGGGGGTCCCCATGGCTGATGTGTAAAATTAAACACAAATATAATAAATTTTAAAAAAGTGAAAAAATTTATATTATCTTGTGTTTTCCAAAAAGAATCTGAGCTGTGTTCAACAAAAGAAAAAAAAAATAGTGCACATAAATTAATGTTCAAATGCCAGGTTTTCAGGTGTCTGTGAGGTTGCTTCACAACTAAAGCAGCATAGACAGAGTGTCCTTAAGTTCATTTCTGGTTACCATCAAAGGTGGATGCTGAGAAGAGGAGGTAAACTGCTCCCTGAACTTCCTGTGTGCAGGCAAGTCATGCATCATGGCACAGTGGGAAGGATTCCACTTGTTAGGTATCCTATGGAAGATGGATCACAAAGCGTTGATGGAGGCCTTTCTATGATACCACTTGCTTTTCCATAAAAAAGCTTGTGTAGAACTTTTTTCAAATATCCAAAGTCATCATAACAAATCAATCACATAAGTGTTTGCCACATATTACCCAAAGGCAGTATGGTTCATGGCATCATAACAAGCTCTTCTCTTCTTCAATATTTTTCAAAATTGCAAAACAGTTAATGAATGCATTTACATACAGTTCAAAATAATGAAATAAGTAAAAAGATTTTAAAATTTTTACTATATATGTATTTATATATTTATGTATGCATGAATGCACAACACATGTATGACTAATGTCTGTGGTTCATAATGCATGGAACTGGACTTACAGGTGGATGTGAGCCACCATGTTATTGGGAACAGAATGTGGGTTTACTGCCAGCATAGACAGTGCTCTTTAATGCTGATACATCTCTTCAGACTCCTAAGACAGGATTTTTAAAGTTGGATTATAGTTTTCAGGACAGAGGAGTGATTGAAGGTTGCTAGAGGAGCATTTGGGAAATTATCAATATTTTTTACACTTGAATTGTAGTTAGAGATGTTTTATGATAATCTATTATGCACTTTAATTGTATTTAATGATTTTATGATTTTTGGTTATATTTCAGTTTTTAACTTTAATGATTTCTAAATCTTCTGGTCCAGCATTCTGGTCCATCCTGTAATGACAAAACTTGGAGAGTGGAGGTAGTAGGTTAATTATTTGCAATAATGAGACTCTATGTCAAAAGCCAAGGGTGTGGATGTTGCTCAGTGTTAGAGCACTTGCCCAACATATGCAGGACTATGATAATTATCCCCAGTTCTGGGATAGGGAGGTCCTCCAGGATATGAATCCCTGTTTTTCCTTCCAGCCAGTCACATAGTTCAGTAACTCTTGCTTTGTATCTGTCATGTCATCCTATCCCTCTGTAACTACATTATTCTAACCCTGAGATTCCCATATAGACTAATTGAAGTGTGTAGTAGCATTTCTCCACGTTACCTTCATTCACCTGCTAGATTGATATCTCTTCCTTTCCCATTGTTTTTTTTTAATTGAAAATACATTGTTTTGTTATATAATATATCCTTTAAATTTCCCCTCCTTTTACTCTTCTCAGCACACAAGATCCCCTCATTACAAAAGAATAGGATTCTAAGAGATGACAATGAAACATGACAAAATAAAATATAATAAAATAAAACAAAATCCATCCCACCTAGGCTGGACCAGGGAACCAAACAGAAGGAAAAGAACCCCAAGAGCAGGCAGAAGAATCAAAGACCCACTCATTCATACATTCAGTAGTCCCATAAAAGCAATAAACTGAACGCTATAAGATATATGCAGAGGGCCTGGTGCAGACCCTGTGTTTTTTGCTTCAGTTTCCACAAGCTTATCCAAGCTTTGCTCAGTTGATTTAAAGGATATTGCTTCCCTGGTGTCCTCCATCATCTCTGGTTCTTATACTCTTTCCTCCTCTTCTTCAGGGCTCCCTGAACTCTAAGGGGAGATAATTGAAGGAGACATCCCATTTAGAGCTGTGTATTTCAAGAACTCTTTATCTCTGAGTACTGTCTGGTTGTGTGACTTTGTTTCTGTTTCCATCTGCTGCAGGAGGAAGCTTCTTTTATGATGACTACATAATGTACTGATCTCTAAGTATAACAGCATAACATCAGGAGTTCTTTAATGATTTTTTTGACCAATGGTGCTTAGTTTTAAGATGGGTCTCTTCAATGTGTAATCTCTGGTTCTTCATCACCCAAGCAGGCTCAGGGATGGATGCTGCCTCCTAGAGTACACCTAAAGTCAAATCAGACACTGGCTGGCTACTCCCAGAACTTCTGTGTAGCCATTGCAGTAGCATAATCTTCAGGATGGACAATTGTAGTTGAAATGTTTTCTGGTTGGGTTGGTGTTTACTTTTCTTTTGATAGTCTGCAGAGTATGTTCCAGCACTAAAAACACTAGAACATAATAGTTAAGGCTCAATGTTGGCACCTGTTTGACTCTTTTACATTCAATAAGTTGTGTGGGTCTTGTCCTAAGCACTGGGACCTCTCTGTCAGTTTTTGAAGATCAGCCTACTGTCTTGGCAACAATTTGAGTGGTTTGGGCATTTACATTGGATCCCCTTGGCCAACCACTCAACTGAATTCAACCCAGTCCTTGTTTCAGGAAACCTCTTTGTAGACAAGACATGGCCAGTTGGGACTCCATCTCCCCCATACACCTCATTAGGATTGCCTTCATATACTTTAGGATGTTTCTATTGCACTAGATTTCCATATTATCCCTCAAAGTCTCCTCAGTTCCAACTGTATCTTCTCTCACCCTCCACACCTGGTCCTCTATCTACCCACCCACAGGCAACTCATAAAATCTATTGTACTTCTTTTTGTCAGGGAGATCCATGTATCCTGCTCCCAAGTACATTCCTTGATACCTAACCTCTCCAAGTTTACAGTTTGTAACTTGACTATCATTTTTAATGGCTAATATCCACATTTAAGTGAATGCATACCATATTTATCATTATGGATCTAGGTTAGCTCACCCAGAAAGTTTTTTTTTTCTAGTTCTATCCATTTTCCTGCAAATTTCATGATGTCATTTTTTTTAAAGAGATGACTAATACTCCACTTATTAAATGTACCATATTTTATTCCTCCTGCCTTTTGTTGAGGGACATCTAGGTTATTTCCAATTTCAGGTTATAATAGAAAAATAATAATCATTTCAGTGTAAGTGTCCCTGTGGTAGGATGAAACATCCTTTAAGTATATGCTCAAGAGTCCTGCAGTTAGATCTTGAGGTAGATTGTTTTATAATTTTCTGAAGAAATGCTATTTGATTTTTGACAGTGGCTGTATAATTTTGCACTCTCACTGGCAATGGAGGAGTGGTCCTGTGCTTCATATCCTCATCAGGATGCTGTTATTTGTCATATTGATCTTAGTCGTTCTGACAGATATAAGATGAAAACTCAAAATAATAATGGTTTGCATTTCCCTGATGGCTAAGGATATAGAAAATTCCTTTAAATCTTTCTCAGCCATTTGATTTTTCCTCTATTTAGGTCTGTACCCCATTTTTAGCTGGATTATTTTTTATGTGAAATTTATATAGTTCTTTATATATTTTGGATATTTGTCCTCTATTGGATGTAGAGTTGATAAAAAATGTTTTCCCATTCTGTAGGCAGCTGCTTTGTCCAACTGATATTATCCTTTGCCTTACAGAAGCTTTTTAGTTTCATTAGGTCCTATTTATCATTGATCTTAGTGTCTATGCTGTTATTGTCCTGTTCAGGAAGTCTTTTCCTGTGCCAATGACTCCAAGGCTGCTCCCCATTTTCTTTTCTATTAGGTTTTGTGTATCTGGTTTTATGTTGAGGTGTTTGTTCCATTTGGAGTTAAGTTTTTGTGCAGATTGATAGATATGGATCTATTTGTTTCTTTCTTTCTTTCTTTCTTTTTTTTTTTTTTTTTTGAGCTGAGGATCGAACCCAGAGCCTTGCGCTTGCTAGGCAAATGCTCTACCACTGAGCTAAATCCCCAACCCGGATCTATTTGTAATCTTCTTCTTGCAGATATCTATTTTGACCAGCACCAGTTGTTGAAAATGCTGTCTTTGTCCTGGTGTGTATTTCTGGCTTTTTTTTTTTTTTAATCGAATCTAAGGTGTCCAACTGTGGGTTTATGACTGCATCTTCATTGATCTTCCATTAATCAACATGTCTGTTTTTATGCTAATACAATGTTGTTTTTCTTTTTTTTTTTTTTAATCACTATAGCTTTGTTATACAACTTGAAATCTTTACTATTAAGACCTTCAGTGTTGCTTGGATTCTAATTGCTCCCTCTGGGGAGGAGTGAGAAGGTGAGGCATCAACAGCTCAGACACTGGGAGTCCATTGAAAGCAAATAATAAACTCATTTATTTAATAACAGGGTAGGCCTAATATTCCCTCCTCCCAGCACCCAGTCTGTGTGGTCATCCCTTATTGGCTGGGCACAATGAGGAACTCTGGCAGCTCCTGTGGCTAGATCATCAAGCAGACTCCAGGTTGGCTCTTAAGGAGTTCATTATGTGTATGCCTTGACTACTGGTCTGAGCCAATTTCCTCGACCCTATGGGCCTGTTCTATTACACTTCAACAGTACTTTTATTGTTCAGAATTGCTTTAGCAATACTAAGTATTTAAATTTTCCATATAGAATTGTGAATTGTCCTTTCAAGGTCAGTGAAAAAAATATGATGGAATTTTGGTGGTGATTACATTAAATCTGTAGATTGCTTTTGGTAGGATGGCCATTTTTACTATGATAAATCTCACTGCTCCATGATCATGGTAAACCTTTCTTTCTTCTGATCTTCTTCAATTTGTTTCTTCAACAACTTCAAGGTTTTTGTTTGTTTGTTTGTTTTTTGTTTGTTTTTATCATAGAAGTCTTTCACTTGCACTGTTAGAGTAACCCAATACTTCTGAAATTTTGTCAAAGATCTATGCCACTTTTTACTTTTAAGTTGGTGTAACAGTCTCCATTTCCTTCCCCAATCTTTTAATTGAGTACTAATTTCAAGTGTTCTGAATTGTCTCTGTCACTCTGATAAATGCTGGGACCAAAATAACTTAAAGAACATTTTTTTTAAATGTCAGGTTAAATTTCCAAATCACAATCCATCACTGAGCAAAGTTGTTACTCTGAGGCTAGCTAGTTCTCTGCAGGTTTCTAATGAGCTCAGACTCACTTACATAGGAAGGGTTGTGCCCACAGTGGGCTGGGCTCTCCCACATCAGCCATCAATCAAGACAGTTCCTCATGTACAAGGCCAAATACAAATCTCTCCTTAGCAATCCCCTGATTGAATCTGAAACAAATGAAGGAGCAATAGTTGAATCATAGGATATAGTATTACCACTAGAAAAATAACAAATACTTTAGACCTACAATGTTTGTCCTGCTTGTTAGGCATTAGTGGGCACTGACATAATTCAAAACCTCTTTACAACTGCAGATCCACAGTTCATTGCTTCCTGGACTAGTAGAATATCAACTCGGACAAATCAAATAATTCATTAAAACTTTCTATTGAGTGCTAGATTATTTTGTAATTTTATACTTTATGTTTTTACCTTTATGTGTTAATATGTAGATTTTCAGTTTAAACATAACCATTATATGAGATTTCCTAATGCTCTTATTAATTGAATATAGTCTTCATAAAAATGTATTATTCATTGATTGTTTAAATACAGAATTTATAGTATTTTCACATAGACTAAATGGACAACTAAGTGTATTTTTATTTTGTCTTTCAAACTTCCATTTCTTTTTATTCTGTAAGAATTTGTAAGTACAATTAAGAAAAAAGCTACACTTCAGAAACCAAATGTGATTATCCCACTAGTTCATACATACACACGGCTAGCCCACCACATATCTCAAAGATGAGAAAGGAGCCAATAGAGATAATATACAGATTCCAAATTGGCTGTAAGTTTGTTCAAAATGTGAAATCTGGGAGCCAGGCGCTGCGACAGAAAGTTCCTGGAAACTCCCACCAACTCTGTCCCAGTTGCTGGCCAGCAGGGAAATCTCCCTGCGGCCAGGATCCCCTACCCAAACTCAACATTGGACCCTTTAATGTACAAAATCCATCCCCTAACCCAATACTCATCTGCCTGAGACCCCAGTAACTTCCTGAGACAAGGGATCCGCCAACTCTCATTGGACTGAGAGTGGCTTCTTCAGACACAGAATCTGCCAGCTCTCACTGGACCAAGAGAGGCTTCCTGAGATACAGAATCCATCAGCTCTGACTGGACCAAAAGCCCAAGAGCAACTCCGTGAGTCACAGAATCAGCCAGCTTGGTTTGGGCCCAGTACAGCTCTCTGAGATTCAGAATCTGCCAGCTCCAAATAGACCAAGATCTAAGATTGGACCCAAAGGAACCCTCTGAGACACAGACACAACAAGCACACAGTGGACCAATAGCAGCTCGCTCAGACACAGGAACCTCTTGCATCTATTAGAGGAAGAGATGGACAGACATCAATGCAAAAAAATACCTACAACAACATAAAGAGCAACATGGCATCACTAGAACCTAGCCCTCCCCCAACAGTAAGACGTGAACATTACAAAGTAGAAGAAGCAGAAGAAAGTGGACTTAAATATAGCTTCATGAAGATGCTAGAGGCCTTTAAAGAAAAAAATGAAAAATTCCCTTAAAGAAATTGAGGAAGTCAATGGTGGTGGCACATACCTTTAATCCCATTCCTTGGGAGGCAGAGCCAGGCAGATCTTTGTGAGTTCGAGTCCCCCCTGGTCTACGGAACAAATTCCAGGACAGGTACCAAAAAGTACACGAAGAAACCCTGCTCAAAAAAAACAGAAACAAAAAAGAAAAGAAAAAAAAAGAAATTGAGGAAAAGACAAACAAAACATGGGAAGAAATCAATAAATCCCTTAAAGAAAACCATTAAAAAGCAATTAAACATGTAAAGGAAACAGTTCAAGATCTGAAAATTAAAATAGAAACAGTTAAGAAGACACAAAGAGAGGGAATTCTAGAAGTAAAAAATCTCAGTAAATGAAAATGAAACACAAATGCAAGCATAACCAAGAGAATACAAGAGATGGAAGACAGAATCTCTAGTGTAGAGGATATAATAGAGGAAATAGATCTGTCAGTCAAAGAAAACACCAAAACCAAAAATATCATAACTCAGAATGTCTAAGAAATCTGAGACACCATGAAAAGGCTAAACTTAAGAATAATATGGATAGAAGAAGGGGAAAAATAATAACTCAAAGGCACAGAAAATATATTCAACAAAACCAAGAAAAATTTCTCAACTTAAAGAATGAATACCTATGAAGATACAAGAAGCTTATGGAACACCAAATAGACTAGACCTCCAAAAGAAGTCATATCACCACATAATAATTAAACCACTAAACATACAGAACAAAGAAAGAATATTAAGAGCAGCTAAGGAAAAATGCCAAGTGACCCATAAGAATAACACCTGACTTTCAATGGATACTTTGAAAGCCTAAAGGTCCTGGGCAGATGTAATGCAGACACTAAGAGACCATGGATGCCAGCCTAGACTAATATACCCAGCAAAACTTTCAATCAACATAGACAGAGTGAACAAGATATTCCAAGGCAAAACCAGATTTAAGCAATACCTATCAACAAATCCAGCCCTACAGAAAGCACTAGAAGGAAAATTCCAACCTAAGGAAGTCAGATACATCCATGAAAATACAAGCAATAGATAACCACATAGCAGTAAATCCCAAAGAAGAGTAATACACACACATTACCACAAAAATATGACAGGAATTAGCAATAACTGGGCATTAATATCCCTTAATATCAATGGACTTAGTTCACCTATAACAAGAAACAGGATAACAGAATGGATGCAAAGGCAGGACCCATCTTTCTGCTGCATGCAAGAAACACACCTCAACTTCAAAATCAGACACTACCTCAGAGTAAAAGGCTGGGAAAAGTCTTTTCAATCAAGTGGATTTAAGAAGCAAGCTGATGTAGCTATCCTAATATCTACCAAAATAGACTTCAAAGTAAAATCAATCAGAAGAGATCATGAAGGACATTACATACTCATCACAGGAAAGATCCACCAAGATGAAGTTTCAATTCTGAACATTCATGCCCCAAAAGGGTAACCACATATATAAAAGAAATGTTATTAAAGCTTAAATCACACAACAAACCCCACACATTAGTAGTTGGAGACTTCAACACTCCAATCTCACCACTGCCATATAGAAACTTAACAGAGAAATAAGGGACCTAACTGATGTTATGACTCATATGGACTTAATTAATATCTACAGAACATTCTACCCTAACAAAAAAGATTAAATCTTCTTCTCAGCACCCCCATGGAACTTTCTCTAAAATTGACCACATACTTGGTCACAGAGCAAATCTCAATAGATCCAAAAAAATTGAAAAAACCTCCTGTCTTCTATCAGACCACCATGGCTTAAAGTTAGATTTCAACAACAAAAATTATAGAAAGCCTACTATCACATGGAAACTGAAAAATGTTCAACTGAATAACCAATGAGTCTAGGAAGAAATAAAGAAAGAAATTAAAGTCTTCCTAGAGTTCAATGAAAATGAATGTATTAAGGGATGCCATGAAAACAATGCTAGAGGAAAATTCATAGCACTAAATGTCCACACAAAGAAATTGGAGAAATCACACACTAGTGACTTAACAGCACACCTGAAATCTCTAGAACAAGAAGAAACAAAATCACCCAGGAGGAAGAGATGCCAGGAAATTATCAAATTGAGAGCTGAAATCAATAAAATACAAACAAAGAGAACAATAGAAAGAATCAATGAAACAGAGAGTTGATTCTTTAAGAAAATCAACAAGATAGACAAGCCCTTATCCAGACTGACCAAGAGGTGGAGAGAGAGAGAGAGAGAGAGAGAGAGAGAGAGAGAGATGCTGTGGATATCGCTCTGTGTAAATAAAGTTCTGATTGGCCAGTGGCCAGACAGGAAGTATAGGCGGGACAAGAGAGAAGAGAATTCTGGGAAGTAAAAGGCTGGGGAGAGACACCGCCAGCCGCCACCATGAAAAGCAACATGTAAAGACACTGGTAAGCCACAAGCCATGTGGCAAAGTATAGACTAACAGAAATGGGTTAATTTAAGATAAAAAAGGTAGATAACAAGCAGCCTGCCATGGCCATACAGTTTGTAAACAATATAAGTTTTTGTGTGCTTTCTTGGTTGGGTCTGAGCGACTGTGGGACTGGCGGGTAAGAGAGATTTGTCCTGACTGGGCCAGGCAGAAAAACTCTAACTACAGAGAGAGAGAGAGAGAGAGAGAGAGAGAGAGAGAGAGAGAGAGAGAAAGAGAGAGAGAGAGAATCTAAATTAACAAAATCAGAAATGAAAAGGGGGATATAACAACTGACAATGAGGAAATCCAGAGAATCATCAGGTTATACTTCAAAAACCTGTACTCCACAAAATTAGAAAATCTAAAAGAAATGGACAATTTTCTGGATAAGTACCATATATCAAAGTTAAAGCAAGACCAGACAACAATTTAAATAGACCAATAACCCCTCAGGAAATAGAAAAAGTCATTAAAAGTCTCCCAACCTAAAAAAGCCCAGGGCCAGTTGGTTTCAATACAGAATTCTACCACATTTTTAAAGAAGTGTTAATATTGATACTCTTCAAATTGTTCCACACAATAGGAACAGAAGGAATGTTATCAAACTCCTTTTATGAAGTGACAGTTACTCTGATTCCCAACCCACACAAAGATGCAACAAAGAAAGAGAACTACAGACTGATCTCCCTCATGAACATTAATGGAAAAATACTCAATAAAATACTGGCAAACTGACTCCAAGAACACATCAAAAACATTATCCACCATGATCAAGTCGGCTTCATCCCAGAGATGCAAGGATGGTTCAACATACAAAAGTCTGTCAATGTAATACACCATATAAACAAATTGAAAGAAAAAAAAAAACCATGATCATTTCATTAGATGCTGAATAGGCCTTTGATAATACCCCTTCATGATAAATGTCTTGGAGAGATCAGGAATACAGGGAGCATACATAAACATAATAAAGGCAATTTACAGCAAGCCAACAGACAAAATCAAAATAAATGGAGAGAAACTCTAATCAATACCACTAAAATCAGGAACAAGACAAAGCTGTCCCCTCTCCCCATACTTATTCAATATAGTACTTGAAGTTCTAGCCAGAGCGGTAAGACAACATAAGGAGATTAAGGGGATACAAATTGGAAAGGAAGAAGTCAAATTTTCACTATTTGCAGGTGATATGAGAGTATACATAAGTGACCCCCCCAAATTCTATCAGGGAACTCCTACAGCAGATAAACATCTACAGTAAAATGGCAGGATACAAGTTTAACTAAAAAAGAAAATGAGTAGCCCTTCTATATACAAATGATAAATGGGTTGAGAAAGAAATCAGAGAAACATCACCCTTACAATAGCCACAAATAATATAAAAGACCTTATGGTAACTCAAGCAAGTGAAAGACCTGTATGATGAGAACTTTAAGTTTCTAAAGAAAGAAACTGAAGATCTCAGAAAATGGAAAGATCTCTCATACTCATGGATAGGAAGGATTAACATAGTAAAAATGGCAATCTTACCAAAAGCAATCTACAGATTCAATACACTCCCCACCAAAATCTCAACACAATTCTTCACAGATCTAGAAAGAACAATACTCAACTTCAGTTGGAAAATCAAAAAACCCATGATAGCTAAAAAACCCTGTAAAACAAAACCACCACTGGAGGCATCACCATCCCTGAAATCAAGCTCTACTATAGAGCTATAGTAATAAAAACAGCTTGGTATTGGCATAAAAACTGACTTGTGGACCAATGGAATCAAATTGAAGATCCTGACTTTAACCAATACACCTATGAACACCTGATTTTTGACAAATAAGCCAAAACTGTACAATGGAAAAAAAGAAAGCATCTTCAACAAATGGTGCTGGCATAACTGGACATCAACATGCGGAAGATTACAAATAGATCCATATCTATTGCCATGCACAAAACTCAAGTCCAAGTGGATCAAAGACCTCAATATAAAACCAGTTATACTGAACCTGACAGAAGAGAAAGTAGGAAATAGTCTTGAATGCATTGGTACAGGAGACTACTTCATAAATATAACACCAGTATCACAGACAATGAGTATAACAATTAAGAAATGGGACCTCCTGAAATGAGAAGCTTCTGTAAGGCAAAGGACACTGTAAATAAGACAAAAGAATGGCCTACAGAATGGGAAAAGATTTTCACCAACCTCAAATCTGACAGAGGTGTAGTCTCCAAAATATATAAAGAAATCAAGAAACTAGACATTAAAATAATAAACAATCCAATTAAAAATGGGTTATAACTCTGGAAATCAGTATGGAGCTTTCTCAGAAAATTGGGAATAAGTCTTCCTCAAGACTCAGCTATACTACTGTTGGACATGTACTCAATGAATGCTCAATCTTACCAGAAGGACACATGCTCAACTATGTCCATAGCAGCATTATTCATAATAGCAAGAACCTGGAAACAACCTAGATGCCCCTCAACTGAAGAATGGATAAAGGAAATGTGGTACATATGCACAATGGAGTACTATTTAGGAGTAAAAAAAATGACATCATGAAATTTGCAGGCAAATGGATAGAACTAGAAAATATCATCTTGAGTGAGATAACCCAGACTCAGAAGGACAAACATAGTATGTACTCACTTATAAGTGGATACTAGATGTGAAGGAAAGAATGGCCAGACTGCAATCCACAGCTCCAGAGAGGCTAACAGGGAAAGACCATAGGAGGGACACATGGATGACCCAGCAAAGGAGAAGTGGATAAGATTTACATGAGTGGACTAGGTGTGTGTGTGGGGTGGCATAGGGTGAGGAGTGGGGGGTGAGAACATAGGGAAATGGGAGGGTCAAGCTGGAAGAGAGACAGAGTGGGAGGGCATGGAGGGAGATACCATGATAGATGAGGACATCATGGGAATAGGAAGAGGCAGGGTACCATGGAGGCTCTCAGAAGTCCAAAAGGATATCCCCACCTTGGTCTGCTGGCAGTGGTCCAGAGGGTGCCTGGACTGGTCTACTCTGGTGAACAGTCTAGCAAATAACCTGGCTGTAATTATAGAGCCTTTGTCCAGTAACTGATGGAGGCAGATGCAGAGATCCACAGTCAAACACCAGACTGAGCTCTGGGAATCCAATTGGTGAGAGAGAGGAGGGATTCTTCAGGTGAGGGGACGTGGAGACCATGATGGGAGGACATGCAGAGATGACCGGCCACAATAATGGAAGCCCATGAACTGTGGACTGGTGGCTGTGGAGCCCCCATGGGACTAGACTAGGCCCTCTGGATAAGGAAGACAGTTGTTTGGCGAGAACTGTTTTGGGGGAACACAGGCAAGGGGATTGGGATCTGTCCCTGGTGCATTGGCAGGCTTCTGCAAATCAGGTGCCTGTGTTGTGGCACCTTATGCACCCTTGGTGCAGTGGAAAGGGTCTTGCACCTACCTAGGTTCAGTGTTCAGGTCTCCCCATGGGAGACCTTGATTTGGGGAATATGGGGATGTGGGGTGGTTTGGGAGAGAGGGCTGGGGGATAGGATGAGGGAGGAGGGGATATCTATGGGTGGTGTGTGAAGTGAGTAGAAATTTTCCTAATAAAGAAAAATGAAAAAAAAAACCTACATTTGAAAATGTTAAAGAAAAAAATGTCTATAGAGCTAAACAGCAGTTTCTCAAAGGAATAATTTCAAATGACATTTAAGGAATTGCTCAACATCCTTAATTATCAGGGAGTTGCAAATCAAATGACTCTGAGATATCATTTTACACCTGTCAGAATGGCTAAGATCAAAAGCACCCCAGAACCCCAGACAGCTTATGTTGGAGAGGATGTGGAGCAAGGGGAACAGTCCTATACTGTTGGTGGGAGTACACACTGGTACAGTCACTTTGGAAATCAGTGTGACTCTTTCTTAGAAAATTGGGAATCAATCTACCTAAAGACCCAACTCTACCACTCTTGGACTTATACCCAAGGAATACTCAATCATACCACAAGGACACGTGCTCAACTATGTTTATAGTAGCATTGTTTATAATATCCTGAACTTGGAAACAACCTAGTTACCCCTCAACTGAAGAATGGATTATGAAAATGTGGTACATATACAAAATGGAGTACTACTCAGCAGAGAAAAACAATGATAACATGAAACTTGCAGGCAAAAGGATGTAACTAGACAATACCATCCTGAGTTAGGTAACCCAGACTCAAAAGGACAAACATGGTATGTACCCACTCACAAGTGGATACTAGATATAAAGCAAAGGGTGTTCAGGCAACAACCCACAATTCCAAAGATGCTAACTAACAGGGAAGACCCAAAGAGGGAAGTATGGACCGCACTGGGAAGGGGAAATAGATGAGATCTCCATGAGTAAACTGGTGATGAGGGGTGGGCAATGGAGGGTAGGGGATAGGGGATGAGAGCATAAGGGAACAGGATGGTTGAGCTGGAACAGGGTTGAAGGGGGAATGCAATGAAAGAGATAACATGATAGAGAGAGACATCATGGGGATAGAGAAAAACCCAGTGCTAGGGAAGTTTCCAGGAATCCCAAAGGATGACCCCAGCCTAGGCTACTAGCAATAGTGGAGAGAGTCCCTGATTTGAGCTGTCTTGCCCCAGAGATCAGACCAGTGAATACCCTAACTATCATCACAGAATTTTTTTTTTCAGTGACTGATGGAAGCAGATGCAGAGATCCACAGCTAATCACTAGACAGAGCTCCAGGAGTCCAGTCAAGGAGAAAGAAGAGGGATTCTATGAGCAAGTGCATTAGGATCATGATGAGGAAACATGCAGGGATTACCAAACCAAACTAGAGGGAAGTCATGAAAGTTGGATCAATGGCTGTGGAGCCTACATGGGACTGGACTAAGCCCTTTGCATGATGAGAGAGGTATGTAGCTTGTTCTGCTTGGAACGCCTCCTAGAGGTAGGATCAGAATCATCTCTGATGCATGAGCAGACTTTGTGGAACCCACTACCTATGATGGGACACCTGGTAAAACCTTGAGGCAGGGGGCAGGGCTTGGACTTGCCCCTACTGAATGTGCCTCCACATGAGAGGCCTTGCATTCTTGTGGGAGGGAGTGAGGAATGGGTTGGGAGGGGAGGCTTGGGGTTTGGGAGGAGGGAAGAGGGGGATCTTTGATTGGTGTGCAAAAATGAATGAAAAAAAATTCTTAATTAAAAAAATAGAAAAGCCAAAAAAAATGTGAAATCTTTCAAGAGGATGAATATGCATACATGAGCTTCGCATTAAAATCTGGGTGTAACTGGCATTGTCCTGTCTCTGTAATGCTAGTTTTGAATCCTATCATTATCTTTTTAATTCTCTACATTAAATATGGTGTCTGACCCCCTCATTTATATACTGAATATAAAATGAGAGATAAATTCATGCTTCTTACCAGAAGCATGATACATGGTTTTGTTATTCCCTCCTTTCCAAACTTAGAACATATTTTGCTAATAGGAATAATCATATTCATTTTGACCAAAACTTAATTTTAATGAAGATAGAGGACAATGCAGTGTCTTATTCTCATGTATATTAGTCCACTAAGAACAAGAACCATCATATGATTTCATCGTTTGTCTGTAGAGTACTCCATTAAAATATTGTTTTAAATAGTTTCTCTACTTTATCCTCAAGCTATCTTTTCTCATTTCATAACTGAGAAAAAAACACCTAAGTAACAGCACTAGGAAGAGATGTTAATAGCTGGGACTGCTACAAAGAATGTCTATGTATTTTGCATGCAGACATATACAATGAAAACAAAATCAATCTTTAGCTCCTCTTGCATTGTTCCACTACTTCATAATTACTACGGATTTGTTGGTTTTGTTTTGTTTTCAGCACCAAACTCAGTAATATGTTCTCTGAGAAACAAGAGTATCAGGACTATAATTAGACTTGAATAAAGTCGAGTCCTGAGAATGAGAAGCATACAAAGGAAAGCCGATAGAAATCAACCTCATCACTGGAGAAAAATAATTTCAAAAAGCAATGAAATCAATGGAGGATATCTTAATTCTGTATGTTTATGTAAGTGATTAGTAAGTAAAAAATTATGTAAAATGAAAATATAATACATTATATAATTGAGTGGAATCTGAAGTACTGTATTGTTATGGTTACTTTTGTTTGTTTTGCTTTTTAGCCTGGTAAGGTAAAAATTTATTTGATGGAAGGAAAATGAGAACAAAAGTTTAAGAAACTGTCTTCTTTGAAAACAATATAAATCTCTCCCAAATATATTTGAATCCTAGGTTTTATATACATATATATTTAAAATATCTTCTGAAAAAAAATCTGCCAAATGGTAATCATTTACATTTATGTGTATTTGCATACAACCAGTATTTCCTGAGCATTAATTATGTGGTAAACATTAATTATGTAGTCTACTCTGGGCCTATGTGACCTATGACTCTACTTATAGTAAGAGAGGAATAAAGAAATAAATTCACATGAACAAATTGGATAAAGATGTTTTTTATATATTAACAAAAACAAAAACAAAAAACAAAACAAAAACCAGATTCAGAGAACAGGAAGACAAAAGATCATAAGGCCAAATGGCATTCATTTATGCTGGAATATGGCCTTTATATCAAAAAGAGAAATCGTATTGACACTTAAAATGATAAATAAAACAAGAAATTTCATGCAAAATGGAAGTAATTAAAAATGTTGAAATCACTTTATAATATAATGAACTGTAAATTGACAGATTCATGCACACAGGAAATTCAATGCATATGTGTATGTATGTGTGTGTGTATACATCCACATACTTGTAAGCAAATATTCATTTGCTTAAAATAAAAAATATCCTTGAAATGATATTTTTGCAGTCATCCAATACCTCTGACCTTTCCAATTCTGTAATGATGCTTACTCAGCCTATGAAGTGAAATTGTGATACAGACATCTCATTTGTGCTGAGGGCTCTGAAGTCTCTTAATCTCTCCATGTTATATTGATCAGTTATGGATCTCTGTATTAGTCACCATCTATTGCAAAAAGAAGCTCCTATGAGAAGGGATGAGAAGTGTACTATGCTATGCTAAACCATTAAATGTCTGTTTAAAGCTGTCCATTTAACAGAATAATTATAGTAGGTTTTACTTAATGCCTATGGCTTATTTAGTCACAGGTTCTTAGTGCTAATATGAGTTTTTTCTTGAGGCATAGGATTTAATTCAATCAGAAAAATGGTTGGATACTCTAAAACATTCGTGGCACTGTTTCATAAGTGGCATATATTGTTAGGACAGATGTTACTGTAGATCTCAGTGTTTATGGCTGGGTAAGACTGATGATTACTTTTCTTCCATAGTAGCAGGTCTGTCTAGCATCCCCAGGACCATGAAATATAGCCAGTGGGGAAGATCCTTCCAGGTCAGTACCAGTTTGATTTCTCTATGTGCTATGATTCATTAGTATGTCTTACCATCAAGCAAGGATGGAAACCAAGAGCACTGCCATTAATAATTAATGGTTGCAATGTTATCACACAGCAGTGGTGCTAGAATGCACAAAGCCTAAACAAGAATCAAACAGAAGCTCATCCTTCCCTGAAGATGTTGCTGGTAGAATAGAGAGTCATTTATCTTAAAGATTATGGCCTTTTATATATCAACAATACTGCAACGAATATTCTTACACCCAGGAGTTTGTTGCTCACATAAGTTGGAGTCAATGGATTTAGTATAAACAAACAAGTAGATATAAAAGTGGGGACATAGGGAGGTAGGGTCAAGTCTGGAAGGAGATAAGGTGAGGAGGGCAGGTCAATATGATCAAAGTACATTGTAGGAAATTCTCATAAACTTAATCATACAAAAATGTGAATAACACCAGGTTTTACTGTATTGTCACAGTGCAATTATTTTCTCCATCCCAGAGAGAGAGAGAGAGAGAGAGAGAGAGAGAGAGAGAGAGAGAGAGAGAGAGAAATGCCAGAAACAGGAAATGAAGTTTTCAAGTAAGAGGTCTTTAAGTTTTGAAGGCAAATCATCTCTGTTGCACTTACTTACTTCAGTCCTTTTAAGAATTAAAGCAGCACCAGGTGATAGTGGTGCATTCCTTTAATCCCAGCACTCAGGAAGCAGAGCCAGGAGAATCACTGTGAATTCGAGACCATCCTGGTCTACAGAGAGAGATACAGGACAGGCACCAAAACTACACAGAGAAATCCTGTCTCAAAGAAAAAAAAAGAATTAAAGCAGCAATATGTAATAATTAAATGGACAAGCCTAGTTCCAACAAAACCTTATGATCATTGGTCAAAGCTACACTTGTCAGTTCCTGATTTAGAACAAGGAGGATCCAAGAAACCTTGTCAATCAAATGAGAATGGTTATATCCATGAAGAAAACCACCCAGTGCAGGAATAAAAGCATCTGCATTATGTGGGGAACTAAGGCATGGGAAAAATGTTGGGAGTCCAAGAAAATATTTCAAGACAAGCTCCTTGAAGTGATACAGGAGCAGTGAGCAAGGACAAATGTAAATGTCTTGCAAGACTGAAAAGAATGAAAATCTACAGAAACTGTTAATGGATAGAGAACGGGGCAAATAGGATTTAGATTGCCTCTAAGAGCTATCTTAGAGAAAAGACGTAGAGAAGAAGAAATGTGTTGACTTAGTGTACACCCACGCTAGTAGATGCAGTGACGTGAAAGCAATAGCAGCATTAATTGGAACTTCTTTTTACACTGTGATAAATTTATGTGGTGATCAATTTTGACTCTGAGGAAAAATTTTGCCTTAAAACACAATAAGCATTCATTTGCATCTATCGTACATTTGATGGTTGTTGAAGTCACTTTCAGATGAACTAAAAATGTAAGAGCTGAAAGTAAAGATAGACAAGATGGTACATGGGCAAAACTAATCCAAGGCATGACAGAGGAGGCATTGCCCAACAGAAGGTGGAAGAAAATTGGCAGTCAAGGGTGTTTATGCAATACAAAGGGAACCATTAGTCATAAAGCAGATGAATGGGTTGCTGTTAGCGTATGGCAAAGATGCATAAAACATAAAATGAACTCTGAAATCATTACATTAATAATGTCATGAGTTTTAGCACATATTTAAATAGCAAACTTTCAAATATAATTTGTTATCTCAGGTCACACTTTCAGGTGTGAAACAATTTTAGATTGCTAACCTAAATACACTAAAAATGTAAATACTCATTGTAAAATGTTTGAATAATAGAAAAAACCCAAGCATAATAACTAGAAATGATTGTGTCATTTGAACATACCTCCTTTGAATGAGCACTAATTCATTTATATGGTGGGTATGTTGAAATAATGAAGAGAATAAAGTAGGAGTATGTATTGACTTTTCTGTTTCTATTAGCACACTTGTAAGTTTCTCTTTCTAATTTCATTTTCTTCTTCTACCCAGGAGACCAAGGACTTTTGGAATATTTATTTGTCACCCTGTTTATGAATGCACTTTTGAAATATATGGGATACAGTCCATGTTACAATTTTTGAGGTTAGATTAAAAACTATTTTTCCCTAATAATGATTTTTTTTATTTCTCTAAGGATCATACATGTCTGTGATATCATTACCATATTTCTCTCCTTGCCTTTTTCAGTGAATTAGAAGATGTGTCCTTGTGAAGGTTTTGATTTTGTTGTCTTAAAAAAGATGTTTCCCTGGCATGCAATGAGAGCTGGGAGCTTGCTTGTTTTCCAGCTGCCTCCTATTTAGGATGGGTAGGGTACTAACCAAAGTTACATCAGAAGACTCAGCTTCATTGTCGAATTTTCAACCAAATCTCACCCCAAACCAACCAAAACCAAACTCAAGCAACAACAACAATCCTAGCACAAAGGCAGTGTATTTGGATACATGGGACCAAAACTTGAAAGACAAAATCAGTAAGGTCTAGCAGACTCTCTATTCATTTTTAAATCATCTAAGAGACTTTTAATATTACTTCCATACTAATATGTGCAAAGTATGCTTTTAATTCATATAGTATCATGGCATTTTTGTGGGAGACCGTTTTCTGGTTCCTGGTGGCTTTACCCAGCAAGTCTGCATAGATGATAATTAGGGCCATGGACCTGAGTGCAGGTGTCTGAAATGATCTGCACTGGGCTGTGCTAGGGGAGGAGGTTTTTTGCTCCACCCCTTGGCATCTCTATAAATACCCTGCGGCCCATTGGAAAAGGTTCCAGCCCCTCTTGAGGCTATCCTGTATTTTATCTGTTTATCTCCACACTATAAATCCTTCTATCTAATATTTCCTGCTGCTCACACTCAAGAAAACTCTGGGGAGCTGTGGGGTTGGTAGGTATGCCCCACAGCATTTCCCTCATTTTGCAACAATTTTATTAGTATATTCTTAAAACATTGTTTTTGTAAGATTATTTTATAAGTATAGCATATCGCCCTTCCTTTTCCTACTTTAAAACTCCTATGTTACCCTGTTGCTTTTTCATTTTCAAATTTTCACCTCCTATTTTTTTAAGTTCTTGTAACACACACACACACACACACACACACACACACACACATCTAGTTTGATATGTATCTTCTAAATATATAAAACCAACCTGCTCAATATGTATACTACTATTTATATGTGTGTTCTCATGGCTTACCATTTGACATTGGAGAACCAGTTGGTGTGCACTTCCCTGAAAAAGACTACTTCTCTTGCTATCAGCAGTCCCTAGTTGATTTAGATCTGCATATTGGGTTGAGACTTCTTGACATTTCCCCCATACATATTAGCATTAGCAGTGTCGTCTTCTACAGTTCATGTTTAGGAAGCCATATTGGTGAGACTTAAAGACTGTAGCATGGATATTTCTGGATTAAAAATCATATATATATATATATATATATATATATATATATATATATATATATACACACACACACACATACACCAAAGTCCCAAAAGTTTTCCATAATGACATGGATAGTTAAAAAAAAAAAAGCAATAATTAGTGTTCATGCTTCTGAATAGTTTTCTCTTCAATACAAACACATTTAACATATCTCTGAATATTTAGACTACCTTGTAGCATGTTTAACATTATTCTGAAAGCTTAAAAAGTAATTTGATACTTTTGATTGTGAGCTTTAAAGCCAGCCTGGTCTACAGAGTGAGATCTGCATATTGCCATTCAGTCAATCATAGCACCAAAGTATCTGTGGTGGAATGACAGAGTCTGAATTGATCTTGTTGTCAATTCAAAACTTTTCCTACAATAGCTTCAGCGCACACACACACACACACACACACACACACACACACACACACACACAAAAGGAGGCAGAGAAAGACGTAAGTATAGAGAAGTAGAGAGATATACATAACTGTCTTAAGTTTCATAACATATAAAACAAACATCAAACTCTTGTCCCTTACGTCTGGTGGAAGAATTCATATAAATTTATTTTGAGAACTGTTAGCAATACTGTTCAGTGCAGATTCTTCAAGACTGGGTAGGGAAAGTGACAGATGTTAACAAAACCACCTCACTTAACCACACAGCAACAGCTCCAGGGGAGACAAAGTTGACCTGAATGACAATAATGAACCCATGACTTTGTATTAGGGTTCAACCCTTCATGCTGTCAAAAAGTGCTTACATTTCCTATGTGAGACCATAAAATTACCACTAAAATTCATTTTCTTCTGTTCCTAGAAAAAGTGCAAAGGCAAAAAATTTCACATATGATGATACATTCCCTATTAAAAAATGATAGCTATTATGTATTTTTATGGAATACAGAATCATTCTGATGTGAGTGACACAAAACATCTGATGTGTGAGATTCAGTCACCACCTGCCAACTTGTATCCACACTTCATCTATCTAGTAGTACCCATTATTTTCAGGGCCCAGAGCTCTACCTCAAGTCAAAAGGATTCTATCACTTTAATGTAAATGGATATGACATTTTTGGTTATTACATGTATATTTCATTTGGCTGTTGCTGCTACCAAATTGTCAAGGTCGCTGTTTCATCAAATTGGCTTCATGAAAGATAAGAGAAACACATAATTTAAGTTTAATTTCCTTTATTATTAAAAATAGCTTTGAACTAAAAATATTTATAATTTCACATGAATATAAATGTTATTATTTCATTTTTTGCAATGTTATACATATCTACACAATTTACTTCCAAGCACAGCAGATTCAAAGGAATACCACTGATGCTTACTAGTAGGGAGGGCAATTGCCCCCTTTGCTAATCCACTGTTTCTATGTGTATTCTAACAGGATTGTTACTAGCAGAGAGTAAATATTCATAAATTAATCACTTATTTCTAGGAACAATCTCATTTATGAAGAAGTTTACATAAAAGTGATTTTTATCCTAGACAGCATTATTTATTAGAATGCATTAGTAACTTAAAATACTTCATAGAAATGTAAGTCTACTTTTAATATAAAGATAGTGCCACATAAAATTTTAATTTAACTCTGCTTATGATAAACAAGAGAAGAGCTAGGTGATGGTGGTGCATGCCTTTAATCCCAGCACTCAGGAGGCAGTTCTGCCAGCCTGGTCTATACACTGAGTTTTAGGGGAGCCAGAGTTGTTACACAGAGAAACCATGTCTCAAACAAAGAAAAAAACAAAAAACAAAAACAAAGAAACAAACAGAAAAAAAAAAGTAAGAGAAGCAAAAACTCAACTCTGTCAAGAAGTTCTATCCTGAAAACTATCATTAAGATAGAAGGATAGAAACATCTCTATAAAGTAGTCCTCTGAGTTCCACTCACATGCAATAACATATGCATAAACACATCACGTACACTAAGCATTACACACACACACACACACACACACACACACACACAAGCACACACACTCCCAAATAAGTAAATATGTTTAAAATGAAAAGAAAAAAAGACATTTCCCCTTTTATCATTATAATTTGAAGTCATTTCTATGTCATTAAAAATGTATGATGATATTTTATTTGAACAGAACTAAGTTCTCTTTTCCAAAATGTCTTCCTCAAAGATAGGGAACTACATTTTTGAAAATTAATGATCAAGAACAACAATTTCTTGTCTTTTAATTTCTTGTGGAGGAAGCAATCTACTATCAGTGGGTGTCCTTTTATTATAAAATTCTGTCTTGTCATAAGGCAATGAAAAATTATTTTCCTTTGGATTAAGACAATTAGCAAATACACAGAGCTAGCTTTTTCAATTATCAGGTATGTATATGATGAATTATCCATGACAAATGGCGCTGTCATCTGCCTTGAGTACTACTCATTGTTTATTTTGGAGACACATGTGCCTGGTTTGTATCTGTCTGGCTTTATACGAGGAACATTTCTTTGTGTCTTAGCAGGCTCATCTACAGTCGCTGATGCACATCATATTCTGGTTTATTGCCTACTCATAATAATTATTTTCTTACAGCTTTGCATTTATGAAGAAGTTTACTGGACCTCAATCAATTTTGTTAGTAATTGTATTTCCTCCATGGGGATCATCTCATGAAAATAGAAAATTCACTCTCACTTATTTTATAAAGATATCATAAGTGTAAATTTAAATGCATATTACAGCTATTTCATTCATTCTGATTCTTGGGCCATCTTCTTACACCACTTAAAAATTATATCTCCATTGTTTTTAAGCAGCTAGTTCAAAAAGATATTTGTCTTTCACTGAACATTTAGATTAAAATTGCTTTTGCCTAGTTCTTATAAAAAATGCATCATGACTGCTTTCTTAAACACAATAACAATAGCATCTCTCTCTCTCCCTGCACTTGATCAGCAGTTGACCGTGAATTGTTTGATGTGTGCACTGTGAAATGCTGGTATCTTCCCTAGGTCAAGACAGGAAGCAATGAAGCAGAGAAGAGGGAGAAGTTTCCTCAAGCAAATTCTGCTTGGCTGCTCATTGCCTCTGACATGCTTCACTGTGAGTGAGGGAGAGACAGGGTGTACATGTAGACTGACTCGGGGGTGGGGGATTATAACACTGAATAATTGATGTTAGAGATGATTCTTCAGTCAACCACAAGTTGACTAACATTTATCCCAGACATTCACACTTAGAATTTTCTGTAAAAGGGAGAGTTAGTTTCTATCCATCAATTTCCCATAAAACATTCCTCATTTCATTATACATTCTAAGGTCAATATTCTGATGAATTTTTCCACTTTTCAGGTACATTTATGTATTTTTGTCTGTTTTGTGTAGAGAAAAGGTAAATGGAGTATTTGTTCCACAGTATGACTTCAGCTTATTTGGTAAACTAATTTTAGTTTGTCTACTGAGATGAGAATACTTGTTTACTAGACTCCAAGTGAGAACAAAACAAAAACAATGGCATAGAGATTCGGAATAGAGAAACTAGGAAATTAAGTAATACACTTAAAAAACAAAATCAAATTCATATTTTCACTCTACTCTTACAAATAGTGCTATGAACATTCAGTGAAAAAATAGAGATGGTTAAAATTGCTTCTTTATTGTGACTTACAATTAACATGACAAAACAATTCTGACCCTGTGGTTCAATTGAAATTATCTGGGTGAATTTGAGCAATATATTTGCGTCCTAAGACATAGGGAACCGGAAAATAATTAACAGTTTAATTATGAACCTCCTCTCAGGTCTTGAAAGCAGCAATCTATCTGTGGAATCTGATGCAGCACAATGCTGTAGACAAATCATGGGAACTTGAGAGGTTGTGTTTAACCTTCCTGACCTCTAAATCCCACAGCCTTGAAGTCAGGAGAGGAATCTCACTTCTCTTCAACCTATAATTATTCTTTCTTTGTTTGTTCTTTTGTTCTTACTGAAAACCAATGGGGATAGTCTATATATAAAACATTTGTGAGTTTAATTGTGTTCTCGTGTGTGCGCACATGTGTGTGTGTGTGTGTGTGTGTGTGTGTGTGTGTGTGTGCAGGCGTGTGTGTTTGTGGTGGCATATGTTCCTGTGGTTGTGCATGAGTATATATGTGATCCTGGGGTATTCATGTGTGTTTATATTTGTATGTCAATGGTATATATGCTTGAGTGTGTGTGTGTGTGTGTGTGTGTGTGTGTGTGTGTGTGTGTGTGATGCATTAGATCAGTGTTTCACATCAGGAGTTTTCCTCAGTTGCTGTCCACTTTAATTTTTGAGACAGGGTCTCTCACTTAACTAGGAATACACTGATTTTCTTAAATAATTGCCTAGCCACTCTAGGGATCAACCTGTTGACCATCCTACAGTTTGGAGATTACAGTTGTATTTCACTACACCAACTTTTTATTTGAGTTCTGGCGATCAAAACTCCAGTCCAGCTCCACTGCTTATGTAAAGCTTATGAGCTTTATAAACTCAGTCTTCTCTTCAGCCACTATAAAATGTCTTGTAAAATATGTAGAACTGTACAGCTGACATTTGCTATTATTTAAAGCTGAAGATACATAGGTTTGTTTGCTGTGGATATCACTCTGTATAAATAAAATGCTGATTGGCCAGTAGCCAGGCAGGAAGTATAGGCGGGACAAGCAGAGAAGAGAATTGTGGGAAGCAGAAGGCTGGAATCAGATGCTGCCAGCTGCCACCATGAGAAGCAACATGAACACGTAAAGACACCGGTAAGCCACGAGCCATGTGGCAAAGTATAGATTAATAGAAATGGGTTAATTTAAGAGAGAAGAAGTAGATAACAAGAAGCCTGCCTCGGCCATACAGTTTATAAGCAATATAAGTTTCTGTGTGTTTACTTGTTTGGGTCTGAGTGACTGTGGGCTGGCGGGTAAGAGAGATTTGTCCTGACTGCGCCAGGCAGGAAAACTCGAACTACAAATGGCGCCCAATGTGTTGGCAAGAGTTTCCACCTAAAACCTGAGAAAAAAGATTCTAAGACGGAGCTAAAAACAGCTTCCTAGTTGTCTCTCTCAAGTTAGCGGCAGCCTGCTAGTTTGAGCTACTATTGCGGGTTCCTGGCATATGCCTCTGACCTGCATTGTGGCAGGAATGAAGAATCTACAAGAGGCACTTTACACTGCTGCATGGTGGATTTAGCCTTTGCAAGTTGAAAACAAAAAAACAAACAAAAAAAAAAAAAAACAAAAAAAACAAACAAACAAAAAAACCAAAAAGGTTTCTGTGCTATGTACTGCTTTGATAGAACCGTTTCTGATAGTTAATGGTACATATGGCTCCAGACCAGGAGATGGTGATAAACTGTACCACCGCCACTTTGGAAAGCTGAGGTGGGTGGAGCCAGCAGCCACAGCAGCATTTCAGTCTTATAAAGATGGCTATTACGCAGAGAATCTGGTTTGTCTTGTATTTGCAATTTTTAACTACAGAAAAAGATTTGATTGTAAAAGCTGTTGAGTTAAACAAATATGTAAATTTTAAAGGTACCTTGACTTCAAAATTTGGATATAAGGACATGTTGCTTTGGAAAACAGTCTCTGCTTTTGTTTCCACAGAAAGCCAGATGCTGTGGATTTGTTCCAGATTAAGATACATCAGGTTTGATCAGCCAAGACCACCTGAAAGTTCTCCGATGATACCATGGCCCAGATGATCCAACATCCAGAATGGTTTCAAGGCAACTGGCTCAGAGGTTTACCCTCACAGACTACTTCATAATCCTAAAATTTTCTTTGTGTTCCAATAAGATACAGCACCCACCTCCAGCAGGAAGTAGTAAGAGAAACTATGCCCAATTTCCCAAACTATTAAGCTGGCTTTGGAGATGGAATTGGCTCACTCCTTCTCTAAACCCAAGCACATTGTTAAAAAAAAGGTTAAGAGATGCTTGTGTCCAAAATCAGAAGAGCCCTCTGGTGTGGGACAGAGAAAAACCAATAATTTATTTAAAACAGGTTGATTATAAATTCAATCTCTTTCTAAAGAAGAAAAGGGGGTATGATATAGATATAACAGGATAAAAGGGTAGATTAAGGATCTTACTTCTAAAGAGCAACAACTTGTTTAAAATGTTTTACATTGGTGTAGATTTTACTCTATTGATACAAACTTAAAGTTAATTTTGTTATGCTATGTGTATATTTCTACTCTTGTTTAAGGTATTATGTTTGTACAGCTCATTTAAAATTGTAATGGATAATTAAAAATAGATTAATAACTGTTCATCTATGATAATCATACTCATAGCCATGTTAGTTAAGTCTTCTAGGTATACACAGAGATATTTCAGATAGGTAGGTAAACTTCAAACACTTCAAAGGTCTACAGAATATAGCATTTAAAATATTTTTAAAATTCAGACTTTCTGGACAGTGAGACATGTCTGCTCCTGGCAGCACCAATTTACTTCTGAGAGGAGGATGGGCATTGAAGACACTTCATATGGAGTTTATCTTCACCTTGGAAAAAATAGCCATTTGGGTAAGAAACTGTTCTTGCCTGGACTGCTTGATCAACTGGACATGCAGGACCCATAAAAAGGTGACCACTAAACTTTACTTGACAAAATGGTCTTTCAGGTTCCTGCTTCACAGAGGAAACTGCCAGACATTCTACAGGACACTGAGAGAAGTGACTGAGAGATTCTAGCCCTGTGGGCTGAAGACAAATGTCCCAACTTTACAAAGGAACATTAGGTGACTGTCCAGGCTGCCAGCTGTCTCTGTCTACCCTACAAGACTTCAAAAAGTTGGTTGCATCCTTCTCCCGGTTCTCAGGTAATATTATATCCTTCTGAGGTCTTTAATGTGGTTGAAGACTAGATAGATATAATTTCTTCAATTATGATAAAAGGTAAGTTAGATATAAAACCTTAGACTCACAAATATAAGATAGATAGGATATCTTCTTCAATATTGTAACTGTAATTCTTGCTTGATAATTGTTTTGTTATCTGTAATTTTACTATGTGAAAGCTAACCTTCCTTTTTTAACAAAAAAGAAAAGGGGAAGTGCTGTGGATATCACTCTGTATAAATAAAATGCTGATTGGCCAGTATCCAGGCGGGAAGTATAGGTGAGACAAGAGAGAAGAGAATTGTGGGAAGCAGAAGGCTGGAATCAGATACTGCCAGCTGCTGGCATGAGACACCAGTAAGCCACAAGCCATGTGGCAAAGTATAGATTAATAGAAATGGGTTAATTTAAGATAGAAGTAGTAGATAACAAGAGGCCTGCCACGGCCATACAGTTTGTAAGCAATATAAGTTTCTGTGTGTTTACTTGTTTGGGTCTGAGCGACTGTGGGACTGGCGGGTAAGAGATATTTGTCCTGACTGCGCCAGGTAGGAAAACTCTAACTACATTTGTTTCTCACCTTTCTCAGTAGTTATCTGATATTTCTAGACCTCTAACCATCTAGATTTCTCTTCAGAATCTCAACACTTTGTTGAGTTAGGCAGGAAAAATGATTCAAACAAGAGAAAGCTACAGTAGTCCACATTTATAACTTCAACAAGGTATTTGTGTAATAAGATGTTTGGATCTCTTGGGATCTATAAGTGAATGCCTTCCATATTCTGTTCAAGTTATTTATTTCTCTTTATGTTTTAAAACTCTCCATATGAAATTTTAGATTTAAGCACAAAAACAATATTCCTAACCATGAGTGTACACATGAGTATAAGATATGTGACCTCAGACATGAAAAGTCCTATTTATTTGGAGTTTGTGGTCTCTTGTGCAAACCAGGGACCAATTCTTACCACTTTCATCATGTGTGTGTGTGTGTGTGTGTGTGTGTGTGTGTGTGTGTGTGTGTGTATGTGTGTGTGTGTGTGTGTAAGAAAGAGAGGAGAGAGAGAGAGAGAGAGAGAGACAGAGATGGAGTGAGAGAGAGAGAGAGAGAGAGAGAGAGAGAGAGAGAGAGAAGACAACATGTCTTGTAAATGCTAAAATAATCTTGAATGGAAAAATGAAATTAGAGAACTGGTCATAAAAACTGGCATTATCATCTACCATCTTTAGTTGGTGCAGACTACTATAAAATTTTTTCTATACTGGGTAGTGTATTTTTTTTTTATATCTGAGAATTAACAAATAAATGCCCCTCTGCTTTCAGGATCACCACCACTTTTCTGGTTTAAAAATGTTGACATCATCACTGGGTCCTTGTATGGAAAAAGGCTACTACCCTATATTCCTCAGTTCTTTGAAAAACAATCAGTTCCATTCTCAAGGGTTCCATACAACCACAACATCCACTTCCTCATATATCACAGTGGAAACTGGGTTTCAGCATACCAATTTGGGGACCACAAATTCATATGATTATACAGACAGGCATGTAGAATGAGAACCCCACACAGTCCTCTTGAGCAAGCTCCTTCAACAGCCATGTCATTGAATCTGTTCCATGTGTAACCCTGCATCTGTGCTTCCCATTCCCAGAATCCATGGAGATGGTCCCAGAGTGTAACAAAAAGGAGAAATGAAAATCACGTTAAAGCATTAGGTATAAATATAAGCAAGTGACTGAGGAAGAAATGGACAGCACATACTTATTGGGCTTGGATGAATTTTTATTTTTTGTTGATTTCAGTTTTACACTGGGGAAGAGGAGAGCATGATACACGATCCTTTATGAAACCGCTCTCTCTGGAAGGAGACAGAACAATTCTCCTCAGGGGAAGTCCGTTATGCCCCACATATTTCTTCTAAAATGTAAACAACCAAGAATTTTTACTTCAGGGTCTATCTAAGGAGTCTAGAATAATAACATTTTGGTGTAGATTTTCTGTGGGCAATAGAAACCCAAATTACAAATGACTTTATGGTGTTGGAATTTTTTAGACAAAAACCAAGGGTTTAATACTAAAGCAAATCTTAGTAATTGTATATGATGTTTTCTGACTTGAAGGTGTAGACAATAAATATTTATAAAAGTATCTATATTGGTTACTTTCTTGTTATTTTTGTAATATGAATAATTTCTTTAATTTAACATGTTTAATAAGACTGCAGAGCAGCAGAGAATAGTGTATTCTCAGATGAAATCCTGTGACACTGACTTTCTGGGAAGCTGATGGAAAGTTCATTTGTGTAAAATAGAATTCAGTCACTGAATAAGTATAATCAAGATTTTCTATTGATTGACAGCTGCTTCGATTCCAGCCCGTTTGTGATACCAGTGGGTCAAACTATTTTTTGTAAATGAAATTATTCCAAATATTATCAGCACTCAAGGTAAGTCCCTTCACAGTATGAGAATGCCTTTAGTCTGAACTCTGATTTCAAGATCCCAGTTTGTGCATATTCTGAACAACAACTGTTTTCTATACTGAGCTTGTAATTCTCTCTTCTGTTACGCTTAGTAGCTATGTGCTTATAAGGAAACAAATGTTTAAATTCCTGCTGTTCAATAAACTATAAACTGTAATTATTAACCAACAGAAACAATAATTGAATTTACCAAAGCAGACTACTATTCCTGCAGAATAGCACAGCCTCACTACTGGTAAATGTATAGGGGGCAGGGCCATTAAAGCATCATTTCTTTCAACATCCCTTTTTTCTCATTAGGTATATGTTAGAGTCCGTAGGTCACTCCACAAAGAACATCACTCACATATACAAATAGCAAGAGTGTTTATTTCTCCAGACAAAATTCCAGCATGTGGAGGTCAGCCATCCAGACAAAATGGGGACCCTAAAGAAGAGCAGAAAGGCTTCTTTTAGACACAGCTGAGAAGAATTCTAGGAATGTTAGGTTACCCTAAGCATGACTGACTAAGCGAGTGGCAGTTATACTAATACGTTTCTGGTTGAGTGGGGGGTATACTCCTTCCATCTTAGGACATGTATGGGCAAGTTCAGGCAGGCCTTGATGGGGTGGGGAGGAGCTACAGGATTTTCCCTTATTTGGTTAGGTGGTAGGCACTAACCCAGGCATGATATATGCTGTCTCCCTTTTTTATGCTGTCAGGGGCCCTGCTGATTGATTGCACATTATTTGTGGTTCCATGCTTCACTAGGAAGTAGGAACTTAGTCTAGAGACTTAGGCTTAGCAGTGGCCTCTCAGTACAGAAGTCATATGTTTGACACGTATCCACATGAGTGAGGCAAGAAGAAGTACTGATATAACCTGTAGACAAGGAAGAACTATTTATACTCAGGATTATCCAATCAGGCTTCCCTGTGTCACTCAGGTGGTAAGGTTCAGACAGCCTCCAAGGTGCAACACAACACTTGTCCAGGCTGTTTCTGCCTTATAGGGAATACTTGAATGAGGGACACAAATACATTATTTGAAAATGCATCATTTTGAAGGTACATTGGTTACAAAAATGAACTTCTACAGGCCATCTTTGTCCAGCAAGGTAGACACTGCTTCTATTATTTTGCATTTATATTTCTATAACCTGTATCTGTGAAAGCTGGCCTTTATAATTATGTTCATAAATGGGAGGCTTTGATCTTTGCTGACATTTTCTGCCATTTTAATGTCATCTGTGAACTCTTAAGGAGCCATACATTCCCACCTCCTTTCTAATCCCCAAGCAGAATATGATAGCTTTTGTGCTAATACAAACCTGAGCTTAGTTTTCTGTTGTCACTGTTCTTTCCTGGCCTCTGTCAATAACTCTGTCTTCTCATCCTTCACATTCGCTCATATACCATTGTGTCACACATGCAAAATTTCTTTGTTCACAACAATGAGAAAACTTTTTTGTCTGTTTCTACATCATTGTACTTTTGCTTTGAGTTTCTGTGTTGATTGTGCATGAGTGTCTCTGTGTTACTTTCCCTCTTAATCTGGTCTGCAAAATTATAGTGAATGTTTATGTTTTAAACTCACAATTGATCTTCATGTTTAATAAGTGATTCTTTATAGGAGTTTGATAAATTTATTTTCTAATCATTATAATTGTCACTTTTTCATGTGGAAAGGATGAAGACTGTATAGTTGTATTAGTGGACTCAAAAACTATGAGAGCTAAGATACAAACAAAACAGTATGATTTTTACAGGAAGGTAAGGTAGACCTCTTTATCCTTCTACCTACTTGTGTATGCCCTATCCTTTGAATCATACACATCAACCAATCATTAAACATCTTTAGAACCTCGAAGTGAAATGACACTGGATAAAACATAAAAATCTGGGTCCAGTACTCTGGAAGTCATGGTTTATGTAATACAATCAATGACTAAATTAGGATGTCACAGAATATTCTTTTTTAAATAAATAATATGCCATTTGGATGATTTTAAAAGTTATAAAGCACATGAAATGATATTGATTCTCTTTGTAACTAGAAAATATATGCAATGGCATTGATTTGATTGTTTAAAAAACTGAAGTAAAAGTTTCTGTTTTAGAAGTCTGTGCCAAAGAACTAGGTCTGATAACATAGGCCTTGTTCTGTCCCATGCAGACTCCCCAGCTCTCGGGACAGAGTCCATGAACTCCCACTAGCTTGGGTCAGCAATTTCTATGGTTTTTCCCATCATGATACTGAATCTCCTTGTTTTTATAATCCTTCCTCCCTTTCTTCAATTCAACTCCAGGATCTTGGCCAAATGCTTGGCTGTGGGTCTCTGCATCTGGTTCTATCAGTCACTGGATGTAGGTTCTATGATGATAATTAGGATAGACACCAATTTGAGTGCAAGGAAAGACTAGTTCAAGCATCCTCTCCACCACTGCTTTGAGTCTTAGCTGGGGACAATTTTATGAGTTCCTGGGTGTTTCCCTAGCTGCAGATTTCTCCTCATTCCCTTAATAGTTCACTCTGACAAGATATCTCTTTCATTGCTCTCCTTCTCTGTCTCTCCCCAAACTTGGCCTTGCCAAGCTCTCATGTCCCCAACTCCCATTCACTCCCCTCTAACTCCCCCATCCCAGTTTATCTACATATTAAGATAATAGATATTAATCCTTTCCCCTTCCCAGTCCATGTGTGTCCTTCTTATTATTCTCCTCTTTACCTAGCTTCTCTGGGGTTTTGCATTGTAGCCTGGTTATCTTTTGCTTTGCATGTAATATTCACTTATGAGTGAGTACATACTGTATTTGTCTTTCTGGGTCTGGGTTACCTCACTCAGGATTATTGGATAATTTTTTTTCTAGTTTCCACCCATTTGCCTACAAATTTCATGATGACATTTTTTTAAAACCTCTGTGTAATACTGCATTGTGTAAAGGTACCATATTTTCTTTATCCTTCTTTGGTTGAAGGGTATCTAGGTTGTTTCCAGGTCCTGGCTATTATGAATAATGGCACTATGAATATAGCTGAGCAACTGTCATTGTGGTGTGGTGAGCATCTTTTGGGTATATGCCCAGGGGAAGTATTGCTGGGTCTTGAGGTAGGTTGATTCCCAATTTTCTGAGATATTGCCATACTGATTTCCAGAGTGACTGTACAAGTTTGCACTCCCACCAGCAGTGGAGGAGTGTTACATTTCTCCACATCCTCTCCAAAATAAGCTGTCATCTGTGTTTTTGATTTTAGCCATTATGACAGGCATAAGATGGTATCTCAGAGTAGTTTTGATTTTCATTTCCCTGATGGCTAAGGATGTTGAACATTTCCTTAAATGTCTTTAAACCATCCCTGCATCTCTGGGATAAAGCCTACTTGAGAATGGTGGATGATTTTTTTTTTTTTTTATGTGTACTTGGATTTGGTTTGCTAGTATTTTATTGAGAATTGTTGTATCAGTGTTCATGAGGGAGATTGGTCTGTAATTCTCTTTCCTAGTTCCATCTTTGTATGATTTGGGTATTAGGGTAACTGTAGCTTCATAAATAGAGTTTGACAATGTTCCTTCTGTTTCCATTGTGTGGAACAATTTGAAGAGTATTGACATTAGCTCTTCTTTAAAATTATGGTAGAATTCTAGGCTGAAAGCATCTGGCTCTGGGCTTTTATTGGTTGGGACACTTTTGGTGACTGCTTCTATTGCCTTGGGTGCTATCAGTCTATTTAAATTTGTTATGCCCAAAACACCCCCAGAGAGACTACCAAAGACCAAGGATGTCCAGAATGCAAGAGCAAGGTTTAATTCCATTTAAAGTCATTACAGGGAACTTGTCTCAAGCACTCACTTGTCGCAGTGCCGCAAGGCAGGGTGTAGTTGCTCTTTCTTTGTGAGGCTGGCTTTCTAAAGGCAAGAACCAATAGTCCCTCCAGGTTGTGGGGGGAGTATGGGTACAATTCTAATTGGCTAAATTTCCCTGGGCCTCTGTGTTATCTTATTTTAGTTTGTCCTCAGTTCTGTTAGAACTTTTACAGCCTGTCTCCAGAGTTGAGAAGTGCTATCACTTGCGTTGGGACATCTCATGGTTAATCAATCACTGCCAAATGGCCTGGCTTTTGTCCAGCATTTGGGGCACTCTTTTGTTAATTAGTTGCTACTAGATGGCTATAATTTTAAGTCCCTGGGGCTGGTGCAGCCATTTATTGGAGCTTGAAACTGGCGTGGGTCTATCTATATTAAGATATTTTTGTCTATGTCTCCTTCTTCATCTTAGAGAATAAAGTGAGGGCATCACAAATTGTTTATTTGATCTTGATTTAATTTTGGTATTTGATACTATGCATTTCTTTTACATTTTCCAATTTTGTGGAGTACAGGTTTTTGAAGTATGGCCTAATGATTCTCTGGAATTCCTCATTGTCTGTTATTATGTCCCACTTTTCATTTTTGATTTTGTTAATTTGGATTCTCTCTCTGCTTTTTGGTAAATTTGGATAAAGGCTTGTCTATCTTGTTGATTTTCTCAAAGAACCAACTCTTTGTTTCATTGATTCTTTGTATTGTTCTCTTTGTTTCTATTTTATTGATTTCAGGCCTCAGTTTGATTATTTCCTGTCATCTACTCCTCCTGGGTGAGTTTGCTTTTTACTGATATAGAGTTTTCAGGTATTCAGTTAAGTCAGTAGTATAAGATTTCCCCATCTTCTTTATTGGGCATTTAGTGCTATGAATTTTCCTCTTAGTGTGTCCCGTATTCATTTTCCTTGAATACTAGGTAATCTTTAATTTCTTTCGTTATTTCCTCCTTGACCCAGTGGTGTTTGTGTTGGGCATTATTCAGTTTCCATGCATTTGTAGGATTTCTGTAGTTTGTGTTGTTTTTGAATTCTAACTTTAAGCCAAGGCAGTCTGATAAGATACAGGAGGTTTTTCCATATGAAGTTGAGTACTATTATTTCCAAATCTGTGAAGAATTGTGTTGGTAATTTGATGGGGATTGCATTGACTCTGTAGATTGCTTTTGGTAAGATCACCATTTTTACTATGTTAATCCTGCCTATCCATGAGCATGGGAGATCTTTCCATTTTCTGACATCTTCTTCAATTGGATAGCCAAAAGAATACTGTACAATAAAACAACCTCTGGAGGCATCACAATCCCCAAACTCAAGCTCTACTATAGAGCTACAGTAATAAAAAACAGCTTGGTACTGGCATAAAAACTGACATGTGGACAAATGGAATCAACTTGAAGAACCCTGACATTAACCCGCACACCTATGAACATATAATTTTTGACAAAGAAGCTAAAAAATGTACAATGGAAAAAAGAAAGTATCTTCAACAAATGGTGCTGGCATAACTGGATGTCAATGTGTAGAAGGCTTCAAATAGATCCATATCTGTCACCGTGCACAAAACTTAAGTCCAAGTGGATCAAAGACCTCAACATAAATCCTGTTACTCTGAACCTGATAGAAGAGAAAGTAGGAAGTATTCTTGAACACATTGACACCAGAGATCACTTTCTAAATATAACACCAGTAGCACAGACACTGAGAGAAACAATCAATCAATGGGACCTGTTGAAACTGAGAAGCTTTTGTAGATCAAAGGACACGGTCAACAAGACAAAGTGACAGCCTACAGAATGGAAAAAGGTCTTCACCAACCCCACATCTGACAGAGGGCTGATATCCAGAATATATAAAGAACTAAAGAAATTAGACATCAAAATGCCCAACAGTCCAATTAAGAAATGGGGTATAGAACTAAACAGAGAATTCTCCACAAAGGAAGTTCAAATGGCTGAAAGACATTTAAGGAATTGATCAATATCCCTAATTATCCACAAAATGCAAATCAAAATGACTCTGAGATACAACCTTACACCTGTCAGAGTGGCTAAGATCAAAGACACAGAAGACAGCTTATGCTGGAGAGGATGTGGAGCAAGGGGAACACTCCTCCACTGCTGGTGGGAATGCAAGCTTGTACAGCCACTTTGGAAATCAATATGGTGCTTCCTTAGAAAATTGGGAATCAATTTCCCCCAAGACCCAGCTGTAGCACTCTTGGGCATATACCCAAGGAATGTTCAATCATACCACAAGGGCATTTGCTCAAGCTATGTTCATATCAGCATTGTTTGTAATAGCCAGAACCTGGAAACAACCTAGATGCCCTTCAACTGAAGAATGGATAAAGAAAATATGGTACATATACACAATGGAGTACTGCTCAGCAGAGAAAAACAAATGACATCATGAACTTTGCAGGCGAATGGATGGATCTAGAAAAAATCATCCTGAGTGAGGTAACCCAGACTCAGAAAGACAAACATGGTATGTACTCACCCACAGGAGGATACTAGATGTAAAACAAAGATGACTAGACTGCTACTCACAACTCTAGGGAGGCTAGAAAATGGGACCTTAGGAAAGACTCAGGGATCACCCAATGACAGAGAAATGGATGAGATCTACATGAACAACCTGGATGACAATGGGAGTAATGAAGGGCAAGGTTTGAGGGAAAGAAAGCTTAGGGGAGCAGGAGATCCTAGCTGGATCAAGAACAGAAAGGGAGAAAAAGGAATAACAGACCATGATAAATGAGGACCACATGAGAACAGGAATAGGCAAAGTGCTGGAGAGGTCCCCAGAAATCCACAATGATACATCCTCTGTAGACTGCTGGCAATGGTCGAGAGAAAGCCTGATCTGACCTAGTCTGGTGATCAGATGACCAAACACCCTAACAGTCGTGCTGGAACTCTCATCAAATAACTGATGGAAGTGGATGCAGAGATCTTCAGCCAAGCCCCAGGTGGAGCTCCAGGAGTCCAATTGTCAAGAAAGAGGAGCGACTGTAAGAGCATGAATTGTTGAGACCAAGATTGGAAAAAGCACAGGGACAAATAGCCAAATGAATGGAAGCACATGAATTATGAACCAAAGGCTGTGGAGCCCCCAGATGGATCAGGCCCTCTGGATAAGTGAGACAATTGAATAGCTTGAACTGTTTGGGAGGCATCCAGGCTTTGGGACCGGGACCTGTCCTTAGTGCATGAGCTGGCTGTTAGGAACCTTGGGCTTACACAGGGACACTTTGCTCAGCCTGGAAGGAGGGGACTGGACCTGCCTGTACTGAATCCACCAGGTTTAAATGAATCCCCAGGGGAGTCTTGTCCCTGGAGGAGATGGGAATGGAGGGGAGGGGATGGGGGGAAGGCGATTGTGGGGACGACATGGGGGAGGACAGGGGAACCCATGGCTGATGTGTAAAATTAAAACACAAATACAATAAAAATAAAAAATGATATAGGAGGTTATTCCAAATTTATTTTGTGTCTTTTGAAATTTGTTTTGTAACCGAGTATGTGGTCAGTTTTGGAGAAGGTTCTAAGGGGTCCTGAAAAGAATTTATATTCTTTTGTGTTTGTGCAAAATGTTCTTTAGATGTCTGTTAGTTCTATTTGAGTCATAATATGTTAGTTCCCTTATTTCTATGTTAAATTTCTGTCTTGCAGACCTGTACAATGACGAGAGAGGGATGTTGAAATCTCTAACTATTAGTGTGTGTGTGATTTTAGCTTTAGTAATATTTCTTTTACAAATGTAGGTGCCCTTGTATTGGGGGCATAAATATTCAGAATTGACACTTCATCTTAATAGATTTTTTTCTTGTGATGAATATGAAATGCCCTTCTTCATCTCTTTTAGTTGATTTGAATTTGAAGTCTATTTTGTTAAATATTAGGATAGCTATTCCAGCTTGTTTCTTAGGTCCATTTGAATAGAAATTTTTTTGCCAACCCTTTACTCTGAGGTAATATCTGTCTTTAAGTTTGAGCTGTGTTTCTTGTTTGCACCAGAAGGATTAATGCTATTTTTGTATTCATTCTGTTAGCCTGTGTCTTTTTATAGGTGAATAGAGTCCATTAATATTCAGGAATATTAATGACCAGGGGTTGTTAATTTCTGTTATATTTGGTGGTAGTGTGCATGTGTTTCCCTTCTTTGGGATTTGCTGGTGTGAGGTTATCTATTGCCTGTGTTTTAGTGGGTGCAGCTCAGCTTCCTTGGGTTGGAGTTTTTCTCGTAGGAATTTCTGTAGGGATGGATTTGTAGATATGCAATGTTTAAATCTGTATTTGTCATGGAATATCTTGTTTTCTCCATCTGTGGTGATGGAAAACTTTGCTGGCTCTAGTAGTCTGGGCTGGCATCCTTGGTCTCTTAATGGCTGCAGAATGTCTGTCCAGGACATTCTGGCTTTCAGAGTTTCCATTGAGAAGTCAGCTGTAATTCTGATAGGTCTGCCTTTATATATTACTTGACCCTTTTCCTCTGCTGCTCTTAATATTCTTCTTTATTCTGTATGTTTAATGTTTTGACTATTATGTGGTGAGGGGACGTTTTATTGTGGTCCAGTCTATTTGGTGTTCTGTACATTTTTTTTACCTTTATAAACATGTCTTTCTTTAGGTTGAGAAAGTTTTCTTCAATAATTTTGTTGATTATTTCTGTGTCTTTGAGCTGGAATTCTTCTCCTTACTCTATCCCTGTTATTCTTAGGTTTAGTCTTTTCATGGTGTCTCTGATTTCCTGAATGTTTTGTGTTAAAATTTGTATCATTTTCTTTACTGATGAATCTATTTTCTCTATTGTATCCTTAAGACCCGAGGTTCCCTCTTCCATTTCTTCTATTCTGTTCATTATACTTGCCTCTGTAGTTTCTGTTAGTTTACTCAGATTTCCTTTTTCTCAATTCTCTTAGTTTGTATTTTCTTTATTGCTTCTGTTTTGATTTTCAATTCTAGAACTGTTTCCTTTGCCTGTTTGATTGGTTATTCTTCAGTTTCTTGACTTTCTTTAAAAGATTTATTGGGTTCTTCCAATTTTTTGTTTGTCTTTTCCTCCATTTCATTAATGAAATTTTTCACTTCTTCTTTTAGGGTCTCTCATCTTCATAAAGTTGTTTTTAAGGTCATTTTCTTCTGGATCATCTGCTTTAGGATGTTCAGGTCTTGATATTATAGGATCACTAGGTTACGGTCATACCATATTGCTCTTTATGTTGTTTAATGTCTTCTTACATTGCCTTCCACCTATTTCTTCCTTTAATTTGAACAAGTGTAGCTCCAAGTTGCTCTTCTTCCAATTGGTGTAGGTGGGGCTTCTGGCTCTGTAATTGCTTTTCTTCTCAATTGGTCCAGGAGGGGCCATATGGCTCTGGTGGTTGCTGATGCCTCAGGGGATGGTTGGTGAAGAGGTAGTGATAGGAGGAGGCTGTTACCTGAGGCTGTACTGGCTGGGGGCATAGAGGCTAGAGAATTGGCCTTACCAGTCTGCAGATTGGGGCCTTACCTGTTCCTAATTGGTGCAGGGTGGGTGTATGGCTCTGGTGGTCACTAATACCACATGGCTTGGAGAAGGGGGAAGGGGAGGAAGCTGGTGCCTGGACTATGAGGGTCCAATGGCTGTGGGGAGGGGCCCAAAGTATTATTTTTAACTTAAGAAACTACTTTATTAAGATGAATTAATCAACTTAGCACTGCAAATTCTAAAATGAATTTACTACTGAAAAAAGCAACTAGTTCACAAATCAGCTCAAATAACTTTGATGATGAGGTTCATTTTTTTTTCCAGAATTCTTTTTTGTTATAAAATATTTTGTTGTTTTCATGTTTACATTACATTGAGAAGAAATGAGCAAAATTGATTGCCTTGTCAAAGCTGTAAATATATACATTTACAAATGTCACAACTTTTAAAATAGCACTTAGTAATACTGGAAAATTTATACTAGTGATAGTTTATAAGTGTAAACATTGTTAATTCAAATATATGTAAGCTTCAAGTGATTTTCTTCTACATGTTAGTACTTAAAAGTGAATTTCTGTTTCATAGATGTTATTTTAAAATCCCGAAAATTATTTGATATATAAAATATCACTCCTCTTCTCAGCTCCCTGCATATATTTCCCAGCTAGCCTTAGTCCAACTTCTGGTCATCAGACACCAAGTGGTAAAAAGAACTGATTACTGTTCCTCTATTTTTAAAATCTTAATATACATCAGATTTATTAGAACCAAACTGGACTTATTTCTGCTAGTAGAGCAAGAATGTCAGCAAGTCTCAAGGTCTTGTGAGACTAATTTGCCCCAGGTTTCCCTGGCAGTCTTATGACAAAGGGCCAACCTAAAAATACTTTAACATTCATTTATTTTATGCCCAAACTAGCCATCTACCCCAAAAGTAGCTTACTTACTCAGCTTTTTGATATTCTAATAACAAGAAGGGTAGATCTCCCTTCATGCAGATCATAGAGTACTCTCAAACTATTGAGACAGAAATAAGCTTGCTGTGATTTTTCTGTTCTCTTTGGGATAATCTTCTGACATTGTGTAAAAACAAAAATGTCTATTGTGATGTGTTGATAAGGTCTACTTGCTTTATATTTAACTTCCTATCACAGTTGCAAATTGATAACAACAGAGTGGTCACCGTTTGCTAGTGTATTTATCTATCTCAGTAATAACTCTTTTGAGGAACACTAGAGTCTATCACTCTTATCATGAGAAGTGCAGAATCCATGGATTCTCATCCTAGACTATTCCTCAAAGATGACAAAGATAACCCTTGTCAAATCAAAAGAATAAAGATAGAATCAGGGATAAAGACAAAAGACAATGAATTCATAAGATAATACATTATTTTTTTCCTAACCGTGACTTATAAGTTATACTGCTATTCTGAACTGAAGAAAAATAATTGACTCTAATTATTCTTACAGAGTGCAGATGAAGTTCTAAAGTAGAATCATTAAAAAATTAAAAGTCCTCTTCGACACAGGCAAATGGAAATAGACATTATATAATTCATTAATCCAATGATTCATAAAAGCAAGAATTATAATCATAGTAAAATTCATCTTTGAGAGCCAAGCAATATTTTTATGCTTCCTACAAGGTACTGGCTGTTAGAAAAACCTATGAAAATTATGTGCACAGAAATAAAATTGGTATTCCATTTATGAATTTTTTAGCTAGATACCTTGCCAACTTCATTTCTTTTAATAATCTTAAAGATTCTTTTAAATTTGCTACAACAGTCCTTCACATGGTCCGGAAAAATTGTTTGTTTTTCTTGTGTGCCATTTTTTATTCCATAATTTCCTTTACATGTTCTCTTGTATCTATTAAGAATCTCCACTTTTAGTGACAGGTAGACCTTGAAGATCTTCCCAGTGGAGGACAGCAGACAGTGTGCATCACTCAGCCCTTTCCACCAGCCTCTGGATAAAGTGTTTTGACTCTCAAAACAAAAGCAAACAAACAAACAAACAAAAAAGAATCTCCATTCAGTAAAAGAGTAAACTTTTACTGTGTGGTTCTTTATATATTATATATTATTTAAGGGACTGTTGTCCACTTATTTATTCATTAAGTTTAGTCAAACATTGCAATACTTATCATTAGAAGTGTAGATGGTACACTGGGAAGTAAGCCAGAGGCATCAAAATGTACTTGAAGTAAAAAATTCTTTATTCCATAGAATGTAACCTTAGTATTAAATACTTTTAGTTGGAGTTACCATATAATGGTGGTAGAGTACTCCAACTAGCCATCATATTCTACCAATAAAACCACAACCACGAGGACTGGGTTGACTATTTTTGAGTGGTTGACTAATGGGGTAGAATAAAGGCCTCCAGGCATTATCTCTTATTTGTTAACATCTGAACCTTTGTAGTTCTCTACTGCTGAATACACCTTATACTTACACCACAGGATATAGTGAAATCTAGCTGATAGTCAACTAGAAATTTCCTCTACTGGTTAACATTTGTACTACTGGAACTTGCCATAAACTGTATTGAAGGAGAAAAATAGTCCTCAATCTCACTCAGCTATAAATCCTGAGAGCCAAAATAACAGCCTGTCTAGAAAGATATGCCCATTGGTTCATTGGTGGCATGATTATTATAGGGAATAACTAACTGCTTTTTTTATTAGATTATTGCTGAGGCACTTCCATGAGATGGAACTCAAATTCATGCTGCATTTTTTTTGTTGTTGTTTTTTTTAAGACAGCAATTATCTTTGTCTAGACAGATCCTAGGTCCTAGATGTATTAGTATTATGTTATGTGAACACAATACTAAAATGACTTCTAATGACTTACTGCTACACCCATAGATCAGGCCACCACTCACAAAAAGATTCCTTTTTGTTTTGTCTTTGATTTTGAGACAGGGTTTTTCTATATTGCTCCAACTGTTCTAGAACTCTTTCTATACATTGAACTCAGAAATCCACCTGCCTCTGCTTTTGCAACCCAAGTGTTGGTATTAAGGGTGTGTGCCACTATGGCTCAGAATTAACAAAGATTTATAATGAAGTAAATGACAATTAGTATGGAATACTCTATAGAGCCAATAGCAAATCAAAAAAATAAACAAGTAAATAATAAGTAAATAAACAAACAAATAAATAAATACATAACCATGTAGTTCTGGCCAAGTCTTAGGGATCTGTGAGTGAAGGGTGGGAAATCTGAAAGAGTCAGAAGAGACCAGTAATGGTTTTGAAGCATAGCACAGCATATAGAAGATGCACATGAGAACTTACAGAGACTGTAGCAATAAAAACAAGACCTGCTCAACTCAAGTAGGACAAACTACCAATAGAAAGAAGGGGAGGGAGGAATAAATTTCAGCAGAAGACAAGAAGATGTTGATATTGAATTGCTGCTGGCTGAGGGAAATTCAGCTTTTGTTCAGTGAAGTAAAAGCAAATTGATCACACTCTAGGAGAGCCCCATACCCACAAACTGAAATCCCTGCTTTTTTTTTTTTTTAAATAAGTCAGAACATGATTTTGGGAGAGTATGGAGGTGGGGGAGCATGTAGGAAGAGTTAGGGAAAAGGATATGAATATAAGGAGAAACAGCTAAAATTTAAAGCCATTTGAAGGACTGTTTATAAAACTAATAGGGTGGCAGCTTTTATATATAAATATATAAAATATATAAATATATATATATATGCTGAAATAGCCAAATAAAGAGGTAAACAGAGTGCCAACTGGCCATCTCTTGTTACCAAATGAAGTTTCTAATTCGTGAATTGTGTTACACCTAACTGAGTCAAAGGGCTCCCATGGGAATCCCTGACAACCACAGCTGTTGCCAAGACTATATAGGTTGTTTTCCACAAACTGACAGCAGGGCTCCATTGTTGAGCACAAGTCATTGAAGGTGTAGAAGTCAAGCCATGCCTACATAGAGCCTTAGCTCTACGTTTTAGCATCTTGGGTATAAGAATGTACTCTGTACACTACAAAAACTGAATTGTAAACACCAACTCAGCTAGAAAACCTTTGATGCACAATGGTTTCCTACAATCAAGATGTGCTAGTATAATGGTGACACAAAGTTCGTGGGAGGGATCAAGCAATAACTCATTTGACTCAGTCCCACTCCATTGAGAAGGAACCTGTAACTCATATTGCTTGGGTTGCTGATGAACCTGTGACTGGATAGTTAAGGTTCCTAGGGTAAAATAAAATTTTACTGTCCCATACTCCAAAACAAAACAACAAAGACAAGAAAGACAAAGCAATAAATGACCCCTGTGGACATTTCACTAGACTCATGGATAGTGCCTTGCTCAGAGAAGTTTTTTCCTGAAACAGATGAGACCAAACAAGCCTCACAGTCAGATGTCATGCACAGATTGGGTAACTTCAGAAGAGTCAATCCTAAATGGGATGTCTGCATCAAATTCTTGTCTTTGGGCTCAGAGAACCCAGTGGAAAAGGAAGCAGATAGACTGTAAGAGCCTGAAGGGACAGAGGACACCAAGGAAACAAGGCCCTCTAAATTAACATGATCAGAGCTCATATGAACCCAGGGAGACTGAAGCAACATGAACAGGGCCTGCATGGTTCTGTATCAGATAGGGTCTTAGGGTTGAAAGAAGTAGACACATGCTCTTATCCTTAGCCCAGACGCAATCTTCATTTGATAACCACTTGCAAGTGAAAATTTAATTTTCTCCAAGGGAGTTTCGCTTAGGAACCAAACTACTCTAAGGGTAGGGTGAATACTCAGTAGTAGCTAGCCAACAGAAAGGACACTCAATGGTGTCTTTGGAGGTTTTTTGTCTCATTATGTCTTTATGTCCTGTCAGGCCTTTTCCTTTTTTTCTCAGTTTTAATTTATGATTTTAGTGGTTTTGTGCGATTCCTGAGTTTTAGACAGTGTAGGTATCATCCATTTCTTCTACCTTCTCTTGAGCTCTTTTCCTCTCTTTGGTTATTTTGTCCAATTCTGATGTGTTAACTTTGTTTTATCATATTACATTTTATTTTACTTCATTTTATTCAATTATTCTTTAGGAACCTGTTTATTTTATAATGATACATAAAAAGGGGCTAGCATAGGGTGGAAAGTGGAGAGGAACTGGTAGGAGTAGAGGAAGGGAAAACTATAGTCAGTATATATTATTTGAGAAAAATATTTTATTTTATTTTTTTGGCTTTTCACAACAGGGTTTCTGTGTAGCTTTGCACCTTTCCAGAAACTTGCTTTGTAGAACAGGCTGGCCTCAAACTCACAGATCCATCTGCCTCTGCCTCCTGAGTGTTGGGATTACAGGCATGCGCCACTACTGCCCGACAGAAAAAGAATATTTTAATAAAAGGAAAAATGAAACAAAATTCTCAAAGAATAAATAAAATAATTATTTCAAAATTAAAAGAATGCAGTAAGAAATACAAAGACTTGCCTAGAATATGAAATTGAAATGCCAAACTTAATTCCTATCATTAATTCTGCTATAACATTTAAAAGATAAAATTTATTTTTGTTATAATATAAATTATATATATATATACATATATATATATATATATATATATATATATAATCAAAGTATAAGCTAAGCTAAACTCTAGATTTCAGGTTTAAAAAATGCTTATCTTTTGATTTAAAATATACAGTAGAAAGAAAGCAAACAAGAGTAGAAAGTTTTAGATACATTTCAATGCATTCTAATCTGCCAAATGATAGCTAATTAATATGAGTTGGGAAAACCAACTAAAAGCTAGAACATAGCTTAAAACTGCAAGGCTAAATTGAAGAAGTAATGAAAATCTGAGTATTCAGTCCTTACAAGAAAAGCATTTATCCAATAACTACCTAAATGTTAAAATATCTATCAATAATATGATATTTGTAAATAAAATCACTGCTATGTGTCATCTACTACTATGTTGTAAATCAGCAAGGACTATAGTATCTTCTTGCAGAGTAGGAAGAAAGCTGTTTTAAGGTACATGTTCAAAGCCAAACCTGAAATGTACAGGCACAGGATGACACAAATGTTTTAGATCAGAAACCAATTAGTATCAACATCTCCAAATATGACCAGGATTTACATCATGTGTAAAACTACAGCTCTGTTTTCATAGACTTTTAACAGATAAAGCAGAGGCTTGCTCCTGCACTATAGTGAACATATGACCTCACAGATAGTTTTTAAAGATCACACCTCATTTTGACTCATCAGTCAGACATTACATTTTATACTTACTTTTACGTACTAAGTTGCATATTTTTACTCAGTCTTTCTTAGTACTGCTTTACTTAGGGTTCTCAAGAAGATAGAACTTGAATCTAATCATTGAATAAATTGTAAAGTACATTTAAAAAATCTTGATGAACTGTCATTGCTTAGGTATTTACTGCTATTGCTATTATTTGGTATGATTTCAATGTATACTAAATTCTAGCGTTAGAATCTTAATCATCACAAAACCAATGGTAAGTACTGGGACTTCTAATGGATGATTAGGTAGTGCCAGTCCTCATGACTAGGTCAATAATATTGTGGGAATGGATTAGACATCATGGAAGTAGCTTCCTGATAGAAAAATTACCTTGTTGAGTAGTTGAGTACTATTGTGTGAATGCACTCTTGCTCTTCCCTCTTAACTGTGAGATGTTGTTCCAAGGAGGCAGATACTAGATGCTCCCTGTGGTCTCTGCCTTCCCATTCTTCTGAGCTATGATACCAAACACTTCAGCTGGTTACACATTAGTTAGACTGAAATATCCTATTATATCAGTGCAAAATAGACTAAAACAAATGCTTGTTCAATTTTCTTTTGTTAATGTTGTAACATACAGCTGAAAATCTGTGCATAGCCCTGCAGCTGCTTAATGAGTATAGATTGGAAGCATCCAGAAGAAATGGATAAAACAAACAAAAGCTATAGCTGGAGTTTTCTCCAGTCCCATCCACCCCCATGGACCCTGTAGTGGGTAGCCATCCCAGCATTGGCCTGGAAGTTCCAACCCCCATTGAGGCTTCAGTAATGATCACGCCCACAAGGCGGGGCAGAGGAAGGAGCGGAAGACCGAGGAGCAGGAGGAGGTGGTCTCTTCGGGACGCTAGAGGTGGACCGAGCAGAGTTCTCCAGAGAACACCGCCGGACTACCCTATACTTTTGCCTGCAACCTACCCCTTCATTTGTAAGTTACCCCACAAAATAAACCTCCCTTTTAACTAAGTGGAGTGGCCTTAATAATTTCACCAATAGGACCCCACAACTGCTTATAAAATAACCATTCAGAAACTTACATTAATTAAACTGCTGGACCATAAACTCAGGCCTACCACTGACTAGCTCTTACACTTAACTCAGCCCATTTCTGTTAATCTATATGTCCCCACGTGTACTGTGGCTTTACCTATTGCCTTTACATGCTGATCCCTGGCAGCAGGCTGGCATCTCTCCCAGACTTCCACCTCCCAGCCTCTCTTCTCTGTTTGTCCCGCCTATCCCATACTTCCTGACTGACTCCTGGCCAATCTGCGTTTTATTTATTTACAACATACAGGACATCCCACAGCAAAGGGCCACATATGGTACATCCTCAGCATGAAGAGAAGCTACAGGACAAAGTCTAAGCTTTCTGACAGATTCTGTGACTATGATCAGAATATTGTTAGGTCTGTTGGTAGAAGGACACTTCAGCTGAGGCCTCAGGTAGAGATGAGGAATGTGGCCTTAGAAACTGCAGCAAAAGTGACCACAAACTCAGTTCACAGTGAGGGCTGTGTGTCTGAGTCTTAGGATTGTGGTCAAGTGGGCGGGGGGGGGGGGGGGGGCGGTTAAAGAGCAATTAATTAGAATTTTTTGTGGGAAAAAAAGTCTTAGTAAAATATGAAAGGGACTCCACAGCTGTTTAACCCCAAATGTCAGGTGTAAGATGAGCGAGAAAAGTGGAAAATGGAGGATGAACCTGTTGAGATTTAGGAGGTATCTTTTAGGAGTAAATCAAAAGGGTGTAAACCAGTGAGCATCTGCTGATAATATTAGTTCTCACAGGTAGAACAAGTGGAGTGGTCTAGATCAATACTTGAAGGGCAGTGGTGTCTTAGGAGAACAGAAAAGAAACTTGTGTAAGTTAAGCATTGATGGTGTCAGTCTCTCCTCTCTACTCACGGAGGGGCTGATGTAGTCACGGCTCAAGCAAGCCAATATGATTCTCATTCCTCTAAACAGAGCCATGTTAAACCTTGACCATAATGACATGGTATTGATTTTATAAACACACATATTTTATGGCCACACAAAGAATCACGATTGTCTTAAAGTGTCAAGCAAAGCCTAGTGCCTTAGTGATTTATGACAGGAAATCATACAGCTAATTTCATATAAAAGACATAATGAAGAAATGTTACCTGAATGATAGGTAACTATACATGAATGTGGCACATCACAAACCATTCCAAGATAGGAAACATGAAGCAATCTTAGTCAAGGAAAACTGTAATATCAAGACTCCAGCAGTAAGGTCTAGGTGGACTGAGTCCAGAAAATGCACAGAAGAGAGCTGTCTGCATTCTATCACAGTGTGACCAGCACGTAGGATATGCAGTAGAAGTAGAATTTTCTATAGTTTTAAGATTTTTGGAATTATAAGTCAGTTGATAGAGTGATTGCTTCACATGCAAGAAGTCCTGAATTTGTTCTCCTGAATCCCATAAAACTGGGCTCTGTGGTCAGTGACTAGAGTGCCAGCATTCAGGGAGTGCCCTGGATCCAGAAAAAATCAGAAGTTAAAGGGGTTTCTTTAAAAATTAGTGAATTATTTTTGGTTGTGAGCCTAACCTTTAATGGCTCAGCTATCCCCCTAGCCCTGGATAAGTGAGGCAATTGAATAGCTTGAACTGTTTGGGAGACACCCAGGCAGGGGGACCCGGACCTGTCCTTAGTGCATGAGCTGGCTGTTTGGAACCTTGGGCTTACACAGGGACACTTTGCTCATTCTGGAAGGAGGGGACTGGAGCTGCCTGTACTGATCCACCAGGTTGAATTGAATCCCCAGGGGAGTCTTGGCCCTGGAGGAGATGGGAATGGAGGGGAGAGGCTGGGGAGAAGGTGGAGGTGGGGGGGTGGGAGGGGGGAGGACAGGGGGAACCCATGGCTGATGTGTAAAATTAAAACACAAATATAATAAATAAAAAGGAGAAAAAAAATTTTAAAAATTAGTGAATTAATTGTAAGAGTTTATGTTATCTTCCTGACTGGCTTTATGAAAGATACTTTACTTTGAGGTGACATTATAATTTAAAATTTTCATATCTAATTTAGTTTAATTTAAATGTGAACTTGAAGTTGATGCTGGAACAAAATAAGACCTTAATAGTTATCATGTGCCCAGGAAAGATCATATATAGGCAATGTTGTCATGATGGAAACACTGTTGATAAATAAAACTGTATCTTGATTGGTTTCCCTGTTCAAGGACATGAATATTCTTTGCAAACATATAAATCCATCGCCATTTCCCTCTGTTACCTTGGGGTCCCTGTCATATTCATCTTCAGAGTTAGACTTTCTAGCTTCCAAGGTCACATATCTCTGTTCTATTTAAATTACCATGTACTTTCTATGACAGGTTAGTGCAGCCTATGGTATCATTGGTGTAACCAGATCAATATAATTTAACAAAAATAATAAACTGTTTACTAAATTCAGTGAAATTGAAATCTTTGTCAGCTCAAGCACTCAGTTAGCTAAATTCTTAGTTCAATGAACATATTTCAGCATACAGATACACAACACACACACACACACACAAAAAAAAAAAAACCAAACAAACAAACAAACACTTTTACTAGATTTCACTTACTAATGCTATCTTTCATCAGAAGAATTTAGGATAAAGAAGTAGAGAGTGGCTCACTCAAGGTCTTCAACATGAGAACTCAGCAGTGAACTCTGTATCTGGTGGAATCCTCACCTTGTCATTCAAAGGTCTATGTTTTCACACAGTTAGAGAATAACTTCATAATTACAATCATATAGAAAACTTAATGTCATATATATGCTGATGTATTTTTATTTGTGGCAATCTCAGCATGTCTCGGATTTGGAAGTGTACATTTCATCAGTTGAGATCTTCAACATTGTGCCCAGCTCTCTGTCACTTTCTGTTTTACCACTTGTTAGTCTTAGAGCCACATAAAGAATTCTCATATAGTCTGAAGCTAATGCTAGATTCAAGGAAGTCCAAAATTTAGCTTTTTCTCCTTTGAAATGCCTATGGTAAAATAGAGCCTTTGTCTCTGCCTGTCACTGCTACTGAGACTTGTTTTTCTACTCTTGAGGGTTCATTTAAAGCGTGGAAAATGTAAATTTAATCTAATGTTTATATCTCTGTATAAGAAGCCAATTGACTTTCAAGGATTACACAAGAATATTACTTCACATAGGTTTTTAGTATAAACACATACATGATTTAAACTTACATACAATTAAAATCTATAGAATTCCATATTCTACTTAAATGAATTGGTACCTCTTTATACATTTCTATATCATAGTTATGATAAAAATGTAGACTGTTAAACATCAAAATTAATCATATAATTATTTATTTCTTGGTAATAAAAATACTTTTGAAGATATAAGCACTTGAAAGAAATAAATTAATGTCATTCTCTTTGACATTATGCTTATGTTTTCAATTTATACTTGGAAGTTTGGAAACAGAGAGATAAATTATGTGCCTGCTTCACATTAGTGTGAAAACTCCTTTGACACTGTAAAAAATAACAACAGCATTAAGTTACTTAAATAATTTGTGATGTTTGAAGAAAGCTCATTAGCACCTTGTAAATTTTCACATAGCTTGTGTTATAACTTCATTTCCAGAAGAGCTATCATAGTGCAAAGTAAATCCCATGTGCAATTAATAACTGAAAGATTCACTGAATGATTTTGAATAGAAGACACTTCATAATAACGATTAAATTCTCAACTCAGAATGCAGGGCTGGAACATTTAATGAGAGTTATGCTTGTCAAAACTATTATACTCTTTTTTTTGTTTGCCAACCCACTTGAAAGTTTAGCTCTGTTCTACAATTTGATGCATTGGAAAATGCATCTATTGGAAAATAATGCTGTTATTTTATGATTTCTGTTTGCTTTTTTTAAATTTCAAGGCATTGTTTTTGAGCAAATATTTCTATCAGTTTTTGAATTAAGTAATATAATAATATACTAGGATACATTATTTGCCATCCATGGGTATTATTATTTAAAAGTCAACAGATGAACTATTAGAGAGTAGAGAGTTATTCATTGTCACTCCTAACTGCAGGCTGTGAAGAACTTCTGCCATGGAAATCTGTACTCACTGTTGATGGAAAGATATTTTAAGTGTTCAAAAAAGAGCCATAGATCAGTAAAGATGCAGTAAATTTTTTCCTTCCACAAACCCCATAACTCTAGCTCTTGAAATTTCATGCACACACTTTTTAGAAAGTTGATTGGGGAAGACCAACGTATGCTGTGGTTGAGAATTATTAACACAGTAACTATGAAGTTTTTGAAGGAAAGATGGTTTACTACCAGGCTGACAAGAAAGAGTGTTTTAATAGATGATTTGGATTCCTTTCCCTGTCCGGGAGTGTGCCCAACTGCAGTCTTCAGTGTTAGTAGCAGATAATTTCACTGCTGAGAAAAGCATAGTGTAGAAATCACACCAGAACTGAATCATTCAAACTTAGAAGCAAGATGTGGGAAGAAAGACGAACAGCTTCTAATAGTTTCAAAAAAGGCACTAGGAACACAATTATCTCTGTAGGTCACGTGAGCTTAGATGGTGACACAATAAACAAATGAGTGGAATGTGTCAGGAACCCAGAGACATCGAACTGGTGGAAGCCATAGTTATAGAGCCCCATTCAGAATGACCACCAAGAATAAAACAAACACAATCACTGACAAGAATTTGGGGAAAAGAGTCCATATACTTTGCTGCTGAAATGAAAACTTTCAAAATCACTAGAAAATTCAGGAAGTGATCTCCTGTGCCAATGTGTTCAAGACTACTTCCTACTTTCTCTTCTATCAGGTTCAAGGTAACTGGATTTATGTTGAGATCTTTGATCCACTTGGACTTAAGTTTTGTGCATAGTGACAGATATGAATCTATTTGCAGCCTTCTACATGTTGACATCCAGTTATGCCAGCACCATTTTTTGAAGATTTTTTTTTCCATTGTACAGTTTTGGCTTCTTTGTCAAAAATTATATGATCATTGGTATCCGGGTTAATGTCAGGGTCTTCAATTTAATTCCATTGGTCCACATGTCAGTTTTTATGCCAGTACCAAGTTGTTTTTATTACTGTAGCTCTATAGTAGAGTTTAGGTCAGGGATCATGATGCCTCCAGAGGTTGTTTTATTGTACAGGATTCTTTTGGCTATCCTGGGTTTTTTGGTTTTCTATATGAAGTTGAGTATTATTCTTTCCAGATCTTTGAAGAATTGTGTTGGTACTTTGATGGGGATTGCATTGAATCTGTAGATTGCTTTTGGTAAGATTGCCATTTTTACTAAGTTAATCCTGCATATCCATGAGCATGGAAGATCTTTCCATTTTCTGATATCTTCAATTTCTTTTTTCAGAAACTTAAAGTTCTTGTCATATAGGTCCTTCACATACTTAGAGTAACCCCAAGGTATTTTATATCATTTGTGGCTATTGTAAAGGGTAATGTATCTCTGATTTCCTTCTCAGCCTGTTTGTCTATTGTATATAGAAGAGCTACTAATTTTTTGAGCTAATCTTGTATCCTGCTATGTTGCTGAAGGTGTTTATAAGATGTATCAGTTCCTTGGTTGAATTTTTGGTGTCACTCATGTATACTATCATGTCATCTGCAAATAGGGAAAGCTTGACTTCTTCCTTTCCAATTTGTATCCCCTTAATCTCCTTATGTTGTCTTATTGCTCTGGCTAGAATTTCAAGTACTATATTGAATAAGTATGGGGAGAGAGGACAGCCTTGCCTGATTTCAGTGGTATTGCTTTGCGGGCGATCCCAGCTGGATCAAGAACAGAAAGGGAGAACAAGGAATAACACACCATGACAAATGAATAGCACATGAGAACAGGAAGAAGCAAAGTGCTAGAGAGGTCCCTAGAAATCCACAATGATATATCTACTGTAGAATACTGGCAATGGTCAAGAGAAAGCCTGAACTGACCTTGTCTGGTGATCAGATGGCCAAACACCCTAACTGTTGTGCTGGAGCTCTCATCAAATAACTGATGGAAGTGGATGCAGAGATCCTCGGCCAGGCCCCCAGGTGGCGCTCCTGTACTCCAATTGTTGAGAAAGAGGAGGGACTGTAAGAGTGTGAATTGTTGAGACCAAGATTGGAAAAAAGCACAAATAGCCAAACTAGTGGAAACACATGAATTATGAACCAAAAGCTGTGGAGCCTCCAACTGGATCAGGCCCTCTGGATAAGTGAGCCAATGGAACTGTTTGGGAGGCACCCAGGCAGTGGGACCTGGACCTGTCCCTAGTGCATGAGCTGGCTGTTTGGAACCTTGGGCTTATGCAGGGACACTTTGCTCAGCCTGGAAGGAGGGGACAGGACCTGCCTGGACTGAATCTACCAGGTTGAGCTGAATCCCCAGGGGAGTCTTGGCCATGGAGGAGATGGGAATGGAGGGCTGGGGGGAAGGCTGGAGTTTGAGGGGGCAGGACAGGGGAACTGTAGTTAGAGTTTTCCTGCCTGGCCCACAGTGAGGACAAATCTCTCTCACCTGGAGAGAAGCTCTCCAACTACAGGGAACCCATGGCTGATATGTAAAATTACAACACAAATATAATTTAAAAAAAGACAAAATCACTAGAAAATTCATTATAAAGATTCTTCAAAATATTAATAGAACTACCATATGACCAAGTTACACACCTGTCAGGCGTACACCCATAGGATTCTAGCATGACATATATGAGATAATCCTATGTCCATATTTATTTCTACACTAGTCATAATAGGTAATACATTGAACTAGGATGCTATGTATCAACACATGATTTGAAATAATAATGTACATATACACAATGAAATTTTGTTCAATGTCAAAAAATAAAACAAAGGTATGGCACCTGAGATATATGGGAGATCACCATGTTAAACAAATAAACCAGTTATAGAGGAAAATATTTTTTCTATAGCATGCTAATTGTAGATTTAAACATTTGATAGTGGATGTAGAAGTCTTAAGAAAGGAATAATGAGTATAGAAAACCTAATTAATACACATGTCAGGTTGTGGTGGGTATTGTGTTCCCTGAAATATTGTGTGTTCCCCGAAATAAACATATCTGGGGTCAGAGAACAGACAGCCACTAAAACTGAGCCAGAAATGGTGGCTAGAAAATGGGAAGAGTAAGCCATAACAGAAGTTGGGAGGTGGTGGTACACACCTTTAATCCCAGCACTTGGGAGACAGAGCTAGCCAGATCTTTGAGTTCACGGCCACTTTAGAAACAGCTAAGCATGGTGATCCACGCCTTTAATCCCAGGGAGTGGGGGCAGAAAGAAAAAGGTATGTAAGGTGTGAGGACCAGGAACTAAGGAGGAAAAAGCATGTAGTTAGTTAAGCTTTGGAGCAACACAGTTCAGCTGAGAGCCATTGGGATGAGGATTCAGAAGCTTCCAGCCTGAGGAAAAAGGATCACCTGAGGAACTAGCAAGGTGAGATAGTCGTGGCTTGTTCTGCTTCTCTGATCTTCCAGCAATCACCCAATAACTAGCCTTGGGTTTGGTTTCATTAACAAGTACTTTTAAGATTCCTGCCACATCAGGTAGGAAAAGGGGGAGACTATCTGGGGAATTGGAACAGATAAACAGTGGAAGAGGTGAAATAGGTGATGGAATTGTGGTAGGAAAACACAGAGTATGTGTCAAAATATGTGCATGAAAGGCAATAATGGAGTTCACAATTTTGTTAACAAAACAGTGATTGAAAAATAAACATTAACAAAGCTGAAGTTTGGGTTGAAATTTTGCTACTTAATTGAAGCCTAGTGCATGTTGTTTCAAGTTCTTACTATCTGTTCTTGTAAAACCTCGGACTAAATTCCTCATTAACTATTTCTGCTTTAACTTTACATTTTTAATGACTTGGCTCATGCTTTTTCAAGTGTCATAGGGCTTTCTGGTTTTGCTCAACATGTTTTCATCCATCTTAGGTGAAACATAATTCAGTTGGCATTTATTCATTTATTAAGCAAATTATTAGTCTTATGGAAAAGTTAAAAAAAAAAAAAAAAACTCCTTCTACCAGTTACTGGATGATGGCTCTATGATGAGAGTTAGGGTACTCACTAATCTGATTACCAGACTAGGCCAGTTCAGGCACCCTCTCGACCATTGCTAGTAGTCTAAGGCAGAGTCTTCCTTGTGGATTCCAGAGAAGCTAGCTAACAAGAAGGCCCTAAGAAGGATGCACAGATTTCCTAGGAAAGGAGAAATAGATGATATCCACATCAGTAAATTGGGAGTGGGGGAGGGGTAACGGAGGGCAAGGGATGGGGAGTGAGAACATAAGAGAATGGGAGGTTTGAGCTGGAACAGGGTCAGAGTGAGAGAGCAAGGAAAGACATACCATGGTAAATGAAGACATCATGGGAACAGGAAGAAACAGGGTGCTAAGGAAGTTCCCAGGAATCCACAAGGATGACTCCATCTTAAAAAGTAAATCTTAGAAAAGGGGCAAAAAGCTTAGCTTTTCTTTTCTTTTCTTCTTTTTTAAATGGTTTTTATTTTTATTTTTTTAATTTACAAACTGTATGGTCTATAGCAGGCCTATTGCTAGCTGGCTCTTATATCTTATATTAAGCCACTTCTATTCATCTATATTTTGCCACATGTTTTGTGGCTTACCTTTTTGTTGGCATGTTGTTCCTAGTGTGGCAGGCTGGCATCTCTCTGCCTCTGCCTTTCTTCTTCCTGTCTCTCTTGGATTACCTGCCTGGCTATAACCTAACTTGCCATAAACCAGAGCAGCTTCTTTATTAACCAATTAGAGAAACATATATTTACATTATACAGAAAGATATCCTTCACCATTTCTGCTTTCTATTTAATTAAACAGGAAGGTTTTAGCTTGAACATAGTAAAATTACATATAATATAACAGTTATCAAGCAAGAACTACAGAATATGTCATTTAAAATGTTATAAAAACTTAGAATTTCCTGGACAATTAAACACCTCTTCTCCTGGCAGCACCAATTTACTTCAAAGAGGAAGATGGGCATTGAAGGTACTCCATATAGAGTTTATCTTATCCTTGGCAGACCTGGCTATTTGGGCAAGAAACTGTTCTTGCCTAGACTATTTGACAAAATGTTTCATTGACTGAATTTTGCCAAAACAAGACAAAATTGTCCTTCAGGTTCCTGCTGCGCAGAGGAGACTACCAGATATTCTACAGGACACAGGGAGAAACAAATGAGAGACTCTAGGCCTATAGGCTGGTGATGGATGCCCCAGTGTTGCAGAGGAACTTTGGGTGACAATTCAGACAGACAGCTGCCTCTGTCATTCTAGAATTTTGGAAGTTCCTTACAATGCTTTTCCTATTTACTTAGGTAATATTATATCCTTCTGGGGTCTTTGATGTAGCTGAAGACTAGATAGTCATAATTATAATTGTCCTTGGTTATGATAAAAGATAAATTAGATATGAAAGTTTTGACTCACAAGTATAGTATAAATTTCAGAATATTTTCTTTAACTTTGCCAAATGCAAATAGACTAGATTTTTATGATTTAAAAAGTCATTTAAAGTTTCTGTACCCTCTGCCCTTTCCCCATCCATTCCTCCTCTGTTTCTTTTCAGAAAAGGGCAGACCTCCCATGAATATCAACAAAAAACATGGAATGGCACATTGCAGTAAGACAGGATGAGAGGGCTTCACTTTCATTGTTTGAGAAGAAAACAAATTATGAAAGATTAAGATAAAATATGTTAAGGAAACTGTTAAGAGGACAGGGGAAGAAAGAAACAGACAAGGGAGAGAAAACAGTTAAATTTAAGGGCCATTTTAAGGGTTGTGACGAAGCCTAATACAGTAGAAGCTTCCCAACACACACACACACACACACACACACACACACACACACACACACACACATACACACACACACAAAGAAGAAGAACAAGAAGAACAAGAAGAAGAACAAGAACAAGAAGAAGAAGAAGAAGGAGAACAAGAAAAAGAAGAAGAAGAACAGCAACAACAAGAACAACAACAACAAGAAGACCTAAAGGAAATTGCCAAATAATGTGGAGACAGAACCCCAAATGGCCAACTCTTGTCACCAAATGAAGATTCCAGTCCCGGGAACGAGTTGCATCTAATTGAATTGGTCAAAGTGGTATTCTGAGAACCTCCAAACAGCCCAGGCTATTGTGAACACTGTAGGATGCTATGGTGACTATTCTTGGTTGTTAACTCAACTATATCTAGAATGAACTACAATCCAGATTTGAAGGGCACATTTGTGATTCAGGTCTTGAAGCAGGAAGACAGCATGGCTTTAATCTAGATCTTAAGGCTGGAAGACACGTGCTTTTGATCTAGATCTTGAGGCCCAAAGGCACACCTCTAATCTGGGTCACACCTTCTGGTGGGTGCCCATATAAGGATGGTAGGAAAAGGGAGAGTTTTGTGTGTTTGAGTGTGCCTGTGAGTGTGCATCTATATAGAACCCTAAATATGCCACAGAGGAAATATACCCTACCTTGACTTTGCTGAACCAGCAGAAAAGAACTCTTACCTGCTGTACCAGTAAGCTCTTCTGATTTCCGTTTGAAGCTGTATGGATTAGCAGCCTGAGAAGGTCCTTGGTATCTACACAAATGCTCCAACCCAAAAAAGGAGCCAGTCCAAAAATGTCTGAGACACTTTATGTATAAGTGCCAAAACTTAAAATTAATAAAAATGCCATTTGATAGATTTTTCAAATTAAAAAACAGACTAGGAAATAGGAGCAACAAAATAGCCTACATTGATATATGTGTTCAGCAATAAAAGAAAACTCGATGTCCCCATGCCATTTAAAGGATACCAGAGAACACTGGTGAAGTTAATATCACTGTCTAGGCAATGGTAAAATTATTTTAAATATAAAGCTCTGAAAAAAATAAGAAGGTTCTGAACATGAAAACACCACACATCAGTGTAAATTGTGCTTCAAGGGCAATTACTGGTAGCCAAGTTTTCATTCATACTCACATGGAATTAAGGGAGTTTAACATAGAGATCTTCTCATATCAAAAGTAGAACACACTTTCAGGTGTTTGATGTATCTTCAAGCAAGATTCCTTTTTTTTTTTTTAATTTTCATATGTCTGTGAAATTTCTGGTCTCATTACCCTCATTAAGTCACTGTCCAATTGTGATGTTAGATTTCCCAATGCCAGGAGAGCTAGATATCAGCACTGCAGTCTGCTTTGCCCCATCTTCTCTCCACCTCCAAAGGCCTTTCCATTCATCACCTCCCACAATGAGTCCGACATCACCTCTTGTTTGAAATATTCTCAGCTCATGCAGCTCCAATACTGAAGTCTGGGTCAACACAAGGCTTTGTTTTTGGCACATTAATAAATATAACATCAGATCAAAATGACATATTAACTTATTGAAATCTAGAACCCCTTCTGATCTGGTACCACTAGATCCTAGAACAGGAACAACAGATATCTGATAGTTGCGTACCTCCCTGTGCAGCACTGCATTTCAGGGCAGCAAGCTGAGCACTTTCATGCAACAAATTTAATCACAGGCACAATGAGCTTCAGAGAAACTGACAATGTCTATAGTCATAAGATTACTGATACTGAATTTATCATGTGATTATTAATTACGTAGATGTCGATGTAAAACCATTGACAAATTATTAATATTTTCACTGACAGGGATGCCACCAGGCCTTTGGTTCATAATGCTTCCTCTTTTCTCATCCCTGAAAAAATGATTAAATAAACTCCATGCACACATCTATGTAGACAAGCTTAAAAATGAAGAAATAAAAAGATTTTTATTAATTCATTAGATTTAGAACACACATCTCAAGCTCCAGAAACACTTATTTTCTAATATTTCGCAGAGCTTTTATCACTAACTTTAGATATTAATCTGAATGTGTTCATTCTCCCTCTTATGCCGCTTAAAGAAAACATTATGCTCACATTATCAACATTGAAGGTGTATTAGTAATTTATAATTACATCAACAATCTAGTTTTCAATTTCTGAAAATATGTTAGGATATAAAAAAAGCTCGATTTGATAAATAAGTAAACTAACATTTAGAGGAATGACTGAATTGCACAAAAATATGAATCTCTCATTTAGAATGGAAAAGAATTTCTCCTACCTCCACAATACATGGAAATAAATATGTAGCCATTAATTATCAAAGGTGAGTTGTAACAAAATATGGCAGAAATGAAAATTAGTCTGAGACTTCAATTTTAAACATAATTATTTTTCTTGAGGAAGCAAACATTCCATTAAAATACATTACTCAATATTAATTACTTTTACATTTTTAATATGATGCTTCCAATCTGATGTGGCATTTGCACATTGGAATTTGTGAAAAAATTAAAATCTTTCTTTTGAATAATACTTTATAACAAAGAATGGAAATACCATGGGAAAAATCTCTATTGTAATAGAGTTTAGAGCTAATTTCACTGTTTGAAAGATAAGAAATAACTTCCTTTTAATTGCTAATAAGTAAGTTAGAAATATGCTAGCCAGATACATGCATGAGGTAGAGGATGAGGACAGACATCTGAGGCTGTTCTCTGACATTGGCATGCACATGCACCAAGGTTGTATATATAGAGGTATGTACACACACAGGGATTTTTAAAGAGTCATGCAGTGAAATAATAGCGGAAGAATGCTGGCAAATAACCTAATTTGACATGTTATGTGTTTAGTTAAATCACACTACTGTCAGCTTTTAATGGAGCTCCTTCACAACAAATAAAGGTGTGTATCATTTCATATATGTACTCTAAAGCAAACACAGGACAGGAATACAGTTTTCAGAAGATGAGAAAAGGTGATCCACTGTGGAGAGAACAACCTAGGATTTATTGTTATGTAGGGCCCTGGAACTCCCAAGTTGGGTAACTGCTGCCCTGCTTGCCTGACCTTGACCTTGATGTCCTCCCTATGCTGATTCCCTCCACCCTCCTGAATGCTTAAGGGAAGTTCTTTGTTTATGTATCCTGCATTTGGTGTAAACAGCTTAGATACAAGAATGTAGAATATTCAGTAGCGAACTTCTGCCCTCCGGGGTTCCTCCCTTGTGCTGTAAGCCTGTATTTAAGGTTCCCTCCCTTCTTCAATAAATGGCATTGGGCATCCCCTGGCATGAATGACCCGCTGTCTTTTGTCTCTTTTTTGATCCACAGCCCCTGGACATGTTAAAGGGTGGCGGTAGTGCAGGAGCTACTGCAACATTGTTACAAATAAGCAAATTCATTCTTTTCATGCTCTCCAGTGTCACTCTTCCAGTAAGTCATGAACATCACTCAGAATGTTAAGCAGTGTGCACTCAGTGATGTACTGGAACTTGAATAAAAGTTCCAGCTCAGATTTTGTTCCTTTTTACTTACCAGGAATGCATTATTTTTGTAATGATTCTAAAACTCCTCCACCCAGGGTGCACATCTGTTAATCTTCTGGGGTTCATATTGAAGTACAGTGGTATAAGGCGTGTTCCCAATGAAGCTGGGGTGGAACTCTGTATAATTATGATTACAAACTTCCATAGGCGATCACCTCTACATGTGACTCTGAGAACACAGTTGGGTCTCATAGCCCCTCGCTACCCTATTGCCTGCTCCTTCACTCTTACAAGTGCTCATCAGTCCTATCTATGTGATTGATTTAGTATTGTATCATCTGACTCAATTCATTTTTAATCCTGTGTTCTAATTCATGTTGATCTGACCAACAGTTTCAAAATGATATTTTTCATTTTAATTCTCTCTTATTTTCTTAAGCAATTTAGAATTTTCTTCCTCAAAATCTCCCATTTACTCTCCTTTACTGTCTTTATAATTCATGAATTCATTTTTCCTAAATGCATGAATACAGCATGCTCAGTTTGTGTAGTGTTACTTGATCATGTTTTCAGTGTAGACTGTTTGTTGCTGGATAACCAATTACTGTGTTATTATCTATAGAAGACTATTTTTCCTGTTGTCAGGAACAGGAAAACTTGACTTTAAACATTCAAACTTGATTTTAGTCTAGTAAATTCTAAACTACAGTTATCACAATATCTGCTGAACTTGATTTTCAGAGCATCTTTTAGACCCTTTAAGTGCTCCTGAAGACCACAACCATTTGTATCATAGTATAAAAAGTATTACTTATGCTTTTCAATCTGCATCTCTCTTGAATACTAGTAGGAACAACAACACAACATCTGAAGTTACAGATCGTGTTATGTGAAAGAATTTTTATTTAGAATTAGAGGTAGACAATTGTCTATTACCTGCTTAATAGGTAGTGAAGCTACTCTCAAGAAGGACAATGTAATCTCTTTCATGACTAAGCATAATTAGTAAAGAAAACATACTTGATTTGCATCTTATAGTATTTAAAGTAACATGTAATGTTATTTAAAGAATAAAGTAAGCTAGCTTATTACTGGAGGTCAGTTCTGATTTTTGCTTGGTAAAATGTTACTGTCGTTCCAACTTGAAGTGATAAGCTTCCATTAGCCCACATTCTAAGGATCTCAGTAATTTAATCTTTTCAATTCTTACTACCCAAATGCTAAGTACTGAAATCAATACATTTAAATCATTAGTTTATGTTATTGATATGCTGAATTATTTACAGTTAATGAAATGCTACTAACAACACTTAATATTAATGCTAATGCATTAGAATTGTATTACTTTTGTTATTGTGTTAAAATACTAAATGGCTTTTATAATAAATGCAACTCATGTATTTAGCACTGCTTTTAAGTTTATAGTCTAAACCATTTAACACAGTAAAATTCACTAGTTATTCTGTAAAGAACTTTTATGAAGGGAAGTTTTTTATTTGAAGCAATGAGTGCTATGCCGTTAATTCTCTTGCTTTAAGAACATATATCTAAGACTTTTCAGGGTGTTGAACACTCTAGTAGGCTTCACTTCATCAACTAAATCTGCTATTAAGTAAAACTTGCAAGAAAGATTATATTTTTTTAAAGTGTGTGTCATAGGCATTGTCAAAATTTAATAGTGCTGAGGACCTTTGTGCACACTGTCTGACTGTTTACCCTCAAACTATAAAATTAAAATCATAAATAGAACTATAAAACATGAAAAATTACAGCAGTGAAGTGCAATTAAAAATTTCAAAGCACTAATCCTTTGAAAACAGTAAAACATAATGAAATAATTAATAGCTTCAGCGCTGAACTGAACAACCTAAGTGATTTGTGCATAAAAGCCTAGATTTTCATATTAGAAAAATTTAATCATTTCCATAAAGGGTGTTACTAACATTCTCAATCATATTGTAAGAAACTCTACACATTTATAAATGTGAGTTGGACAGTGCAGATTTCATGGACTTCTTGAAGTTTTGAGTTATAAATGAATCATGATTGCAATTAAATATAACTCCAAACTCAACATACTTGGTATATAGGGCTTATAGTCCCTGAAAAAATACTATCTCTGCTGTAAGATTAAAACAAGCCATAAAGCATATAGAAAATCTCATTCATAAAATGAACATTGAACTTCTTTGCAGTGCTACATAATATTGATTATATCAAATAATTCATGGATTATATCTTTCTGAATATAGATATAAAAAAGAAAGAATGAAGTTCACACTAAATAAAGTTTTTTGTCCAACCCACTGGGAAGTAGAAAAATATGGTTCCACTCAGTCCACAGACACAGAGATAGGGAGCCAAGTGATGGGAAAGCTGAACTTGATCATTAGGAACAGTCATGTGGTAAGAAAGGAATCACTGGAGCTAGTGTGATTTATTATGATGAAATGAAGTTTTAGTTTTTTGTTTTTTTTTTAAGTGAGTAATCTTGACAGAGAGCTTGTTAGTGCTTATACTGATAGTCATATTTACCTTGTAAATAGCTCATGCACATAAAAAACACAAGGAAGAAAGTAAAAGAAGAAAACTAAGTGAGCAAGACACACAGGCACTGGAGTTCGGTGTTAATTGGGATACAATTCTCTGATGACTTTAGTGTCTGTCGGATTCCTGAGTGTCAGAATGAGTGGGCCTCTTATTCTTGTGAATTCTTTTGGATTCTTTATATTGTTTTTGTCCTGTTCAACTCCTATGTGTTGGCTTTGATCTTATACTTTGTTTTGCTGCTATCTCTTGGAGGCCTGTTTGTTTTCTAATGAGAGATAGGGGGTTGGATCTAGATGAGGGTTGGTGGGGTAAATGGGAGGAAAGTCATTGTTGCATTGTATTATGTAAGGAAGTAATCCGTTTTCAATAAGAGGAAAAACAAAACTCTGCTGTGGATATCGCTCTGTGTGAATAAAGTTCTGATTGGCCAGTGGCCAGGCAGGAAGTATAGGCGGGACAAGAGAGAAGAGAATTCTGGGAAGTAGAAGGTTGGAAGGAGACACCACCAGCCGCCGCCATGAGAAACAACATGTAAAGACACTGGTAAGCCATGAGCCATGTAGCAAAGTATAGACTAACATAAATGGGTTAATTTAAGATAGAAGAAGTAGATAACAAGAAGCCTGCCACAGCCATACAGTTTGTAAACAATGTAAGTTTCTATGTGCTTTCTTGGTTGGGTCTGAGGGACTGTGGGACTGGCGGGCAAGAGAGATTTGTCCTGACTGGGCGAGGCAGGAAAACTCTAACTACAAAACTCATTGGTGGTAGTATGTATTGCACTCCAATGGGCCTCCCTTTACACTAAGGTGTAAACATTCTTAAAATAATGTACTTTCCAGATGATAAAACATTAAAAGAATGTAATAAAATTAAATGGAAGGGTAAATAGCAGTGTGATAATCTATTATATAAAGTTATCTAAAATTAATATCTTGAATTGATAAAAATGTGATTTGTGGGTTTTTTCCATTGTTGCAAATTTCTCTGTTTTCTTTAAACTAGTTATTAGTACTCCTAATCCTACTGTAGCTGGACATAAGTATTTAACACACTTAATTATTAGGTTTAAGAGAAATCTGAAGAGCTAGAGAGATGGTTCAGTGGGTAATAGTGACTATTGTGAAAACATGAAGACAAGAGTTTGGATGCCCATTCTGGTCTGGCCCAGTAAACAAGAGCAAGTGATGGGGAGGAAGTCAGAAACAGATGGATGGGGCTGGCTAGCCTGCTATGCTAGTTGAAAAACACCAAGTTCCATGTTCACTGAGCAATTCAGCTTTTAGGGAAAAGATAAAAATTGATCAAGGAGGACATATCCCATGCTGTCTTCTGGCCTGAACACAGTCATATGTGGGCATGCATATACTGCCATATATGCACATATACCACCCAGACACAAACAAAGTCAGACAGGTACACAAACACACACACACACACACACACACACACACACACACACACACAGGAAAGAAAGACATCTAAGTTTTAAATTAATTATTTGTGCATTATTTTATAAGAAAGTTATTAAATAGCCACAGAACTATACTATACCAAACAGTTGTCAAAGACGTGATTGATATAAAAATTTCCCTCTTGTAATATCTGTTAAATATGTGTGTAGTTTTAAGTTCTTACTTCCTTATATATTTAGCTTTTGTATTATTTTCTTCTCCAATATTATTACATGTTGTCATTACTTATGGCCATAGACATTTATTAGCTGATTTTTATGATTTTTCTATCAAGGATATCATCATAAACACAAACACATAATCTTTTGTAACTTGATTCATGGTTGTGGGAGAGATTATAAACAGTTTAATGTTTTATGCACATAGTAGGGCTATAAGACTATTCATTGAATGATTCAACTTTCCTTTATAAATAAAACCACACACACAGTAGCAAATAGAGAGAATGATTATGTTTGTTTGTTTTTAAATTTGTGATATTCAGTAACAGAAAAAGTAACTCAATAATAAACTTTACAAACAATGATAGATCCAAGAAAAATCTTTACTATGAAGAGCACAATAGAGTTCTAAAGCTATATGCAGGATTTCTAGCTGAGTACTTTCCAGTTGGATAAAATCTGTAAATTATTCCCTGATATGAACAAATTATTGTTTTATTTTAGGTGATACAATCAATATAAATGAATATGATTGTTCAGTGTACCCATAAAATGCTTCCCTTGCACTTTGCCTGGAAGGGCATCTTGATGGAAACTTCAGACACAATGCAAGTCTCTGTCTCTGCTGCTCAGTCCTCTTTCTAAGCCATGCTCTAGGACACAGATGCTCCTTGGTCTGGTGGGTCATTTGACTTTGGTCACAGAGACTCTTAAGGCTATTGTAAAGCTGAAAGAGAAGAATTGATGATTTCTTCCACAAATGAAAATTCGGTCACAGATGTCATCAGTTGGTCTTTTATTTACCAATCACCTTACTTTTGAAGAAATGAGTTTTATAGCCATATATTTAAAAATAAGTTTCAGTGATACAGACTCTAAAGAGACTGAAATGGGTCCCAAGCCAGTATGAAAGGCAGCCCTGCAGGTTTTAAAGGATGTGTCTCAACTAGCAGGTAACTCTTATGGTTCTTACTGAAGACAGAATGTAGCATATTAGATTATAGCTTTGTGAGACATAATGGGAGAGTATGTTGTGGTAACAGATTTGCTTTGCATTTCTGTAGATCTGAGTACAACAATCAGCCTGGAATTAGCTCTGGTCCAAGAACACCTTGTCCTGTAAGCTGGATGTAGATGAACTTTTCTTTGTGCTGCCAGCTCACACATAAAAACATGGAGACTTTTTATTAATTATGAAAGCTTGGCTGGCCTTATTTAGTTTTTTTTTCCCAACTAGCTCTTATTTAAATTAACCTGTTTTAATAATTTACTTTCTGCTACATGGCTCAATTACTTCTCCTCTGTATCATATGTATGTCTGACTTCCTCAGTGTCTTGCTGGTGTTTTTTTTGCCATGCCCTGAGTTCCTCTCTGCCTGGAAGTCCTGCATATTCTATCATGCCTAAGTATTGGCCATTCAGCACTTTATTAAACCAATCATAATGACACATCTCCACACAGTGTAAACAAATGTTCTGCAACATTTGGATAACCTCCTTTTGTGGGCAAATTTAGGAAGACATATTGGTACTCTAACAGTCAGAAGAAACTAAGAGTTCTTGAAAAACTGTTATCAAACTGTAGTGATTAGAACCCAGCCTTCCACCACTTTCTAAAATCTCAAGATGGTCAGCTACTACTGTATTCTGCTAAAGCTTAACATAAATAGGAGAGCTTAATATATAATCAGAAACTGGTTAAATGAAGACTGCAAAATGTCATTTTGAATGGAAGTGGTAGAGAGCTGCTTTGACATTATTATTCACAGCATAAACTACTGTGAAACTTGTTCCAGGATTTTTAGTATTAAGTGGGTCTCCTTTCAATTTATTCCACATCCCTCCCAGCAATTCTTGAAACAAAATGATTCTAGCCTTATTATAAAAAGAATGTCATTTCATATTGTTTCTGTACATAGTTCAGCTCTTGCCCTTTTGGCACCATAGATCTGCTTTATAACTTGTGAGTGCACATTTATTAATGAAGCATCACTTGAATTTTATTAACATAGCTGAAACCATACTTATTCAAAAAGGAAGAGTAAATTCATAATCAGTCCAGCAACATAATATGATTACTATTCATCAAGGTGGAAATATTCTAAGTTCCCAGAAAAGAAGATAAAGACTTTGAGTGAAGGATATTAGTCTCACTGATATTCTGTCAATTATCTACTGTGATGCTAAATTGAAAATCTATAAACATGACAACATGATGTTGTCAAATCTTTATATGTTTCATAATAGAATAGTAGAAGGAAAACATTTTATATAGATAAACATGTTGACTTAAAATTGGGATATATTAAAAATCAACCCATTGCTAATTGAAATATAAGTACAAATAAATTCAACATGTTTACCAAACATTACAGTATAGCAGCAGAGTATATTGTATATTAATCACTCCACTTGCAACCATTTGGTCAACTCAGAGTATGGATCACTGCTTCTCGTATCATAAAATATTATATTATTTCCTACTACTAGACTAGAACAAGGTTAAAGCTCAAAATTCAAGTTCTAATTTTTACTATACATATATTGCCTTTGTAGCACTTGTTAACTCAAAAGATTTTAAGTTGAGCCACTGAATATCAGTAACTATTTCTGTGAGTAATAAACTATGTACATACTAATCAGTATATGTATATATATATATATATATATATATATATCTATCAGTATATATATATATAATCAGTATATATATACATACATCATACAGATATTATGATAATATATCAATAGAAATACTATAAAAATGAGAACATAAACATGACAATTATAAAACTCAATTGTACAATAAGTCACAATGTCAAAGCAAGTATCTACAATTGGATTTATATACTTTCTTATCTGAATTATTTTTACTTCAGTGAGCTTCTCAAAGAGTTTGGCTATTTGCTTGATAGGGAAAAGCAAACCACTATTCCTGATATGTCCAGCATAATATTGATCCTGTGTGGATTACATTATGCTTGTTTTTCACTAATTTAACAAGATTAGTGATGCTAAGGTGTAGTGATAAAAAGAGATCTACAAGCAAACCTTCTATACACTAAAGGTATTACCCCTTTTCTGCATATTGTGGAATGATGGTCTAATTACCATGAGAAGTGTGTTAGTCACTCTATTCAGCAAAATCAACTTCTCCCTTTGTATATGGAGATACCCAAGAGGAGTTCCTGGAGGTTTTGTGATACTAGAACACTCAGTTCAGTAGAATAGTTGCTCTATCTCACAGTGGAAGCATCATATCCTCTGACGATATGATCTCTCAGAAATATATAATGTGGTAAAGGAAACTGATAAAATTTTTGCAACACAATCATGATGATGAACAGTAAGTTATGTGTCATTCAATCCTAGACATTATCTGCTGGATCCATGAATCTTAGCTGTTGGAGAAAGAACCAAGTTTACTAAATACTGAACCATAGCATTAAAGTACCTATTATATGGTGATATTTTATTTGTGCTAAAATCTGATTTTATTTGTATGTTAATAAATAAAGTTGCCCAGGAGATCAGAAGTTAAAGCAAGCCACGTACAGAAGAAGCCACGTGGTGGTAGCACACGCCCTTAATCCGATCACATGTCAGGCAGAGTCTTGGTGTGGTCACGGACACAGCCAAGCATGGTAAAATGAACCTTTAATCCCAGTTCCAACCATAGAGACCTGGAGGTCTTATAGACAGGCAGTGATGAGGAAGTCATGTGGTTGGGTTTAGAGCTAATGAGAAGGCAGAACAGAAAGGCAATAAAAAGACAAGTCAGACAGGAAGAAGCTCTCTCTCTCTGGGGAAGCGATGGTGGCAAAGTGATAAGGTAGTCATGATTCGCTGATCTCTTTGGCAATTTACCTCTGTATTTGGCTCTTTGTTTCTCATTTACTAAGACTGTTTAGAATTTTGTCTACACTATTATGACAAATTTTATAAAATAAATTGACCAGATTATGGGATGTTTTGATAGTTATAAAACCCCATGTCCCAGTATGTCTGTTAGGTTATTTCTAAGGTAACCTTCCACCAACTATATAGACAGATATTATCAAATTAATTGATAGCTAGAGGAGAAGTAAAAACTAAAGAAAAGGTAATACCTATTACCGAACTTCTTTGGTAGAACATCCCCCTAAGATGTTCTTTACAACCTTCTTTATAATGGTAACTTAGTGTCCTTGATATCACCTGGGTATCAAAGTTAATGGAGATAGATTCATTGAACTATCTGTGAGGATGTTTCTGGAGATTGTTAACTGAGAAAGGAGCATTGACACTTAAGATGGACTTATCATGGAATGTGTGAGTCTCTGGAAATCATTGCCAACTCTGAGTCAAAGCACATTATTCATGGAAAATATTCAAATTATTTTACTTTCCCCAACATGTACTTACCATGGCAAAATAGAATCGAGAATTTGGAAAATCCCAAAGAAAATAATGAGTTCCAGGAGTTCTCTCAAGGGAACCAAGGTTTGCCTTCTTTCCAGATATTTTGTGTTCCTGATCTGAGTCTGACACTGAGTGGCTGTGTTGTGTGAATGTACTGTGAATTCAGGCAGGCTTTTGTTTACTGCCTGGAATTTCACTGATACTCCACTTCCAGGAATACTTTTATAGACTGTCTATTTGTTTCATGTATCTCTGGGGCCATGCCTCTATGTTCTTTTAACATGTTGTAACTAGAGATACTGTCCATGCCCCTAGTGGGGGAGGACAATGACACTTTGCTACACCCACTCTGGGATCCAGTTACTCCCACACAGTTAGGTTTTTCAGATGAATGGGTCAGTCTCCACTCAAAATTCTAATCATGTAAATAGCTCTAACTGATAGTATCAGTGTGTTGGATGATAGATTATAACTCACCGATATTCAATTTGTAAACAATTCTAAGATCCTGATTCTTGAAAACAATTCTTGACTTGTGGAAAGGGCTTGGCCTTTAAAATGCTTGTCTTCAAAGAATGTTGGCTGAAATTTGAATGTCTGGAACCAAGTTAATGACAGGCTTTCTTCTCAGTAATCCTCTGTTCTCCTGTGTCAAGTCTGGAACTGGAGCAAGAGAATTTCCAAAGTGATTGAGGCAGAAAACTGGACATATATAATGGTGCCCACCAAAAAAGAAATAAATAAATAAAATAAAAAAATTAAAAAATTAAAAAAAAAAACAAAAAAAAAACCCAAAACAACAAAGAAAGTCATTGTCCCAAGGAAGGAAGAAGATGAGGTCCTGTAACTGGGGTTCTATTTCCATATACACAATGACATACATTGTGTCAACACTTACACATTTGAGCACAAACACACTCACATACTCTAAAAACCTGTGTGCTCATTTTCTATTAAAAAATGTCTTCTGTCATTCTACCTTCTCTGAAAAATAACTGCAATTCAAACAGTGTAGATAAAGATAAGAAATTAACGACAGCCATCGTACTTTCTTTGGAAAATTAGCTTAAAGTTTCAATGTAAAATTTGCAACACATAAACTCCCTTTGGTAGAGAGGACAAACACAAAGACATATTTTAGCAAAAACCTTGGAGTTGGGAAAAGTTAGCCTTGGCAATAATTGAAATGTCCACATGTTTTCTCAGAAACTCAGGGACTCAGGAGCAAGTTTGAAGCTTTGTCTCTTCCTTTGAATATCATAGTGAAAGAACATTTGTAGCCAGGCTATTTAAGTGCATCATATAGTTTGCTGTTGATAATTACATGCTTATTTGAATGTCAGAGTCTTAACAAAATATGTCCATCAAAAACAATACAGTGAAATCCAGAAGAACTATGATATTCAACCATTGTTTCCCATCTACGTATTGTTTACTTAAATTCATGACATTTAATATAAACAGCAACAATTAGTTTAATATAAGCGTATGTGTCTGTCTGTTTTATGTTAATTTGAAATTATATTTCTTATTCTGCTGGATTTTTAAAAGAGCGAAAGAAAAGAGGTGAAAAGAGGACCATGAAAAAAGAAAGAAAAGGCTCCCTGGTATTTTGTCAGCTTGGCATTCAGAAATCCTTGGGGGAAACCTGCCTTTTGAATTCAACTTAATAGAAAAGCCCCTATGAACTCTGTCATGAGAATAACTATTACAGAATTTGACAGCAGAGTAGACAAGCAGAATCACTGCAGCAGAAAATCCTATAGCATAAACCTAAATTTTTCTTGACACGGAAGTGTAAGTTTGGTAATTAATTAAGCAGCTGATGGCACAGTAAGCAGAAGCACAATTCTCCCCATGATGGAGAGAGTGGAAAACTACCATTGTGAATGATTTCAATCACAAATAACAAAATTATAGCTAACATGTTAAAGTTATTTTTGATTATTGGAAGTATGATTTACATGATAAAATAATGTGTCAGATGCAATATGTTTATTTAAGACACTCAGTAGTTATGGAATTATATGTGGATAATCTATTACACATAGAAATGCAAAAATTGATTACTAAAGTTTTAATATTAAAGGAACAAATAAAATTTACAGTATATATAATTTAATTCAATTATTTACTTTAAATTTAAAATATGTTAAAAATAAATATTGTTAGAGGACAAACAAGAAATTCTTGCTCTGCTTAAAATATAGCAAAAATATGTTAAATTAAATAAATTACTTTCCTATAACAAATAAAAGCTACTTTTGTTTTATTTTTTAAACTATATGATTAGAAAAAAGTTTTAGACACAAAATATTAAGAAGTGATGAAGTGATGAAGAATTAAATGGCCTGAGGTTTTATTCTGTAGATGAGGTGCGTCACTACGCCGCAGGTGCGTAGGTGCTGAAGAGGACTCCCAACTCACAGAAGAGGAACTTTAGTGCTCAGAGTAGTGACAATAGCCATGAGATCAGTAATTTCCTAAATGGCCCCAATTTCCTCAGCCTCTGTATCCATAGAGTACTACTAAAATTTCCAGGTGTCACCTGCAGGAACATAGGTTGAGAGCAAAGACAGGGACTCTAATTTTAGCCAAACTGGAGATTCTATTCTGAACAAAATGAATCTTGTTTCTTTGCTTCAAAAGAAAACACTTTATGTATTGAGATGTTATACGTTTTATAAACACAGGTGGAAAAACCTGACAATTCATCTCTGCCCACAAGTATGCAATAACTGGAAAGACCTATACAGAACTTGTCTGCCGGGAATTTCCTGGTATACACCAGTTTATCCTCTGACTGGATTAATACTGAAACACTTTTGGATTAGTTATATAAAATATTGTGTTTTATATTGGCCTTCCTGCTATACTATTAGACCTCACCCATCTTTTCATCACTGCATTGTTTCCAAATTTAGCTTTGAAAAATTGATTTCTACATCTGACTTCATAAAATTTTAACAACAAAGATGTGATACATGTGTTAGAATAACATGTATACCTAAGTAGAGGTACACTTTATCCACAAATGAATATGTCACATATATGTATCTTTGTGGGTGGCATGATGAATATAAAGCATGTTACAGTAAAATAGTTACTATTTGTGTTGTTTCTGCCAACCACAAATTATTGATAATAATATGCTAAAATTTTATATGATCTCCAGGTTAATTATGATTTTTGACCAATTAATTGCATAACTAACTAAGGAGGAGACAAAGTTAATAAGGAAGTATAAAATTCATAGATGGCTGACAATCATTCAGTGAATGAATATTATTGTTCTTATTAAATGGATAGAGGAATTGTAGTTAAGAAGTTTCCTTTTCCCATTCCTCAACCCTACCAAGTAAGAAAGCAAGGGTGCAATGCAGGAATGCACATTCAGTTTCTGTTTTCCCTAAAATAAATGACCAAGCTGCTTGAATGCATTCATATTGATTCTAATGCTCTAATTGACACAGAAGTCAAAAACCACATAAACCCTTTCTCTCTCTGTCTCTGTGTCTCTGTGTCTCTCCTGTGTGTGTGTGTGTGTGTGTGTGTGTGTGTGTGTGTGTGTAGACTCCTGTGGGTAAAAATTCAGACACTTGTGAGCCAGAGTACAAATTTAGATATCCCTTTTCAGGTACCCTCTCTCTTTTTTTCTGAAACAGCCTATCACTACTGTGGAGCTCACAGATTAGTCTAGACTGGCTAGCCAATGAACCCTCAGGAGCCTCCTGTTTCCTTGTTCAGTGCTGGGATTACAAGCAAAGTCTTCCCTTTTTGGTTTTGTATGTAGATTAAAGGCTACAAACACTGGTTGACTAAAAGGCAAGCCCTTCACTGACTGTGCTTTCTCCCCAGGCAAGCATAGACCTACCTAGTTACCTGTCTGACTGTCTTCCTGTTTTTTTCTCCTTTCTGGGTACTGAGCCCTGGGCCTTATTACTATTAGGCAAACACCCTATCACTAAATTTTATCTTAAGACATAAAGTGCTAAATTTCATTTCTTTCCTATCTTAGGATTTAACTTATTATTTTTTTTGAGGATACATAGAAAGAGAAAAAATAGTCTGTAAAAGTGAGAGTGAAATATTTGGAGGAAGATGATTGAGAAATCAGAATTAGAAGTTCTTGGTTTTATCTTCTGATTATTTTAAATTGGTAACATCTATGTCTTTTGTTTTAGCAACTTCTTCTCTAAGAAAGCCTTTTAAAAAAAAAACACTTTCTGCTTATTACAATGTGTATAATCATTGAAAAAAATGAACCTCTCTTTGCAAATAGTGACATAATTCCATGAGTAGATTCCAGTGTATAGGTTTTAACCTGTAAAATATTATCAAGATTAGGTTAGTAAATACAGGATACTATTTATTCTATGGCAGGGACATTATGCAGAAAGCTTTCAATTTATTAACAAAAATCAATATTCTGTCATTTTACACAGAGTTTAAAGCCTTTCACTATCATCCTTAGGAAAGATTGATCATAATACCAAAATACCACAATAGCTGTGATCACTGAGAGGGGCCTGCAGGTAATTTTTTCATCTCTAATTTTCGGCTCACTGCAATAGGCAGGATTCTGCTTGGTATCATGCAGGTCCCTGCTTCAACTCTCGACTCAGATGAACACATGGTAGTTTTGTGTGGCAGTTGTCCTTTCTGCTGGCATGATTTTATATTTTATTGTTTTAAGAAATGAGAGAAGAGGAAAAAGGAAACAATTTAGATGAAGAATCAGCATAAGAAGAGAAGAAAAAAAACACATGAAGGAAAATCTGACAGCATGTCCTGTTAAGGAGTGTTGGGGCTGTCAGGGCTGCCAGTGTGGAGAATCCCCGTGGAGCTCTGCATCCTCTGGAATGTATAATAAAGACTATGGTTCTGGCCACATCCAGAATGCAGGGCATTTCCCCATGGCACTATGCCTAGTTATTGTCCCTTCTTAAAATTAGAACTGATTTTATTTCTCTCAAAATTTCAAGTTATTATGTATAGAATACTTTAATTATACATACTGAAAAGAAAGCAAAACAGATACTAACATATTTATTCTGACTCCCATAAAGAATTAGAATATGGCCAATTTCTTAGAAACCCTCTTGGTTTGTTAGACCCTATCAACAGCTAGTAGGAATTATACTGTAGGAAAATTATCATTCCCCTTGCCAGGATAGCTCTGATTCTCTTAGTTGCTTGAAAGTCTCAAGTTCACAAGCTTGGAATTTAATTGAATTTTATAAATAGAAATTTTAAAATGTAGTATAAACCTTGTAACAGGTAGGAGGAAGTTTTATAAGCTAAAAGATGGAGGCTATTAGAAAAAGTACAGCTGCTGTTTTATTGGGTCAGACTTTCATATCAAATATAAACCTTGGCTAGGCAAAGAGATATGATCTTTACTTACTTTTCTATCGGTGTAGTGAAACACTATGATCATGGCAACATACATATAAAGAAACCTAATTTGTATTACAGGTCCAGAGTATGATAACTCATGATGATGAGGTACTTGAAGCAGGTAGCAAGTGGTTGGGGATCACAGCTGAAAGCTCACATCCTGAACTGTAAACAGGAAGCAGGGAGAGTATACCTGCAATGGCCCGTGGCTGTATAAATCCCAAAGCTGACCCATTGTAACATACATTCACCAGCAAAACCAACACTCCTTAAACTTAACCAAACGGCACCATCAACTGGGGTCAAGTATTCAGGGTCCTGAGAATAATGGGGCCAATCTTATTTAAACCACACACAAACACACACCAGTGAAACATGCCAGGAGAACAGCTATTATAACACCATATTTGGTAAAATGAGGGAAAAGGAAATCCTTGATGCCAGTGATGAGATCTTGCTTACAAGTTGAGAAATAAAGACAGCAGCTAAGATCACAATGTATTATACAGGAAAAAAACACATCTCAAGGAAACATTTGTTTTTCAAAAACATGTTGAAAACTAAAGGTAAAGGAGGAAAGGCAATGTAAGCCTACACTGTGAGGCAAGTGCCAACTGATTTCTGTGCAAAAGAAGACTGCATTCTTAGCCCCCTTAGGAATAATGTAGAAGAAGCCAGTATTCTAGAGAACAGGTTTAGATATATACACACACAAAGAGAAGAGAAGGAGGTGGTAAAGTGCAAGCAGAGATATAAGAGCCTGAACTACCAGTCAAGGAATGCTGCAAGGGATGCCTCTCTGTGCCTCCAGTGGGATAGATCTGGGCCTGCCCCTTGATTCTAGCAAACTGATACAAATATTGGACTTTCCCCTCCCAAAATGTGAGAGAATAATATGCTTTTTGTAAGCAAATGCACTTGGGATTTAGTATAACAACTATAAAAGCTGATGTCGATTTTGACTTACACGTAGAAGAGCCTATTTCTTCTACTTGGTCTATTCACAGCTCAGCACCACTACTAATAGAGAAGGCCTATGAGAGGAATTGATTGCTTCTTTCCCTGATGAAACAGATTTTAATCTGTCCTATAGATATTTAAGATCAAAGATTGTGGGTAACCTCTTTTTTATTATAAAAGTCATACACCATCAAACAGATAAAATATAGATAGCTAATTTTTTAGGTGAAATTTCAGTGTGGGTAATTTTTTAAAAAGTTTGACCATGAATAGAATCCTGGCTTGGTCAGAATCAGAAGTGTTTTATGGAAAACATCAGCAATCAATGATAAGCATTAAACTGATGACAAAACCAGACCCCAAGTAATGGTTTTTATCAACTGAAAGGTGTTTGCAACAGAATATGGAGAGGTAGAATAATGCATTCCAAACAGAATGGCGTTGCACACATTTCAGAGATGGAGCAAGAGATAATATTGTATGGGCTTCAGCATTATTAAACTCATACAACTTAGAAACTGAGAATATTATTATAGCTGTAAAAGGATTCCTGCTGTATCTTTCAGGTCCAAAGAACATTCTTCTGGTGTGAATAAACTTGTTTTTTAGATAGTTTGTGATGCTTTAGCAAAAACTTCCAAAGACTGGAGAATTAACACCAGACATTTATTTCTGAACATTCTGGAACCAGAAAAGGCCCAGGTCAAGCCTCCCATTAATTCCATTTTCATGAAGACTTTTTTGTTTTTTGTTAGCAAACAGATGCACCTCAGACATTCACCAAGCTGAGGAGCATAGGGAAAAATAGAAGTTTGTGCTATCCTCTGTGATAATGAGGGTTACAATCCATGACCTCTTGTCTTTACTTTGATTACCTGACTCCAGGACTCCCTTCTCTAAATGCTGTGCTTTGGGTTGGATCATTAAATATTCAGTCCATAGCCAATGTATGTTCATGTTTAGAAGACATTTTCCATCTACTTTTTCATGAATTTGTGAGTAAAGGAAAGTTTCTGCTTACCATGTCCTGGTCCATATTTGAAAATATATCCTTAAAACCAGTGGGTTTATGCTACATTTCACTGTGAGTTTTTATTTCTTGTTTGGTTTTGTTTTTAACACTGAATTTTTGCATTTCTTTAAGCAATGGACAATAGGAAACATCCATTCAATCAGTGAGTGATTTGTGCTTAATAAGAACATTGCAGCCTGGCTGTACTATGATGACATTGAGAATGTATTAGTCATAAAGCACTGCTAAGTCATCCACACAAACATGTCAGGTGAGAATAAACAGCATTAAATAAAGGAAATGGATAAACAGAATACTGTTTGTTTAATGTTAGTTTAGGAAAAGGGTTCACATAATAAAGTTAAAAGGGGATGCTACTGTGACCTGCAGTTTCAGCCCCTAGTTACCTGACCCTGTTTTGTGGGGTCTGTTAATGCACTGTGTATTGTGGTTGGGACATACTAATGGAGGAGAATATTCTCAGTCACTGAGGTTGAGAAACATAAGTCAAATGAAAAGATTATTTGGTCCAATAATTATTTCTAAAATGGATTGCATATGCTAACTTTTTTCTAATAACCCTTACCTATCAAAAGCTCACTCAACTCCCCAAAGTGCTACTTTCTACAGCATTCAAAGCCCAAATTAAACAAAAGGAGATAGGACAACTGAGGTGAGAAGCTAACAGGGTGGCTTTCTGCAGAATGCACCAAAAACACCCGAAGGGGCAATTTAGTACATTCCACTACTGTGAGGATAAGCTCGTCCTTGTGAGACCCTGGAATAGATAAACTCAGTAAGGAAGATCACAAGCCAATGGTAGGAAACCTCTGGGTATATTTGGGTGGCTAAGAGGGCAAGCAGGGCACGAGAGGTGGGGAGTGCCAGAATATGAATCCAGGTTAATGAGAAAAGCCACAATCTGCGAATACTGTGCAGATTTTATTTAACTCCAAATGGATCAGCTATTGGATGGCTTGAGCAGAGGAGTGACTTGATTTAATCCTGTTAGAAACTGCTTGTTTCTTCTTAGAGCAGATTTATACAAAAGCTCAACAAAACAAAACCCAATTCAAATAAAAATAACAATTAAACAGCAGTGTGCTATCTCCATCAATATTATCCATTCTTACATTCATTTATGATTTTATGTATTAAGACAGTGTTCCCTGTTGGACTGGAGTTCCTCATGTAAGCTAGCTTTCTGCCCAAGGATTTCCTTGTATTTCATCTCCTTAGCGCTGGAATTCCATGTGTGTGTGTTACCAGTCTTGAGCTTGTTTCATAGGTTCTAGTGAGAATATTCAGAGAGTAATGCAAACACTTCATGGACTGAGACATCTTCTTACATTTCACAAATTGTTTTGGAGTTCAAGGAATTAAATTCATTGGTAGAGCTTTTTCCTAGAATCTGAGGGATCTCTGATTCATTTCCTACAACAAATTACCAAGCAAACACAAACAAGCCCCAACCATTTTTGTATCCCATCCTTTCCATATTTTACTAGTTGTTATTCATGCTTAGCTTTATTTCATGGATTGTGTAGGCCATATTTCATAAACTGATACTTAATGTTGCATAAGTAGATTGCAGTATAGGTAAAAGACTCACCTCATATCATTTCATAATACAAATAATGGGAATCTCAAGCCATTTTACAGTAAACCATCTTTACATACAAACATACACAAACACACACAAATATTGAGCACATATTAAAATACCTTAGTAATAATATACAATTTTTACATTTGCCCTCAGAGCAAATGTTTTTATTGTTAAGGATTCACTACTTATATAACAAAATAAAAGTTAAGGGGAAATGGACCAATTTGTGTATCAAAACACACACACACACACTGTTGTCCTGGTATTGCATGCTTTTTTTTTGACAAGATTCTATGTGCAATCAAGGAAATAGGTACATCATATAAAAGTCACAGGCATTTTATGATGACAAACTCAGATTACATTTAGAGAAAACAATCATAAAAACAGTCAAGCACTTCCTGCATTGTGCATAAAAATTGACCTTATTTTAGGTTCTCTGTTGTTTTCCTATTTTATAAGATTTATTTATAGTAAATAAAATTTTCTATGAAAACAAATCCCTTGGCAAAAATAAAACCCAGTGTTCACTTGTCAGGAAGAATTCCTTTCCTAAGGGGAAAACTGCTGAATTTGCAATGTGCTTGATTAGACTATTTTCGGATCACACTTTGACAAGGATTTCTCCTGGAAGATGGGATGGTCAAGGCTTTTTAAAATTCATAGGTATTTTTCTCCTTCACTAGATGAAAAGCTCAGCATTGAACAGTATTGAACATTCCATGGAGGTTCAACTACTACCTCCCAAAAGAATTCTAGTCTCCCTTCTTATCATGCAACTTGTACAACTTTAACAATTATTTTTCCACTTACCAGAATCATATCACTATAGGACATGCCATGCTATTTAATTTTAGTTTTGCAGAGAGTGTTGTTTTCTTGCTTGCAAAGCCTCTCTTTCCCTGTGAATTTGTGTAGTGGGATGTATCAACCTTGTGTTAATCTTTTGTACTTCCTCTAAATAAATACAGAATTTAAAGAACTGATATGGAATATTGATGTTTCAGTATCTATTTATATTGTTACGAAATTCAACCTTCAAAGTGTGTATAATGGTAACTTTCAAATTTATTAGATAATTTCTAATTTAGAAGCTTATTATTAAAAATATGTAAGGTATATTTAGTGAGGTAAGATGGTTTTTGGGATATCTTTGAAAGGATCACTATTTAAGAATTGTCTTTACCAGATTTCTCTGAAACACTTTGAAGAACAAATATAGCATTTATATTTTAGAAAACACATATCTGAGATTTAATCCTCTGAGTCTTAGACCTGGTCTAAACTTGTACTACAGAACTGGCTGCTGCTATTTTATCCAGCATTTCTCTAACCCAGTTTCATATTGTGCTTATGTGGTGGTATCATTTGCTTTTCAGAACAACATCCATAATATCTGCATCATAGTTTATAATATTTTTCATGCATCAAATTTAAGTATGTACCTACAATAATACAAAAATAATCTTATGTAGTAGTATACAATTGCTTCTTTGTATCATTTTTATTTTTCTTTGAGTTTTAGGAGCTCACACATATTTATTTTAAATTGAGTAATGGCAGTTATATAGAAAAGGCCAGACTGGTGACACATTCACTTTCAAATAGGCTGAATGAAAATATGTCCAGTGGAAGCTGGACAAACACAGTTCAGAATAAAATGAAACTAGGCTTTCTTTTAGGTCACATTCAGGAAATTGGGTAATGAAATAACTACTTTTCATCATTTTGGGTTGGCTTCTTGAATGAAGAAATATCATGCAGAAACTTGGTTGACAGCTTTGAAATCTGGCTCTTGTGTTCTTTCTAATGTGTTGAAAAACCTCTGTGTGGATTACTTCTTAAGAAACATTGCTCTTCTCTACATGAGAAAACCATAGCTGAGCTTCCTGTATGAAAGTCCTCAAATGTGACTCATACAATCAACATTATTTCCTTTCAGAGATGTGTATCTTTTTTTTCAAGGAGTTTCTACAAAATATTGCAAAACACTCAACAATATTTCATGTCCAAATAATAAACTCTGAAGATTTATAGCAAAAATAAATATGTTATAGATATCATACAAAGAGAAAATAGGATGCTGAAGTAACTATAAGGAGATGAGTCTTGAGTGATCAACCCAGCAGGATACCTCAAATATCTTGCCATAGGGATTGTCTCTCCATTCGAAATGAGCTTTCTCTGCTTATCTTGGGACTACCACAGAACAGAAAAACAGCATCTTCCTATTCCCACGACCCCATGAGGTCCCCAGAAATCTACAAAGATACCTCCACAATAGACTACTGGCAATGGTCAAGAGAAAGCCTGAACTGACCTAGTCTGGTGATAGGATGGCCAAACACCTTAAGTGTCATGCTAGAACTCTCATCCAGTGACTGATGGAAGTAGATGCAGAGATCCACATCCATGCCCCAGTTGAAGCTCTGGGAGTCCAATGGGAGAAAAAGAGGAGGAATTGTATGAGTGAGAATTGTTGAGACCATAATTGGAAAAAGAACAGGGACAAATAGCCAAACTAGTGGAAACACATGAACGATATGAACCAATAGCTAAGGAGCCCCCAACTGGATCAGGCCCTCTAGATAAGTGAGACAGTTGATTAACTTGAACAGTTTGGGAGGCCCCCAGGCAGTGGGACCAGGACCTTTCCTTAGTGCATGAGCTGGTTGTTTGGAACCTGGGGCCTATGCAGGGACACTTTGCTCAGCCTGGGCAAAGGGAGGAGGGGACTAGACCTGCCTCAACTGAATCTATCAGGCTGAGCTGAATACCTAGCAGAGTCCTTGCCCTGGAGGAGATGGGAATGGGGGTGGGCTGGGGGGAGGGTGGGAGTGAGGGTGGGAGGAATGAGGACAGGGGAATCTGTGGCTGATATGTAAAATTAAAATAATTTGTTAAATATATTTTTAAAAAAGAAAAACTACAGATTCAAAATTTAAAATAATAAACAAAATATACCTATAGCGTTCTATTTAATTTTGTAAATGTGAAGAAAGATTTTCTAAAAGCCTGTACTTCATCCAAAAGATATGAAATACATATTTAAACAAAGCACTTCATCATCTTCTTGTATATTTTTTGTGTTATAACTGTAAAATTACAAATTAGCCCTTTCTTCATCAGAAAGCATATATCCTCGTGTCACTTTTCAATTTTTATCTTTATAAATTTGACAAAGTTTGGATATGCAATTTACACATGAATACCTTTATACTTTGGAAGATGAATAAATAAGCAGTAGAATGGAATAGAATGAAGTAGAATAGTGTAGAAAGCATAGACTCAACACCAAAATAATATAATATGCTCACTTTGAATTCTTTCCATGTTCTATTTCTCAGCACTTTGTTTTCATTCCACATGGCAGCATGAGGAAAATGATAGCATAAAAATTCTTTTTCTCTTTAGGAAAGCTCTGTAAAATCTGATCATCATATTCTTTTAATTTAGAATATTCTGCAGAAAGGAAGTGTGGGGAACAGTGTTAACTCATCACTAACAAACAGCCCAGTATCCTTCAGACTATTACTCTTAGAAATGTAAAGGAAAAAGGATGAATAGGTATTTGGAAATTTCTACAAAGCTTTAAAAAGGTGACTCACAAGCTTAATATGATATATCTGATAACTATGGAGAAAAGAATTCTGTTTTTTGCAGTCCCAATAACAATCTCTGATTCCATGAGCAAAACCTTGGTTCTTATTTGAGGCACGTTAGTTAAGTATATGTGTCAAGTGTTTGACTGGCTAGAGAAAACATAATTCTAGGACAGAACCATGGTATGACATCTTGAGTAGTGGTTGGGAATGCCTAAGGTCAACACTCACTGTATCTGTGGACTACCAAGTTAGAGCTCCATCATTTTGAATTCTATTATTCAGAATGTAGGGAGTGATGCTTTATCCTCTACCCTCACTTCCACTTTCTTTTTATGAGGCTTAAATTTTTTCTAATATGATTATTCTGCCACATGACTCCTTGAGGTAAAGGGGTGTCATGGAAACAATAAGATGTTTAGTATGTGTCCTGGTCTAGAAGACAGCTTCACAAGCCTTTGAAATCAAAGTTACTTAGATGTATCCTATGACCTAAATCCTCCTATGCTCTCAGTTTTCCCCTCTTCCCTCCTACAGTTTTCCTAGACAACGTCACTTCTTTTTAATATATGCATACCATAATGAGGGAAAGTGCTGTCTTCTTGAGATTGGCTTAATATATTCTCTTAAGTGCCACTTTCCACATTTTCCTTTATGACTGAATACCTTTCATTTTGCATACATACCATATTTTCTTTGTTACTCTATTTTCAGACACCAAAGTTGGCCCTATAATTTGCTATTGTAAATGCATGCAGAAATAAACACTGATTTACAAGCATCTATGGCATTTGTTGACTCAGAATCTTTAGGTAATTACCACAGAGTTATATAGCTGGGCTCTATGGGACATCCAGTTCTGGCTTTCAAGAAACCTTGATAAAAATTTCAATAGAGTTTAGACTTACTTACAGACCTGCCAGCAGTGTATAAGGATTCCATATTGTCAACACCTTTCCGGAATTGATGTTGTTTATGTTTTTACTTATTTTTTTTTTATTTTGATAAATTCACATGAGGACTAAATTTACAATATTTCTAATCCTCCCTCTTCTGCTCCAACTCCTTCTACGGCCCATAGTCCCTTTCAAGTTTGTGACATCTTCTGTATGTATTATTTTCAAATGAACACACACATACACACACACACACACACACACACACACATACATACACACACACACACACACACACACACACACACACACACACACACACCTGACTACTCTTAGTGTTGCTCTCATGTCTATGTGTTTAAGATTGGCCACTTGGAATTAAAAAACCTAGCAGGAGCACATCTCTGGGGAAGACAGATGCTCCTTTCAGTAGGCAGTCATTGCCTGTACCTTTATATAATTTTAATTGTGTTATAATAGTGTAGTTGGTTGAACATATAGTCATGTAATTTCTAACCTGTATATATAATCTTTTGCAAAATGTATGTTCATTTAATTAACCCATTGCATGATGGATCATTTGCTTATTGGAGAAAAATATTTTAAATATATTTCATGACATAGACTTAGGAGATGGCTTCTAAATATGACTCCAGTCATCCAAGAAATATAATAAACAGTCAAAAATGAAATCTCAATAAATTCAAAGCTTCTGTAGGACAAAGGAAGCAGATAATCAGATAAAATATAGCCTACATTACTGAATAAAATATTTGCTATCTGTAATCTGACAAAGGGCTAATACCTAGAATACACAATGAACTTAACAGAGCACCAGTTAAATAACCAACCAGGATAATGTTAATATTATTCCACTGTCTGGGGAATCTGGATCTGCCCAGTTGGAGTGCACATTACAAATTAGCACCATATATGAGAAATAAGTATGACCATAAATAAGTTTTAAATTTACCTAAGGTCAACATCCAGGCATCAAGGTATCAGATGTACACAGAAATCTCATTGCACATTTTTTAAAGATCTGTAAACACTTTCAATCAGCATACCTGTGACTGAATAGTGGCTTTCAGTAGTGTGGTTATAGCAAAAACACATCTTTTTGAAATGAGTGATTGGTTCAGAAGTAATTTGTACATCTTAAGTATTGAGACATCTTGCTTTTAAGTGGAATGTTTCAAACTGCGTGATTCATGATCCATATTACAACATTTTTTAAAAATTTATTTATTTTATTATATATAAAGAAGAGGGCACCAGATCTCATTACAGATGGTTGTGAACCACCATGTGGTTGCTGGGAATTGAACTCAGGACCTCCGAAAAAGCAGTTGGTGGTTTTAAGCTCTGAGCCATCTCTTCAGGCCCCCATTTTACAATATTTGACTCTGTGTAATAAACTAATATTACCATGCTTAAATCAAATAATAATTATGGTTCTATTCAAAATTACTAAAATATGGTTTTATTGAAAAGAATTATAACATTTAAGGCCCAAATTATTATTTTTGTGTCATCAATATATGTTTTAATGACTGATTTTTATTAGTTCATTTTCTCTATACATTAATTCAAACCAATGATGTCAATTTCTTTAGATTATTACATTTATATTTAACAAAAGAGACTATAAAAATTATAAATGCCTACAACTATCTAAACATTTAACAAAGCAATTTATTTCTAATCTTTGAACAATTTAAGAAGCATAATAATATAAAGCAGTGGGCTAATACCATTGATCTTAGATTTAACAAAGCAATTTATTTCTAATCTTTGAACAATTTAAGAAGCATAATAATATAAAGCAATGGGCTAATACCATTGATCTTAGTAAAATAATAGGTATACTTTAGTAAGTTTGTGATAAATTTGAAGAATTTTCCCAGGATGTAGAGTATAGAGATTTATGTATAAATCACAAAAGTCCTGTATTTTGATTAGTTCTCAATAAAGAATGAAATTCAGTTATTTGAAAAAAAGATTAATGAATAATAAGAATATATGATTAAAATACAAACAAAGTAAGATTAATTAAGCCACAGAGTGTTTTGTTTTGTTTTGTTTTGTTTTTTCTGAGACATGGTTTCTCTGTGTAGCTTTGCATCTTTCCTGGATCTTGCTCTGTAGACCAGGCTGGCCTTGAACTCGCAAAGATCTGCCTGCCTCTGCCTCCAGAGTGCTGGGATTAAAGGCGTGTGCCACCACCTCCCGACTCAGCCACAAAGTTTTTGACAGTCTCAGGAAATAAGAATAATATTAGTTTTTAATTTGAAAAATCATAAATCATAAGGTATTTCCCAAGAGTATAAACATGTCTGTTATTAGAAACGATTTTGATAATGCTGTTGGTATGTGGAGATACAGTTCATATCCACATATAGTGTTTCTGTTTTAAAAATGTGGAAAGTAAAGGAAAGACAACGAGACCATAATTAGTTTCTAGGGGACACTGAATTTAGTTTGCAAGGTGGTTGGACATATTCACCTAAGTAATACTGAGGTAGAGAAAATTATTAGGAAAAGAGTTGTGAAATATGAACCACCTTGGTTTACATTATCACATTTATTGTAGAAGTTGTATTGATTGTAGAAAATGGAGGCTAAGAAGCAGAGCCTGACCACAGCAAAGTAAGTGAACTGAGCCCTAATCCAATGTGCATTTTGGCAAATGAGCACTATCTGGTAAATAAAAAGACATTCAATAGTTTATAATTTGTATATAGCTCCAAGGATTCTGACTAGGTCTGTACACTTTATTCCTGACCAGACTTTTGTTAGTGATGGACTTTTAAGGTAAAATAAACTATTTCCCAAGTTGCTTTTGGTTATACTGTCTGATCACAGTTATTAACACCCTAAGAGAGTAGGTTTCTGAGTTTTTATTTATTTATTTTTTATTTGTAGGGCAATAAGCAAATGAAATTTTCTGTGTTCAAAAGTTTTTCCTAGTATTTCAATCTCTCCTGAAACTCCACCAAACTCTATTGACTCAAGTCTTCAGAAGCCAGCTTAAAAGCCATTGGGTAGCATGTACATTGTGGAAGGCAGGCACCTGAACAATGGCCTTCATACACACAAAGATGCTGCATGTGAAATAGTCATAACTCTCACTTGTACTCTGGAGTTTTCTCCATGGAAGAGCTGATGCTCTTTGGATGTAGATAAGATCACAGAGTTCTAATAAGCATAAAGTCTGAATGCTTTACTGTCTTGAGATTCCCTCACCCAAAGTAATTAGCTGCTTTTGAATTCAGTCTAACTCAAGGTCATATAATGAGGAGAATGCAGCCAGGATTTTGCCAGTATATGTGGCATTACTATATTCCAGCCCAATTCTTGATAGAATCTGCACCGCTCAGCTCTCATGTGACTAGCTTTCACTTTCAATATTTCCTCTGTCATTGTATTTATCTTAACGTCTGATGTTCCACCACAATATGAACCAATGTTCTGTTCTTTCAAAATCCCACCATAGTTGGCAAGTTAAGCTTTTCTTGTAATATTTTAGACTTTTCTATCACAAAATTAAAGTTCTTTAGCCTTTTTTCTTCAAACCAACTCCAATATTTAATAAGTAATTACATGGTCAAGTTTATATAATAATGGACACATTTGTGGTACCAAATTTCTGCACTAGGTACTGTGGTGGTTTGAAAGAAAATTTCCCCTAAAGGAAGTGGCACTATTAGGAGAACAAACATGATCTGTACTCCCTCACAAGTGGATCCTAGATGTAAAGCAAAGGATAACCAGACTACAATCCACAGCTCCAGAGAAGCTAGCTAACAAGCAAGATCCTAAGAGGGACACATTGATTGCCCTGGGAAGGCGAGTATGATAACATCTCCACCAGGAAACTGGGGGTGAGGAGGCAAATAGAGGGTAAGGAATGAGGGAAGAGGATGGTTGAGCTGGAATAAGGACAGAGTGGGAGAGCAATGAAAGGGATACCATGATAGGGGGAGACATCATGGGGATGTTTCTGTCCTGGCTAATTCTTGATTTTTTTTTTATAGTTTCTAATCCATATAAGCCATCACAAATATATATGGACAAATTGGAAATATTAACATTATTTACTCATAAATCTTTTAAGTTTTAACTTTGTATTTATAGTTTCTTAATTTTAAGTGTAGAATACATGTCTCCACATTAATATATTCAGATTCTACTTTTAGACTGGGAAATTTAAAGGTCAGTTTTCTGAAACTGAAAGAGCTCCACAGTAGAAATATGGCCTGTATAAAATCTCTCTAGTCAGTCCTTCAAAGTTGCATTTTAAAAGCCTACTAAGATCTACAGTCCAACTGAAAAATTTAATAAGTATCAATCATTTTCAGTTTTAAGATCCACCATCAAAACATTGAAACTATTTAAAGAATATATATTTATATAATTTATAATTTACCACCTTGTATAGTATTAATGATATATTTTAAAAGCTAAAGTCCTTGTAGAAAATGTAACTGATGATTCTCTGGTTTTCCTCATTATCTGTTGTTATGCCCCCCTTTTCATTTCTGATTTTGTTAATTTGGATGCTCTCTCTCTGTCTTTTGGTTAGTTTGGATAAGGGCTTGTCTATCTTGTTGATCTTCTCAAAGAACCAACTCTTAGTTTCATTAATCCTTTGTATTGTTCTCTTTATTTAAATTTTATTGATTTCAGCTCTCAGTTTGATATTTTCCTGGCATCTCTTCCTCCTGGGAGACTTTGCTTCTTCCTGTTCAAGAGCTTTCAGGTGTGCTGTCAAGTCACTAGTGTGATATTTCTCCAACTTCTTTATATGGGCATTTAGTGCTATGAATTTTCCTCTTAGCACTGCTTTCATAGTGTCCCATAAGTTTGGGTATGTGGTGTATTCATTTTCATTGATCTCTAGGAAGTGTTTAATTTCTTTCTTTATTTCTTCCTTACCCATTGGTGATTCAGTTGAGCATTATTCAGTTTCCATGAGATTGTAGGATTTCTGTAGTTATTTTTGTTGTTGTTGACATGTAACTTTAAACCATGGTGGTCTGATAGAGCACAGGAGGTTTTCCATTTGTTTTGTATCTGTTGAGATTTGCTTTGTGGCCAAGTATGTGGTCGATTTTAGAGAAGATTCCATGGGGTGCTGAGAAGAAGGTATATTCTTTTTTGTTCGGGTGGAATGTTCTGTAGATATCAATTAAGTCCATTTGAGTCATAACATCAGTAAAGTCCATTATTTCTCAGTTAAGTTTCAATTTGGCCGATCTGTCCAGAGGTAAAAGTGGGGTGTTGAAGTCTCCCACTATTAATGTGTGGGGTTTTTAATGTGATTTAAGGTTTAGTAATGTTTCTTTTACATATGTGGGTGCCCTTGTGTTTGGAGCATAAATTTTCAGAATTGAGACTTCATCTTGGTGGATCTTTCCTGCAATGAGTATGTAAGGTCCTTCATCATCTCTTTTGATTGATTTTAGTTTAAAGTCTATTTTGCTGGCTACACCAGCTTAATTCTTAAGACCATTTGATTGGAATGCTGGAGAGAATGTGGAGCAAGGGGAACTCTTCTCCACTGCTGGTGGGAATGCAAGCTTGTACAATCACTTTGGAAATCAATATGGTGCTTCCTTATAAAACTGGGAATCCATCTCCCCCAAGACCCAGTTATACCACTCTTGGGCATATACCCAAGGAATGCTCAGTCATACCACAAGGGCATTTGCTCAGCTATGTTCATATCAGCATTGTTTGTAATTGCCAGAACCTGGAAACAACCTAGATGCCCTTCAACTGAAGAATGGATAAAGAAAATATGGTACATATACACAATGGAGTACTACTCAGCAGAGAAAAACAATGACATCATGAGGTTTGCAGGCAAATGGATGGATCTAGAAAAAAATCATCCTGAGTGAGGTAACCCAGACTCAGAAAGACAAACATGGTATGTACTCCCTCATAGTAGGATACTAGATGTATAACAAAGATGACTAGACTGCTACACAAATTTAGGGAGGCTGCCTAGAAAACAGGACCCTAGGAAAGACACAGGGATCGCCCCATGAGAGAGAAATGGATGAGATCTACATGAACAACCTGGATGACATTAGAAGTAATGAAGGGCAAGCTTTGAGGGAAAGAAAGCTTAGGGGGCAGGAGATCCCAGCTGGATCAAGAACAGAAAGGGAGAAAAAGGAATAACAGACCATGATAAATGATGACTACATGAGAACAGGAATAGGCAGAATGCTAGAGAGGACTCCAGAAATCCATAATGATACATCCTCTGTAGACTACTGGCAATGGTCTGACCTAGTCTGACCTAGTCTGGTAATCAGATGGCCAAACACCCTAACGGTCATGCTGGAACTCTCATCCAATAACTGATTGATGTGGATGCAGAGATCCTTGGCAAGGCACCAGGTGGAGCACCAGGAGTCAATGTTTAGGCAAATGATCTTATATTTTTGACAAGTTTAATGTGTGGATATTGTGTTTGACCTTATTGTATTAAAGTTCACAGTATGTTGTGTATCTCTCTGATGTTTTTGTGTGGAGTGGAACACACTGTTTTCATTTTAAGATGACTGTTTTATTATTTTCTTATTCTTATCTTTGTCAAATAGTACTGAATAAATTTTTTGATGAAATATATATCTGTGACAAACACAGAAAAAGAATTAGAAAGATTTGTTTCCATCTTTTGAGTGATGAAGGAACAATCTAGAGGCTGATACCCATGCTTACATGGAGGTACTGAGATGTAGGATAGACAATACCTTTGGAGACCCCAAATATTTCAAGAACTGTCTGATTACTGCTCCTACTCCCTTGGGAAGCTGACTATCTTCCTTTAACTAGAAACAATGAGTACTTTGAGAGATGTTGGGAGATGGACGGTCTTTTTGAAGAAGGGGTCTATATGCAGATCATTTTGATACATTTGAAGTCGTCTTAAGATCCTTGAAATGAACATTTGTATACACATAACTAAGAGGCAGGCAAGGCAGTCCTTAAGATCCCTAAGCAGTGGAACCAGTACCTGTCCTTAGTGCATGAGCTGGCTGTTTGGAACCTGGGGCTTATGTGGGGACACTTTGCTCAGCCTGGAAGGAGGGGACTGGACCTGCCTGTACTGAATCTACCTGGTTGAGCTGTATCCCCAGGGGAGTCCTTGCCCTGAAGGAGATAGGATTGGGGGGGGGCTCTGGGGGAAAGGCAGGGGCAGTGGCAGGATGGGGGAGGACAGGGGAACCCATGGCTGATATGTAAATTTGAGACACAAATATCTGTATAAAAAATAAAATTTGAAATAAAAAAATAAGATCCCTAAGCACAACAATGATCAATAACAACCACAATTTTTCCATAATACATAATAGAGGAATTTAGATGGGTCAACAAGCACTGTATCTGACAGCTTAGATTGTGGCCCTTGGGACTATAATGATTACTGCCTCTCTACTTACCCAAATAACCATGAAACCTTGATTTCCCCAACACAAGAGATGGGTCACCATGCATGCTTTGGTGGAAGCTTATCATGGAAAATTTTGTCTCTGGAAAGAATATGATTCCCCTGACACAAGTAGAGGAAGTTCACTTTTGACAGAAGGAAAATTAGATGTTAGGGGATACATTCAGTAAGTGAGAAGTGTGTGTTAAACTGAAATCACATAAACTTAGAAAGCTATCACAATAGGCTCCATGGTTCTGCTTGTAATAACTGAGCATGAGAAATCTCCTCCAGTGTAAATACTACATAGAGATACTTAGAGGGAGCAAAACACAGTCATATCTCAATCAAACCATCAGCTTTCCATGACAATACAGTCTCCAAGTATTCAGAATTCTGTGACTCAATCAAATATGAGCACCTTGCTAAACAAGGTATTTCTGCAAGAAAAAGTCAAGCCATACTACTGAAACTTTATAAAAGAATATCATTCTTGAAGTGAAACATTTTTTTTCTTTCTAAAAACATTACAAAATAATCTCAAGCTACAAATTTAGACTAAAAATAATATGTATAAAATGATTGCTTATTCCATGAAAAATATAAAAAAAATGAATAATTGAAAGAAACATGGCAGAACAAATACACAGGACACGGTATGTGAAGAAGACACGGTGTATCATGAAAAGGAGCCCAGTGCTGCTTACGGCTTAGTAAGCCACCGCTGCCACAGGAGGCTAATAATGGCACTTTTGCCAGTGCAGAAGAGTGCTGCTCAAGTAATGAGTCCAGAGAAAATCAATTTAACATAAAACAGGATTATCTCATAAAACAACACAGTGACTTGAAAATGGGATGCAGCTGGTAATGAGTAAGTTTGTTAGACACACAGCAAATCCGTTGCCCTACTTGAATGAAGAGAAGAGTAACAGTATAAACCAGATCATCAAAAGCAATGGCCATATCCACAGGATCCAATAACAATTTGATATAAATTCCCAGTAGAAAGCAAAGTGTAGATCAAGAAAGCAATGTCCAGAGTAAAATTTCAAACAAGATAATGCTCTGGAAGAAAATAGAAGGTCAAACAACAAAGTGGTTGATGAACACCAGTGTTAAGACAATGAAAGCAAATAGCGTTCTGTCCATTATCCCAACACACACACACACACACACACACACACACACACACACACACACAGACACACTCACAAGTGTTCATATTTTCACACCCATATGTGTACACAACACATATAAACATACTCTCATGAACACCAAACACATACACCATCAGACACGCATTTGTACACTCATGCATACATACCTAATAATACCTAGAAACAAAAATACACAAACATAAACACAAAAAAAAACAACAGGTAAGCACACATGCACATTCACTTGAAATTCTTCCTACTTGTGTTTAAGGAAACATAAAATTTCCATATAACAAAAATGCATTTTTTTATTTTTATACTGGACATAATTGATGAATTTATTCAGACTTGTGTCTCTATAACACTGGCTTCTTCAAAAAACAGAGGGAGGAAGGGTGCTTTTGTACACTTTTGCTTTGTTTATTTCAGTTTGTTTTTGTTTTAAGCAATTTTATATGTGAGGAATTATAAATAGATAATATATAAATGTTATATATATAAAGTTAGGATTAAGCAAACTATAACAGTCTAAGTCACATGTGCCTTAGTGTAACAATCAGAAGCTCATCAGCTGCTGATGGTCTAAACTGATTCATCCTCCCTTGTGCTCATCTTTATTCCATGTTTTATTACAAATCATCTGTCACTTACGGAGTTCATGGGAATTTAGGCGTTTTTAGTTGAGACTTTGATGACAAATTCACTAAGCATTTCAATTTACCTCTCTTAATTAATATGAGAAATCGCTGCCTCACAAGAGATGTATGTCCCTATCTGTAGCTCTATCCCTCATTTACCTAGTAGAGCATCCATCTGCTGTAGTGAGCAGATAATGCCAAAAGTTCGCCAGTGCTTATATATTATTTTCATTTCTGTTTATTTTCTAAGAAAGTAATCACCCCTTGTTAACTTTGGATATTTCCAGACTTTCTATTTGGATTTTTAGTTCTGTGTATAGGTACATGTGTTTGAAAAGAATTATATTTAACAAATAAAAAACTATAAACTGGCATGATCAAAATAAGTTTGATGGGAACTTAACTATCATTATTGAAAAAGTCTTTTTTCTTGTGTCTTCTCTAGTGTCTAATTTTATAACAATGTAGGTGTTACTCATACAATTTGGGTCATAATAACTTAACAGTTCTAGCCGTTGTTTGTATTTTAACACTTAATATGAAATTTAGATTGCACTTTCACACTAATACTAGTCTTAACTCAAAAACCTGTTAGATGTTAAATTTACCTCACAAACAATTTAATTTCAAAAATACACAGTTCTTTTTTGTTGTATTTTGAATCAGGTATCTCTAATTTTAGTGCATTTATACCCTCCAGTTAAGACATACTTTAACCTTGTTAACTCCTGTACTCACTATGATAGCTCTAGATAACCACTCATCTATGGCTCTTCTCAAGGTGTTTTGCGCATTTCCGATAACTGTGCTTGACTTCTTTCTCTGAGCATATGGTTTAAGAGGTTCCATCACATCAGTGTGTACATTGTTCTTTTTTTCTTTTATGAGTACTATGTTAGCCACTTTTTGTCACTGTGGTGAAATGTTTGAGTAAAACACCTTGAAACTAAAAATGCTTTATTGTTAGTCTCAGGTTCCATGCTCAGCTGAGTCTTGAGAGACAGAACAATGAGGACTTTGGAGTATTTAGCAAAAGAGACCATTTACTGCATTGAAGCCAGGAAGCAAAGACAGTGAGAGAAATTTTGCTGACAGACCTATACCTCCAGTGAATCCTCCAACTCAGTGCTGCCTGTTTCTATTTAACCCTTGCATGTCTAAAACTCAATATGTAAAGCAGATTGGTCATGATGTGCATGCTACAATCCTCCTGCCTCTGTATCCCAGGAGACAGGACTAGCAGCATTTGACAAACGCCCACTTCAGATGCACATCTCCATAGTCTCTTCACTTTTGAATTCACTAATTGATTAAGCCATGCTGAAACACCCTTGTGATCCCATCCTTCCCCAGAGTGACATCAGTAGAAGACCATACCTTTAACCTGTACTGTTTGGAGGCCCTTTCCTATCTAAACAATAACAGCAGCCAAACACTATTACATTGCATAGGTATGTCCAGGCTGCTTATCTATTTATTATTTGCTGAACACATGGATGGATTAAGTCATTGCATTTACATATGTTTTCATCCTTCCTGGTACATAATTCAAAGTAGATTACCAGGTGATAGCATAACGACATAATTTACCCTTCAAAGAGCTATTTTTGCTTTCAATACTGCTGCAAAATTTGCCATTTCCCTTAGCAATTTATGAGTATTTTGTTGTTTCCCATGCATACCACTCATAAAGGTGTTGTGACAATGAAATTATTAGTGTGGAGAGGTGACATCTCCCAGAACAGTTTGATTTACATTGTCCTCATTATTAATGATGTTAGCAAAATTTCAGTATTGATTTTCAGTACAGTATCTACCTATCTGACTCAGAAGTATCTAACTATATCTTTTGCCTAAGATCATTCAGAACATTGAAATTGGTAACTACTTAACTTTTGGTAATATATATATATATTCATTGCATGTAGCTGTGGGCTTCACAATTTTACTTTTATATATGTATATCATGTTCTTTGACTTTATTCATTTCACTGAAATTTCTATTTCCCCTTCTTCTCTCTCTTCCTACTGCCTTTAGTTACCCCAAACAGTCTTGCTTCTTCCCCCATATCATAAATATGTAAATACTTTTATAGATTTTTATATAATATGGAATTCACAGTTTAGGGATAATATAGTAGTAGTAGTTCTTATTTTGATTATTTTTTAAAATGTGGCGATTAGTAATTGCACATATTTTTTTCAGCCAAAGATTCTTTCTCCTACAAGGCAGAATAAAACTGCATTGAATGTATGTACCACATTACATTCATCCACTCATCGCTTGACAGTTAACCAAGCAGATTTAGTAGTATGTCTCATCAATAGCACAAGCAGTGAGCATAGATGGCAAGAATATCTGTGTTTAGCTATTATGGTGTTTTAAGTGTTCTTTGGATATAACAGGACACTATATCCTTATCAAATAACATGCTTTGAAAGCTGCTTTTTTTCCTCATTTTCTGCTTTTGATTTTCCTTTCTTGATTGCTGTTCTGCAACCTGAAGGGTTTCACCTCTTAAGAAATCTCAATTATGCTTTAAAAAATTACTTTTAATAATGTGTAAGCATATGTATCTGTGTGATAGCATCTCATGCAAGTGCTAGTGCCTGCCAAAAATAGAGCAGAACAGTAGTTCTCCTGGGGATGAGGCTAAGGAAGTTGTGAGCCACTAAACCTTGGTGGACACCAAACACAGATCCTCGGCAAGAGCAGTCTGTACCCTCAAATGCTGAGCCATTTCCCAACTGCCTTGTCTATAGTTAATTATTTCTTGTTTGGATATTGTTTCCCAAAAGGCCTTTGCTTAAGGTAGTAAAGATGTAGTTTTATATTTTATACTAAGCATTTTATAGCCTTAGCTCTTCTGTTTTATTACAGGATTCGTTTTATTAAATTCTATGTGATGTAATTTAGTGGCCCTAAATCTATGACACTTTTGTACATATCCACTTGTTCCAGAACCACCTACTCAAAATTTTACTTTCTGTTATAGAAGTGTTTTGGAACATGGTCAAATATTAATTGACCATAAATGTAAGAATTTATTTTTAAACTCTCAGTTCTATTCAGTCAATCCATAATTTTGTTCTTGGACCATTAACACAATGTCTAGAATACTGCAGGCATATTCAAATTGAATGTAAGAATGGTCTGCTTTCTTTTCATGATTTATTTCTGGGCCCCTTGCATTGGAGAATGAATTGTATAATCTTCCTGCCATTTTTTTCAAAGTACATTCATAATATTTCTATGGTGAAAGGACTGGCTCTCTAGAAAATTTGAGGAAATACTGCTTTATGACAATAAAAGATTTTTGAATCTTTAATACAGAAGAATTAATTCTTTGCTGCTTGATGCTATGCTTTATAATATCTAAGATGTAGACTTTGACATTTATTAATTATTATTTTTTGATTGTGTCAGGTTTTCAGGTAGCCCTGGCTAGCAGTGAACTTGCTATGTAGCCAAAACTTTAAGCGTTAAACTCCTAATCATTCTTCACCCATTTATCAAGTGCTGAGATTATAGTCATACATCACTTTGCCTGTCTCTGTTTAATATGTTTATAAATACTACATTTTTATAATATTGGGAATAATAATATTTCTGTTCTTTTTTCAAGATAGGGTTTCTCCATGTAGTTTTGATCCCTCTCCTTAATCATGCTCTGTAGACCAGGCTGACCTCAAACTCACAGAACTCTGCATGGCTCTGCCTCCTGAGTGCTGAAATTAAAGGCATGAACCACCACTGCCTGATCTTTTTTCTTTTCTCTTTAAAAAAATTATTTTCTTAATTTCATGGTTAGCATGCTCATTGTACTGTTGCATTGCATTAGTTATATTCATAATATCTCATCAAGATCCTTTATTTTCACTTCAAATAAAGCATCTATGTAGGCACACCTGGAAAATAAGTGCAAAACTTGTTAAGAATTGGTTGCATTTAGCATCAGAAAATTGTAGTTTATACTTGTGGGCAGCAAGTTTAATTCTAATAGTTTACCTCTGGTTTAAAGGGACAGGACTATCTGCATATGGAAGATTCCGAAAAAAATAAATTGATGGAAAATAGAAGAAACTGATTACTTAAGACACCTCATTCTGAAATATTTTTTATTCTGCTCTGTAATAGTAACTACATTCCCTACCTCTTTCATAGTAGAATTCTCACAATAAAACAAGTTTTATGTTGTTATTTACATTAAATAACAACGTGGATGTTCATTCTTCTAAGATGACAAATCTTTCTCTTTCTAGGACAGTGTAATTAACACACAAGAATATTTAAAATGTATAACATCTTATTGTAAGTGTACAAGATTTTGTAAATTCTATGAGAAAAATTCATAACTATATTTGTAAAAATATACACTAATATTTTGTCATACAGAGAAAAAATAACAGTATAAGTTCCTACTTCCTAATTTGGCTAATGTCACACAAGTTACTAATGTCTCCTGAGAGGTTATTTTTTTTCTTAAACTATACCATCAGTAATCATGAATGACGTTTTTCTATTATGCAAAACCTGATAATAATCAGAATCTGTGTTCTTAGTTTTTGTCTGATTTATCATCATAAATTAAATGTTCAGGAGGCTTAATTCAAGTCAAGGTTTTTATACACTAGTTTTCTTACAAAGCCAGAATGGAATACTCAAATCACCTTTAATATTCATGTTGGTACAGGAGTGAGGAAAAATGTCAAAGTAAGGCCTATGTGAATTCACTTTTTGTTCAGCTATGTTTGGAATATGAATGACTGCACATCTTCACATGGAATAGCAATACTATCTATAAAAATGATGACTGACTTACCATGATTTTACTTAAATAGATAATGATTTATCTAGATTTCCAGTCAAAAACAAACCTGAAAAATTACAGATGTGGAATATCATTTCTCACATAGGATGTGATTCACTGACACAAAACAAACAAACAAACAAACAAACAAAAAACTTTCCAAACTCAAGGTAGTTCAGCTCCTTTTTTTTTTTCCCCTGAGACTGAGCTTTCCTGTGTAGTTTTGGGTGCCTGTCCTGGGTCTCGCTCTGTAGACCAGGCTGGCCTGAAACTCAGAGATCTGCCTGGCTCTGCCTTCCTAGTGCTGAGATTAAATGCGCAACACTGCCAGGCCCAGCTTAAGTAGTTATTTTTAATATCAGGTTGTCTATGAACATAACTAGAAACAAACCTGTATGAACATAACTAGAAACAAACCTGTTTGTTTAGCCTGATATAAATATATCAATAGAAAAAGTACTGTGCTTTCATAAGCTGCAGCAAACTTTCTCCTTTGAAGGTTTAATGGAACTCCAAAAAGTTGAGACAGTTTTAAACTGGAATTTCAAATGGCTGTTCATACAGAGCAGTGAATCTACAAAGCAGAAAGTTAAAAATCATTTAACTTCATGTAGCAAGATTTCACTAAACACGTGTTTGAAAGAACTTGGGACTTACTTCTGACAGACTGAAGTCCCAGAATGAGAACACTTGTAAGAAATAGTTTAAGTAATCACTACCCAATGTTTCTGTTTGTTTCTAGCTGGTATCCCTACAAAACTGTATGTATTATCACTAAATAAAACTTCGCATACAGATATGTAAAACTCAACCATATCACCTATGAAATGGACTAAAATATACAGATATTTTTGTTTTAGATAAGGCATCGATCTCAGCTGAGTATTATTATAATATAATTATCAAGAGAGTAAACTATTGCTTTAAATTTAGGATCAAAGAAATTGTAAATATTGATAGCTAATTTGACAGTGCCTGGCAATGTTATGATTTCGACCCTTATAAGATTGCTGACTGGGTTAAAAGTTACCTTTTTGTTATTAGTGTTAGTATAAAAATCACTGCAAGTTTGGAGAGTAAATGAATCAAATAATAGCATTTTTATGTTTTTTAGAAATATAGGGAGATATTTTAAAAACATAAAAATTCTCTTCATATTTACCAATAAACTTAATTAATTTAATTCCATATAAAATAAACATCAAATATCTCTTTTAATTCTGTGTATGTGCCAGGCACTCTTTAAATACTGATTTGTATTCTTCATTTCCCTTAGGTCATGAGATGATTATCAGTAAAATCCTCAAGGTATACAAGAGGAAATTGAAGTGAGGATCAATGACCAAGGAGAAAATCCCCATATTTTAATATGGGGATTTTCACCCTTGAGTGACAACCAGTGCTGCTGCTGTGGAAACTCTTGAATTTTGACCTTTCTGTAGTTGAATTCCCATGTGCAACCCTGGTCTTCTGGTCACTTAAGCTCCTTTCTTTCAGACATTACTTACCTACATTTTATCTATCCAAACTCCAACTTTTAATAATTATTTTCTTCTGATCCATTGCAATTGGAGAAGTATCAATGGCATATTATCTTCAGAAGTTTGTGGTTCAACTATATTATTGAGTTCTCCTTTCAAGCAATAGAGCTGATTTGATTGAGTTAGTATAATTATCTTTAAAAACAGAATAGACAATTTATCAGAATATATTGATAACAGATTATGAAGTTATATGTACTCCCCTCCTCCACTGGGCACAGACTAATTGGTCATTTATATGTTGTCAACTGAAGAATAATGAAATGTATTTAATAATATGGAGAAAGAACTGATGGAATAGCACCTGGAACTATAATTTTTTCTAAGAAAAAAATTAAATTTAAACATAGGAATATTCTTGTCTAGTGATGTTAATAGTTAATGCAATAATAATAGTTTAAAAATAAATGAAAAGCTTTCCGAATGCATACAACTTAGTACATTATTCTAATGCCTACTGGTGATAATGAAAGTGATAATGTAATTGAAATTACTTTTAATCATGTGCCCACATTGTTCTGAGTTGTACATTAAGATCAAGAGAATATTTAATATTTGTTGAAAAACTGAAACTTTTGCATAGAGAAACTTCTTTCTACATAATACATCTTATTGTGGAGCCCTGACATCAGATGAGCACCACAGTTATGTTTCATAAAAAGCAAAGACAGCCATTCTTTGAAAGAATCTAACACATTTACCATTCCCATTCCCTGAGAAATTCAATCCTCTGAATGGTTAGTAGAGTGAAGCAAAGCTGGGATGCTTGCCCTTCCATGTACCAATAACTAGCTTTTTAAAATACAATAAGCTGAACTCTCAGACACAGTACCTCTCTTTCAGAAGCATTGAGACAACTAAAAAAAAAAGGAATAGGGAAATCTGACTTTTCTAGAACATTACTTGCTGCCATATGTTGATAACTGTCATCACTGAAGTATGTTGGAAAGTTTTCATGTAGCATATTTTTAACAGTTTTATATAATGGTGACTCAAATTATGATACTTAGAAGAATCAAAGCTTGATGGAGCAGAATGGCACATGTGGCCAGAAGGCAGAGAGAGACCATGTGACAGCTGGCTTATTGTTGCATTTCCCCATTTTTCCCCTCTAGCTGCACATCATTCAACTGGATCCTCTCTCCTGATTTTGTTCTCTGTGAAATCCACAGTTGAGTGTTACCACTGTCATAGCTGCTTCTCAAGCCAATCCAGTTGACAACCAAGAAAAATGCCACAGTGCTCATTGCTAGTTCAATTATGACTTACTTCTAACAAAACCAAATTGTCAATATTAAAATGTCATATCAGATGTTGTCACTGTTTTGGTTGATGATGATACAGTTTGATTTAAAGGAGATATTGGCAGTGTATTTTCATTAGTTGGATATTGATTGATTAGTAACTGACACAGAGTTGAGATATAGCTACATTATCATCATTATCCCTTTATGTTTCTATTTAATATCTTCATCTGTATACTCTATCTATATATTTATCTATACTTTCTCTTCATGGCTTTCCCAGCCTGCTTTTTTACAGAACTCACATCCACTAGTCTAGATATGGTACCACCAGAATGGGCTAGACTCTCCTCATCCATCACCCTATAATCCTTTCTCCCCATCTTCTGCAAGGTTCCAGAGCTCTGTCTAATGTTGGGCTATGGGTTTTCATCTGTTTCCATCAATTTATAGATGAAGTTTCTCTGATGATAATTGGGCTAAGCACCAACCTATGACTATTGCAGAATAACATTAGGCATCATTACATTGACATATTTTCCCCCTCCAGTTATATTTGGTTCTGTTCAAGGTCTCTGGTTCATTCAGCCTGTGGGTCCTGGTGCTCCATACAGTGTTGGTCTTATTCTCCTGGCATAGATTTTAGGCTAGATCAGTCATTGTAGCTGGAGAGTTTCTCTCCAGCTCCTGCCAAGCCCTGGCAGTCCTACAGCCCACTTATAAAATAAACACACAAATGCTTATATTATTTGAACTGTTTGGCCTAATGGCTGAGGCTTCTTGTTATCTAGCTTTTATATCTTAAATTAATCCATATCTATTAGTCTATAAGTTGCCATGTAGCTTGTGGCTTACCGGTACCTTACATCTCGCTTTCCATGGTGGCTGGCAGCATCTCTCTGACTCTGCCTTCCCAATTCTCCTCTCTGCTAGTCCTGCCTATATTTCCTGCCTGGCTACTGGCCAATCAGTGTTTTATTTATCAATCAATCATCCACAGCAAGTCATTGCTTGGCCACTCTCTCAATCTCTAGGCCATACTTACCCGGTCACATGCCATAGGCAGAAAAAACTATAGATAAAAGGTTATGTGGCTGGATTGGTTTCCCACTCATCCCACTTGAAGTTTTGCTTGGTCACATGAGATGGCCAGTTCAGGCTATGTATCTGCTATTGCTAGGAATCTTAGTGGGGGTCATTCTTGTAGATTTCTGGAAAATTCTCTTGTGCTTGTCTTTTACCTGACCCAGAAATATCTTCCCTTTCCAGTAGTTTCATTCAGTACTTTCTCCCTCTGAACCCCACCTCAACCTGATCACTCATGTTCCCATCACACCTACCCACAATTCACTCACAAAATCTCTTTTGTTCCCCTTTCCCAGAGATATCTAGAATTCCCCCTTCAAGCCCTATTTTTTAATCTACTATTTATGGGTCTGTGGATTGTGTCACATTTATTCTCTATTTTGCAGGTAATATCCAGGTATGAGTACTCACTCATGCCATATTGTTCTTACTGGGTCTGGGCTACCTTACTCAGGATTCTTTTTTTCTATCTCCATCCATTTGCATTCAAATTTCATATTGTCATTCTTTTTAACAGCTGGGTAATACCCCATTATGTATCTGTATGACATTTTCTTTATCCATTCCTCAGTCGAGGGACTTTCTGGGATCTGGCTATTCCAAATGAAGCTGCTGTGAACATACTTGAGCAAGTATTTTTGTGGTATGATTGAGCATCCTTTGGGTATATGACCAATAGTGGTATAGCTGGGTCTTGTGGTAGATTGATTCCCAGTTTTCTGAGAATCTGCCACATTGATTTCCAAAGTACTTGTACAAATCTCTATTCCTACCAGCAAAAGAGGAGTGTTCCCCTTGCTCCACATACTCTCCAGCATTAGATGCCACTTGTGTTTTTTAATGTAGCCATTCTGACAAGTTTAATATAGAATCTAAGAGTCTTTTTAATTTTTATTTCCCTGGTTGCTAAGGATGTTGAACATTTCAAGTGTTTCTCTACTATTAGAGATTCCTCTATTGATAATTCCCTGTTTAGGTCTTTATTTCATTTTTTAATTGGATTATTTTGTTTATTGATGTCTAATTCTTGAGTTCTTTTTATATTTTGTAAATCAGCCATCTGTCAGATGTGGGGTGGTGAAGATTTTTTTTTTCCATTCTGTAGGCTGCCATTTTGTCCTATTGATAATTTTCTTTGCCTTACAGAAACTTTTCAGTTTCATGAGGACCCATTTATTAAGTGTCAATCTTAGTGTTTGCTCTACTTATGGCCTGTTTTTGAAGTTGTCCCCTATGCCAATGTGCTCATGGCTATACCTCTGGTATTTCTTTTGTTATACAGTATTGTTTTAGCTCTCCTGTGTATTATATTTTTTCATATGAAGTTGTGTATTGTTCTTTCAAGGTCTATAAAAGATTGTGTTGGTATTTTAATGGGTATGGCACTGATTCAGATTTCTTTTGATAAGTTGACATTTTTATTATGTTAATCATACTCATCCATGATCATGGATGATCTTCCATCCAAAGCATTTTCTTAACTTCAGTTATCCTGGGATCCAGCCTCAGCTTGTGCTCAGGTCTTGGGAAGGGGAAGAGGTGTCCATACAAGGAAAAGTTCTGACCACCAAATGAATTGCACTCAAGTGATCCTGAATATCTCAAGACATTGTTATTTATATGTTAAGAATGTTTATTCTACCAGGCTTACATGAACATCTTTATTATTGACTTGTGTTTGGGGTATTAAGAAATACATCATATTTTAAGAAATACATCATAATGATTATAAAAGCCACCATTGTTCCCTTTCTGCTTTGCAGCTGGAGAGTTTTTTTTCTCCAGGTCCTTCTAAGCTCCTGCAGTCCTGCAATCCACCTATAAAATAATCACTCAGAAGCTTATATTACTTATAAACTGTATGTCTGTGTGGCTCAGGCTTCTTGCTATCTTGTCCCTATATCTTAAATTAACCCATTTCTATAAATCTGTACATTGCCACATGGTTCATGGCTTGTCTGTACTTTACATCCTTCTACTCATGGGCAGTGGCTGGCAGTGTCTCCTGACTCAGACTTCCTGTTCTCAGAATTCTCCTCTCTCTTTGTCCCTCCTATACCTTTTGCCTGGCTACTGGCCAATCAGCACTTGATTTATTAACTGCTTTGGGATGTTCTGTATGTTAAATGTGTTGCTCTGATTGGTTAATAAATAAAACACTGATTGGTCAGTAACTAGGAAGGAAGTATAGGCAAAACAAGGAGAGAAGAAAATTCTGAGAAGTGGAGGGCTGAGTCAGAGAGACACTGCCAGCCACTGCCAGCCACTGCCATGAGAACATGGTAAGATACTGGTAAGCCACGAGCCATGTGGCAATTTATAGACTAATAGAAATGGATTAATTTAAGATATAATAACTAGATAACAAGAAGCCTACCACATCCATACAGCTTGTAAGCAATATAAGTCCCTGTGTGTCTACTTGGTTGGGTCTGAGCACTTGTGGGACTGGCAGGTGAGAGAGATTTGTCCTGACCTGACCATGGGCCAGGCAGGACTGGAGAAACTCTCAAGCTATAATTAACCAATCAGAACAACACATTCTCAGCATAGAGAACATCCCACAACAATGCTTCCCCAAATACACTTTTCTGCTCTCTACATAACCTTATTCGAGTTTAGCATTTTTGCCAGTTTAACTAAATATCAAGGCAGGCACATCCTGCTCTTGCAGCATTTGTGGCAGCTGGAGGTGATTTGCAGCTACAAAGTTAAAAATAATAGACATAGATACACTGTTCGGTGAACAACAATATTTCAAACCCAAACAATTCTTTCATGTCTGAAAGATATGCTTTTATATAGTTCTGTTTTCTATAAGAGGTCTCATGTCCCAAACTCTATAAAAGGCAGACTTTGATAAGGCACTCTTTTCGCATCCCACTATGCCAATACTTCTACCAATAAAAGCTCTTATGTATAGTAAAGCCCCATCCCATGTTTAACGTTGCATTTTTCCCATTGGATCATACTAGTTCCTATTATTGATTATATATGCTCGGTGTCTAGCGAAATTACTCTCAACAGGTGGCACTATATGTGTATGTATAATCCCAAGGCTTTTTCCCTAGTGTATCTGTGCTTGCCTTACTCTGCCTACCAGAACTGTGAAACATGGTTAATGTTCCAAGAGTTGTTTTGTCATATGTAGCTAATTGTCTCTAATGAGTACAGAAAAGTTCCCAGGATTAGGAGTTGTGGTCAACAATTTCAGATAAGAATTTGAGAAACATTTGCCTCCTACTGAATCTTAGGAGAAAATATTTGAGAAACAACAGGATTTCTGGGGAAAATCACAGCTGTTGCATGTGTGACTAACAAAGTAAAACTAAAAAACACACAAAGAATCAACCATATAATGAGAGAGAAAAGAGCCTGCAAGCTATATGAAAATTTCAAACTCCTATGTTGTTCAGTGCTCTACTGGTCCTTGCAAATGAGAATCCAGTTCCACAGGCACTTTGTCCTGAGGAAGCCTGTGTGAATAGGTAGTCATATGTTGATCCAAGACTAGATTGCACAGCTCTCAACAAGGTTACCTCATCTCAGATGACATTAACTTCTATCAAATTGACATAAAAATATCCAACACATGTACTTAGCAGGTTCTTTTGTGTAGTGTTCCTCAATTTATTGAGATCAATTGCCTGATTGAATGATAAAATCACTTGTCTTTAATTACAGCCCTTTTGAAAGAGTCCAGGTCATAAATATTTGCATACACATAAGTTCAGCAAATAATAATCACTCCTTAAAGGAAGAAACAATGTGTGAGACTTGAGGCAGATATTGTGGTATACTAAGAAGTTCATGTGAACAGCATTCAAGTCTGTGGATTCTTGAAGTAATTATGTCAAAAAGGTTAGAAGACAGTGTCCTTAAAGCCTCTTAATACCATCACACTTGAAGATCCAAATGTAATCAGATTATTAAAGTATTTCCCCCCCCAATTAAAAAATTTAATTTACTTTTTGTAATATTCATCAAAGAATTAAAGGCTTTGCCAAAAATTATAAACCTTATTGTTTGAAACACATCAAACATCTATTTAAATACTGAAATGTTTATGTATCTACTTTGTATGTAGGCTTTTTCTGAATGTATTAATGACATCAAACTTTATATCATGTCTAGTTTAGATTATTAACACTTTATTAATATAATAGTAATGAAAGCTATTTTAAGAAGAGAACCTTTGTTGAATTTATTAGGATTCTTTTACAGGAAAGGTATTATACTAACCTGTTATTCCTTCAGCTTGATGACTTCCAGGGAACATGCACAGTAAGTGACCTGTAACATGGAGTGGAAGTGTTGCCTTACCCATGGTCCTTATAAATCAAAAGATTGAAAACAATAATTTCAAGCAGAAAATATTTTTAAAGTCTTAGGTTTTACTTTTACTTCAAAATGTGTGGTTGTGTAATCCTTTTTGTAGTGACTTTATTGGCTATTTATGATGGTAGCTTTCAATCTTTCTGGAAAAGATGAACACTGTGCTTGTGCAAAGTTTTTAATGTGAGAGGAAAAAAGTGACTAAAGAATCTGGGAGAGCTGTACATGTAGTTTTATGAAGTAAATTTTATGTGATATTAAGTTATAAATTGACTCAGAATTTTCAGAATAAACATAACCTAAAAGTTGAAACATATTTTTAAGCAAAAGAGACAATAATTCAAAAGTTTTAAGGCATTATGTAAAACACCAATAAACTTAAAAGTTAAAAATTATTTTTTGCACAAAACAGATTACAAATAATATGTTAAAAACTAAAAAAAAGATTGAAACTAGTCTTCACATTGTATGTCATAGACTTCACATAACTGGACAGTATAGAAGGCAGAGAAACTTTCATGAATATATGGAAGAAAAATGGACTCTAACCCAGGACCTGGCTGAAGGATTTTGCAGCAGAGTATCAAGGATTCATGCACTATTAGCAGCTGTTTCATATTTTTTTCCCCTTGGCAGCAATAAACTTGCACTTTTCTTGAAATCTCACTGAAAACTCTATTTAAAGGAAAGAACATATTCTAAGTCCTTGTGCAGGAGTTGCAGCTTCAGGCTTCACCTAATTGGACTATAAATCCACCCAAAGCACTTGCAGAGCCAACCCACATTCTCTCTTATAGATTGAGAAAAAGAAAAACACCATAGCAACCTTTTAAATATTAATACATTTTATAGATGACCAATAATAAATATTTTATTATTAATAATATATAATTAATTCTTTGATAATTTAATACAATGTAATTTAAACATTCATCTTTCCCTCAACTCTTCTCAGATGTACCTTCTGCACTCTGACCTCCCTACCAACCTGATCTTGAATCTCCTCCATTTTGAAACCTACTGAGTTCACTTGGTGTTTCCCAACTATTCTCTTCTGAGAGGGGTCTGCCATGATTTGTGCTTGACCTACCAATAGTTATACCATTAAAGAAAACTGACTCTTTCATTACCAGTGGCAAGCAAATGCCAATATCTCCTTAGTTTCTGGTGAAATTTTGTGCCAATCTCCTCTTCTCACTCTATGCTGGGATTTTCAACCTGGTAATCATCTGGAAGATTCATCAATATTGGATAACTTTAAAGGTACTGAATGGTGCTTTGCATACTACGGGAGGAGAAAAATAATCATTTTTCTCACTCAGTTTTAAGCATTTTGAGCTACCACAAAAAACTGGCTTGACAAGATACCAACACTGGTGCAGTAATGGAAATATTGTTATGGCAGTAACCAACCACTTTCTGACTTGATCAAAGGCCTACACAATGAGATGAAAGCCATTTCTGGCATTGTTAACAGAAAAAAGGACCTGAGTATAGATAAGTTGTTGGTGTTATGATAGAGCCTAATATGATTATTCTGCTAAATTGAGGCTGCATTAAAATGGCTTGTTATACTCACAGATGATTGCATTTCAAAGCTCTCACCAGAGAAGCTTCTTCTTATAATAAATGGGAACCAACTGGTCAGTGTGTAGGAAATAACTGACTGGAATTCTCATACCTTAATACAATGCAGTACTACACCCCTCTACATAGTGTTTAAACATCTTCATGAAAAAATGGTTGGGGTGATTGTAAGACTCAGAGGTAGCAGATACTTCAAATTTCTTTCTGATACTACTGAGAAGTTTTACATATGAACACACAGTGATTGTAACATTTTTGAAAGATTTATGTAAGCTTAAACTTAACTTTTTTTTTGAAATTTAATTTGAAAGTCTCCAAAATTGTATATTTGGCTAATGGTAACACAATTAATTGTGTGTTTTGCATTGAACAGCTATTATCCAAACTTGGATATGCCTATTTCTCCTGCACCCATTTGGATGAGTCTAGTTTGCATTTGAGCATTCCAAGATCTCCTGGTAAACTGGGGAGGGGGTGGGGTGGGTGGGAACATGAGGGATCAGGCTCAGGGATGGACAGAGGGAGAGAGTGTAATGAAAGAGATTTCATGATGAGGGGGCACTTGGGGGTTAGGGAGAAACCTTGTGCCAGGGATATTCCCAGGGAATCCACAAGGATGACTCCAGCTAAACTCATAGCAGTAGTAGAGAAGTTGCCTAAACTGGCCATCTTCTGTAATCATATTGGTGACTACCCTAATTGTCATCAGAGAACCTTCATCCAGCAACTGATGGTAGCACATGCAGAGATCTACAACCAAGCACTGGGCCAAGTTCTGGGATCCTGTTGAAGAGAGGGAGGAAAGATTCTAAGAGCCCACAGAAACAACTAACCTGGACTCTTAGGAGCTCATGGACTCTGGACTGGTAGCTAGGTAGTCTTCATGGGACTGACCTAAGCCCTCTACGTATTTGGGAAAGTTGTGCAGTTTAGTCTATTTGTGCAGCTCCTAGCAGTGGGATTGGGGCCTGACTCTAGTGTTTGATCTTGATTTTGGATTGCTATTCCACATACTGTGTTGCCTTGCATGGCCATAATAGAAAGGGAGGAGCTTAGTCTTACTTGCATTTGATATGCTTTGTTCACACTCAAGGGAGGCCTGTGCTTTTCTGAACAGAAGTGTTAAGAGGAGAGGGATATAAGGAGAGGAGGAAAGGGAAACTGTGATTTAGGAGGTAAAATAAGTGAAAAAAAAAAAACTAAAAAAATAAAAAGATATCTCTAATACCAGTCTCCATCTCTGCTTCATAAACTTGCTAGTCTTGAGTTTATTTTCATGGTAAAAATTCAAATCTATGTTTATCCTAATTTGAGATCCCTAAAGGTTCCAATGAATTTCTCTGGAATTCCTTGGGGTTGTACTGTGAAGCTGTGCCTCTGTTCTCTCACTGTTCACATAATAGAAATACAAAGAATCATCAGTAAATTTATGAAAATAATTAGCTCACAATGGTAGAAGAGTAAATTAAAGTTTATTTTCTTTAAAAAATAAAAAGATTGAAAAAAATCTATATAAAGTCCTTGAAAAGATGGCTATTTTTAAAAAAACGACACATTACCTAGCTTTAAAATGGAAGGAAACCGTTCCATTCCCACAATATAGTTGGGCCTGAATAACATTACATTAAGTGTGATCAATGCACCCAAAAGGACAAAAACTGCATAATAACACATACTAAAATATTAAACTCAAGAAGCAGAGGAAAGTAGTGATTTCCAGGGCAAGGAGAGGGACAACGGCTGGATCCTCTCCAAAGAGCTTAGACTTTCATCAAGAGCAGAAGAAAAAAATCCTATTCCCTGTAGTGAATGATCATTGGTTGGGTATATTAAAAACTTGCCATGATGACGGAACTCATATCCATATCAGAAAAAAGTTATTATTGATAACATAAATGCAGAGAATGTAAGAAGAGCTATGGATTTGGGAGATCACTACAAGGCATCGATTATGCTCATGTTTTTGTGATGTGTGCTTATCTCCAAACTCATTCATCTGTACACTTTAAATAAGTGAAGATTTGTATGTATGACAGCTACATGTCAATAAAATCTTTCTCAAAACATACATAGAAACCCATATATATATGTATACATATATATGTATATATATATTTGTAAATATATATATATTTGTAAATATATATATATATATATTTGTAAATATATACATATATTTGTAAATATATGTATATATTTGTAAATTGCTACTGAAAGGAATAACTGATGATAAAAACTTAGGTATTATGCAATTCATTTCTGCTTATCAGCTATGTTGCATCTATGTCAAATAAGAAGTCAGGGAATATGCAGTACATTAAATATCTCAGGGCACAAGCGTTCATCCAGAAACATAATTTCCACTGAAGATGATCAGAGGTTACCAGTTTTGTCAAGGGTCAGGTTTATTAGAAAGGATGTAGGATGGCTACCATCACAGGTTAAATATGATTACAGGAAACAAACTCATGACATGGTTGAAAAATGACCATGACGTTCAGTTTGATATATACATGGGAGAAAATAGGATGCTTTTATTTTCCAGTTACTGGGTTCATTTTTGCAAAGATTAAATTAACACATTATGTATGTAGGTATATATGGAGATATATTTATAGTTATAGGTAAGTATAGCTATAGTTGGTTAGATAGATAGATAGATAGATAGATAGATAGATATAGATTTTTATGTAGCAAGTATAAGACACCTAAGTATAATATTATTTTTATATTCCCAACTACATATATTGTTTGTGTGTTGTTGTGTTAAACAGCGAAAGGATGACATAAGAAGTTTTGAGTAATTACTTGAAGATGCAAACACAGCTTCATTCTTATGTCCTTATGAAAACTGATGATTGCAGTGCCAGAAGAAAATAATTGTTGGGCATAGGACATTAAAATTATGTGAAATATTGATGCCCAGTTAGAGGGAAATTGGCCAGACATGCTTGCTCAGATCACCAGAATCTCTGCATCCTTGTCTCTTAAGAGGTAAGCATATTTCTTTCTTAAAGTACAGGAAAAGCATTTCTGGAGGAGAGCTTCATTACTTGGCATGGAGTAAGGTCAACTCAGAATTTGACCTTTTTGCATGAGACTAGATGTAAAAGGCAGGTGGAAATGAATTCAGCTATTGCTGCCTTTTTGTTTGTTTGTTTGTTTTTTGTTATCTGAGAGCTAAGAGTCACAATTTGATATTGCAAGTTATGAAATGCAACAATCTACAGACTATTAATGCCAGGTTTTTATTTCCATTCAGATGAACAGTACAGATTAGGTACTTGTATAATTTGCAGGAGATAAGTCTGAAGAAAGTTGGGAATATGTACATCACCAAAAAAAAAAAAAAAAAAAGAGAGAGAGAGCTTTTCTTTTCATAGAAAGTGAGATGAATTTATACATATTAACCTAAATAGCAATTTCAAGGGGAAAATTTTGTCAGCCTAAACAACTGGATCTCTATGATGTCACACAATGTAAAGTAACAACAAAACAATATATATGAAAATTATCTGAGCAATTTGGTTAAAGGAATATGATTTCTATAGTCACATTGATCATATAGATTAACTTCGAATGTATTACTGCTATCTTTGAAAGCCTTTCTTTGCACATGAACAAGAACCAATCTAGATTATTTTCTAGAGATATCATTATAGTTAAGTCATATTATACTTCCACTGTAAATATAAATTTTTTTGGTAATTATTATCTCAGTTGTACCTATGTACTAGTATAATTAAATAATTCAAGACATAGGTACAAAGCACATTGATTAAATCAACAATTTTCCAATCCTAGAAAGTAAACACAGCTTTGAAATTTTTCTTCCACTGGCTGATAATTGATGGAACAAGCTGTTGGATGTTATAGGATATCCACCAGCAAAGATTATATGGATATGTGTCTAAGCTATAGATTGTCTTAGAAATCCAGCTACTACACTGAGTGTTTGGGATCCCAGTGTAGCTCAGAGTCATTCTCAGGGCAAGCTTTTAATTACAGAAAAACATTGCATGGTCTGACATACCTCACTTAATCAATATGGCACTTGCATAGAAAATTGGGAATCAATTTCCCCAAGACCCAGCTGTAGCACTCTTGGGCATATACCCAAGGAATGCTCAATCATACCACAAGGGCATTTGCTCAGCTATGTTCATATCAGCATTGTTTGTAACAGCCAGAACCTGGAAACAACCTAGATGCCCTTCAACTGAAGAATGGATAAAGAAAATATGGTAGATATACACCATGGAGTACTACTCAGCAGAGAAAAACAATGATATCATGAGGTTTGCAGGCAAATGGATCGATCTAGAAAAAATCATCCTGAGTGAGGTAACCCAGACTCAGAAAGACAAACATGGTATGTGCTCACTCATAGTAGGATACTAGATGTAAAACAAAGATGACTAGACTGCTACACAACTCCAGGGAGGCTACCCAGAAAACGGGACCCTAGGAAAGACCCAAGGATCACCCAATGACAGAGAAATGGTTGAGAGCTACATGAACAACCTGGATGACAGTGGGAGTAATGAAGTTCAAGGTTTGAGGGAAAGAAAGCTTAGGGGAGCAGGAGATCCCAGCTGGATCAAGAACAGAAAGGGAGAACAAGGAATAACAGACCATGATAAATGATGACCACATGAGGACAGGAATAGGCAGAGTGCTGGAGAGATACCTAGAAATCTACAATGATACATCCTCTGTAGATTTCTGGCAATGGTTGAGAGAAAGCCTGATCTGACCCAGTCTGGTGATCAGATGGCCAAACACCCTAACAATCATCTTGGAACTTTCATCCAATAACTGATGGAAGTGGATGCAGAGATCCTTGGCCAGGCCCCAGGTGGAGCTCCAGGTGTCCAACTGTTGAGAAAGAGGAGGGACTGTAAGAGTGTGAATTGTTGAGACCAAGATTGGAAAAGCACAGGGACAAATAGCAAATGAATGGAAGCACATGAATTATGAACCAAAGGCTTTGGAGCCCCAGCTGGATCAGGCCCTCTGGATAAGTGAGACAATTGAATAGCTTGAACTGTTTGGGAGGCACCCAGGCTGTGGGACCGGGACCTGTTCTTAGTGCATGAGCTGGCTGTTTGGAACCTTGGGCCTATGCAGGGACACTTTGCTGACCCTGGAAAGAGGGGACTGGACCTGCCTGTACTGAATCCACCAAGTTTAAATGAATCCCCAGGGGAGTCTTGGCCCTGGAGGAGATAGGAATGGAGGGGAGGGGTTGGGGGAAAAGTGGGGGTGGGGGTGGGAGGGGGGAGGACAGGGGAACCCATGGCTGATGTGTAAAATTAAAACACAAATATAGTAAATAAAAAAGTTAAAAAAAAAAAAAAAAACAAAAAAACAAGCGCTAGCCAAAAGTGGGACTACAGAAGCCAAGAAGCTAAGGACCATTCCCCATTCCCTTCCCTATTTCCTACCCTATTCCCTACCCTATTCCCTACCCTCAACCGTTTAGGGACTTTGCCAGAACTATCGACTTTGGTGGATTAGGTCTTTGTTTTTCTTCTAGAAGATGTTGCTTCCCATGTGTTGGTTTTCAAGGCCTAAATGGTACTTCCAGCATAGTGTCACTTGTGCTAAGTTCAGAGACCTACTAAATTCCCTGTTACAAAAGGTAGCACATGACTTTTACTAAGGCTAGAAGGCAATTCTTTTGTTACCCAGGGTAGTGCAGGTTTTTTTACCCAGTTCCAAACTTTATCCTTTTTAAATTTTGTTTCTTTGCATATTTGCATGTGGATGCAATAGCCCTCTTGTTCATCCACAAGAACAGGAGGTCTAATGACTAAAAGTTGTGTATCAGACATGCAAACCAATACTAGTTATACAATCTATGGTACCAACTGGAGTAACAGCTAGAGAATTGTAGTTTCATTATGATCTGGTTCCTATGCTAAATGATAAATGTTACCAAGACCTAAAAACAATACCTAAAAAGAAACACATACACACACACACACACACACACACACACACACACACACACACACACAGACACACACACGACCAGCTCAGCTACCACCCAGGCCCACAGGCTCATATCCTGGGCCTTAGGTTGGCCTACTCTACAATCTAGACCATCTATTACCTGCTGGAATGTGTGAAGGGACTATCCTGGGGAACAATAACCACAGGATCTTCATGACTCTGGGCAACAGGAGAGTATGTGAAAGGAGTTTCAGTAAGAGCTCAGAGATGATGGAGTGCCATAGTCCTTGAACCAGACCAATTACTCATATCAGTGAGCATTTTGTGGGTGGAGCTAAAGGGAAAAATTAGCAGATAATATGATAGTATATATAAGTGACCATAAAATTTCCGCAGGTCAACTCCTCCACTGATAAACACTTTCATCAAAGTAGGAGTATGTAAAGTTAACTTGCAAAATCAGCCTTTCTATATATCAATGACAAACCAACCTAGAAAGAAATTACAGAAGTATCACCTTTCACAAATAGCCTCAAATATCTTAGGTACTCTCACCAAACAAGTGAAAGACTTGCATGACACAAACTTCAAGACGTTGAATAAATAAGTTGAAGAATGTATCACAAGATGGAAAGATCTTTCATGCACATGGATCTGTAGGATTAATGTAGCCAAATGACAATCCTAAGAAAAGCAAACTACAGAGTCAATGAAATCCCCCTCAAAATTCCAATGCAGTTCTTCATAGAACTTCAAAGGACAATTTTCAGCTTCATATGGAAACACACACACACAAAAAAAAAACAAACAAACAAACAAACAAAAAACCCTTAGGTAGTTAGAAACACTCCTGAAAGATAAAAACTACTGTTGGTGGTCTTACCATTACTGATTCAAGTTGTACTACAGAGCTATAGTAATAAAAAAATGGTATTGGTTCCATAGCAGACAAGGGGATCAATAGAATATAATTCAAGATCCAAACATAAATCCACACACCAATGGACATCTGATTTTAGATGAAGAATCCAGAAATACACAGCATCTTCAAAAGAGTGGCAATAGTCTGTGGATGGCTATATGTAGAAGAATCCAAATTCAGCCACAGTAATCGGCCCATATAAAATAACCTCTACATGGATCAAAGACCTCCACATTAGGTCAGATGTCTGAAAATGAAGGAGGAAAATGTCAGAGATAGACTTGAACTCATTGGCAAAATTTCTATATTTCTACCTGTTGACTGAAGAGCCTGTGCCCCCAAACCAGGATCTGTGAATATTCCACTCCTTTTCTGTTTCAAATGCATTTAATACAAAAAGTCGAACTGTGGGCTGGGAACATAGCTCAGCTGAGAGACTGCTTGTCTAGCATCTGTAAATCGTGCATCTGACCACCAGAAGCCCCATAAACTGGGTGAAGTGTACATGTATGGAATACCAGCACATAAGAAATAGTCAGTGCTATGAATATCGCTCTGTATAAATAAAATGCTGATTGGCCAGTAGCCAGGCAGGAAGAATAGGTGAGACAAGCCGAGAAGAGAATTCTGGGAATAGGAAGGCTGATTCAGGAGACGCTGCCAGCCACCACCATGAGTACCAACATGTAAGATACTGGTAAGTCACAAGCCATGTGGCAAGGCATAGATTTATAGAAATTGGTTAAATTAAGATATAAGAATTAGATAACATGAAGCCTGCCATGGCCATACAGTTTGTAAGTAATATAAATCTCTGTGTTTACTTGGTTGGGTCTGAGTGGCTGAGGGACTGGTGGGTGAGAGAGATTTGTCCTGACTGTGGGCTAGGCAGGACCAGAAAAATTCTAGGTACAAGTCAGGAAGATTTTTTTTTTTAAGTCTTTTATTTCACATACCAATGCTCTCAAATTTAATGGCTCACACTTTTCTTTTTTCCTTTTTGGCAGTATGAGGAAATTAGCTCTGTTTCCTGGCAATTAGTTAGAAGTCCTTCATTTTCACTCTGTTGAAGACTGAAGGACAAATCAGTGATAATAGAATCCAGCATTTGGGTAGTCAGCTAAGAATCTTGTCTTGGAGTCATTTATCATGGAAATGGTGCCTGCTCTTTAAAAATAATGCAAATTTGAAAACAGCTTTCTACATGATTGAAGCCTTTGTCAATAGCCTACCACAGCATAAGACAAATGTTAACTTTATTCTGAAGTGATAGATTACTTTGGGAATGGTCTAATTAGATGAATGTATATATTTGTACATATTCCAAATCTTCTCTTCACAACTTACATCTTATATGCATCTTATATTCACACTCCTCTAAAACTTAGTAGACTAAAACTTTCATTAATTTTCTTCTGTGGAAAAAAAAACAAAATATCTGCAAATTATATATGTTTTTGGTTTCTATCAACCTACAATTTTGTCAGTGTTCTAAGAAAGTATTAGCATTCTAGGAAAGTGTCTACATGAATTATATTAAGCAAATTCAGAAAGTTTAGGGTTGATTACATGTATAATGCTGGGTACATGGATACTCTAAAAGAGAAAACAAAGTTATTATTCTGTACAATTTCAAAACCTTAATGTTTTTGTTTTTAATAGAATCTAAGTATGCAGTGTATGGGTTTTAATGCAAACAATATTAAAAAGTCCGGAGCTACTCCCTGTTGATCCTTATTCCTAAACCATCAAATAAATAAATAAATAAACAAACAAACAAACAAACAAACAAATAAATAAATATACCAAAGATCTATCAAAAGGACACAGGACACAAAACTTGTTTAAATAATGGCAATACACTAAGAATTAGAGATTAATTTCAATTAGCAAATCTATTTATATTAGTCAATAAAATATAGTTGATCATATTTAAAATATTGCAACAAATTTTAAATTATTTCTTATTTTACTTTGTGGTTATTATATATCTTGTCAAGTTATTAAAATAATCTATTTCATTAAACCTAAATACAGAGCTCCTCTTATTGCATGATTATTAAGTTCTCACAGTAATTCTTATTCTTTCAATCCTCAAATATATATATAATGTCATTGTTTCAGCTAAACAACTCCAAATATACAAGTGCATGTGATTGAGATGTCACACCCCAGTACTTTGTGCCAGCTTCTAAGTCTTCCTGGATGTCTCAGTTGGCCATGTATTTATTGCTCACAAACCTTTCTCTGCTTCCATCCTGTCTCCTGACTATTGGTTACTCTCCTGCTGTGATCAAAATGTGGACCAATGGAATCGAATTGAAGACCCTGACATTAATCCACTCACCCATGATCATATAATTTTTGACAAACAAGCCAAAACTGTACAATGGATAAAAGAAAGCATCTTCAACAAATGGTGCTAGAAATAACTGGATGTCAACATGGCTGCAAATAGATCCATATCTGTCACCATGCACAAAACTTAAGTCCAAGTGAATCAAAGACCTCAACATAAATCCAGTTACTCTGAACCTGATAGAAGAGAAAGTAGGAAATAGTCTTCAACGTATTGGCACAGGAAATCATTTCCTAAATATAAGGAAGCACAGACACTGAGAGAAACAAACAATCAATGGGACCTGTTGAAACTGAGAAGCTTTTATAGAACAAAGGACACTGTCAACAAGACAAAGTGACAGCCTACAGAATAGGAAAAGGTCTTCACCAATCCCACATCTGACAGAGGGCTGATATCCAGAATATATAAAGAACTCAAGAAATTAGACATCAAAATGCCCAACAGTCCAATTAAGAAATGGGCTATAGAACTAAACAGAGAATTCTCAACAGAAGAAGTTTAAATGGGTGAAAGACATTTAAGGAATTGCTCAACATCCCTAAATACCCAGGAAATGCAAATCAAAAGGACTCTGAGATACACCTTACACCTGTCAGAATGGCTAAGATCAAAAACACAGAAGACAGCTTATGCTGGAGAGGATGTGGAACAAGGGGAATTCTCCTCCACTGCTGGTGAGAATGCAAGCTTGTACAGCCACTTTGGAAATCAATATTGTGCTTCCTTAGAAAATTGGAAATCCATCTCCCCCAAGACCTAGCTATACCACTCTTGGGCATGAACTCAAGGAATGCTCAATCATACCACAAGGGCATTTGCTCAGCTATGTTCATATCAGCATTGTTTGCAATAGCCAGAACTTGGAAACAACCTAGATGCCCATCAACTGAAGAATGGATAAAGAAAATGTGGTACATATACACAATGGAGTACTACTCAGCAGAGAAAAACAATGACAATATGAGGTTTGCAGGCAAATGGATCGATCTAGAAAAAATCATCCTGAGTGAGGTAACCCAGACTAAGAAAGACAAACATGGTATGTGCTCATTCATAGGAGGATAGTAGATGCAAAACAAAGATGACTAGACTGCTACTCACAACTCTAGGGACGCTACCTACAAAACAGGACCCTAAGAAAGACATAGGGATCACTCAATGACAGAGAAATGGATGAGATCTGCATGAAAAACCTGGACATGAGTGGGGGTAATGAAGGGCAAGGTTGGAGGGAAAGAAAGTTTAGGGGAGCCGGAGATCCCAGCTGGATCAAGAACAGAAAGGTAGGACAAGGAATAACACACCATGATCAATGAAGACCATATGAGTACAGGAAGTAGCAAAGTGCTAGAGAGAAATCCACAAAGATACCTCCACTGCAGACTACTGGAAATGGTCAAGACAAAGCCTGAACTGACCTAGTCTGTTGATCAGATGGCCAAACACCCTAACTGCTGTGCTAGGAACTCTTATTCAATAACTGATGGAATTGGATGCAGTGATCCTCGGCCAGGCCCCAGGTGGAGCTCCAGGAGTCCAATGGTCGAGAAAGAGGAGGGACTATGAGAGTGTGAATTGTTGAGACCAAGATTGGAAAAGCACAGGGACAAATAGCCAAACTAATGGAAACACTTGAATTATGAACCAAAAGCTATGGAGCCCCCAATTATATCAGGCCTTCTGGATAAGTGAGACAATTGAATAGCTTGAACTGTTTGGGAGGCATCCAGGCAGTGAGACCAGGACCTGTCCTTAGTGCATGAGCTGGCTGTTTGGAACCTGGGGTTTATTTGGGTACAATTTGCTCAGCCTGGAAAGAGGGGACTGGACCTGCCTGTACTGAATCTACCAAGTTGAGCTGAATTCCCAAGGGAGTCTTTGTCCTGCAGGAGATGAGAATGGGGTGAAGGGGTTGGGGGGAAGGTGGGGGGGGGGGCAGGAAGGGGAAGGACAGGGGAACCCATGGATGATATGTAAAATTAAAACACAAGTATCCATAAAAAAATAAAATAAATATTTTTTTTTAAAAAAAGAAATAAAACAGAGAAATGTTACTGGGAATTCTCTGTTGTCTTCAATTCATTGTTCTAAATTGTGTTGTATAAATGTAGAACATCTTTACATCTTTTTTCTACTTTTTCCTCCTAAATTCTTTAAATTACAATCAGTTTTCTCTTGTGCAATGTCATTGACATCTTTGTGTCCCATATACCTCTATGGTTGGGAACACAGGAAAAGAATCCCTAAGCATGTAGGGAATATCTGTCCCTTTTACCATGGCTTTATGGCTATCCTGAAGAAGCATGGAGCCACAAGCAACAGGTAGCCATCGAAGTTGTTACTCAGGATTGCCTAATGACCTTCACTAAGATGCACCATCTAATAAACAGAACTTCACTTATCATTATGTGACTAAAGCTAACAAGCCAAATAAATGCCTTACTGTATATATGTAAAATATGTAAGTAAATAAAATATAAAGGAGAGAGATAAAAAAAAAATATTTCACTCAAGGGAATGAAATGCAGAATAGCATCACTGAGCTCTCCTGTGCATCAAAAACCCCAACTTAACAATGTTCAATGAGACTTTTATTATTCCATGGTTCCTTATCAAAATGCTAAGTACACACTATTTCTTCTAAGTATTCATACAAACAGTAAAAACATTCACAGATTTCAAAGCAAGTTAGCTGTTTTCCATAAACCAGTTGGTAGAGTTAATTATTGCCTTTTATATACTGCTTGAGAATAGGTGATTCTTTGTTCATTTATTTGGCATATGTTACATTCAAGGTATGTTTCCTAGTGTTGCTGATGTGGACATTAATGATACGTTATAAATGTGGGATTCATGTATTTGCTCTGAATTTACAATGAAATATTCTAGAATGTAGAAATGGAATAACCTATACTTGTGGCATTGAAACTTTACCTGTCTTGGAGATTATTTAAACTGTGAGGAATCGATAAGGTCTGCAATATGAGCAGATCTTTAATATAAGCAGAGTGTGTTTGTCTGTCTTCTGTGAGCCACAGAGAAAAACCAAAAAAGGAAAGAAAAACAACTTTGGTTTGTAGTGGATCATCAGTAAGGTGCTTTGATGGTTTTGCATTTGGAACATAATTGACTTCAGGCCACGCTGAGAAGGTAGGGTGGAGAGGTGGAAAGCCTTAGGGCAGGAAAACGATGCTGAAGTTTTCAGAAATTCATTAATTAGCTTAACTACCCACATCCCAGAATATAATTTACTCCACAGCAAAACACAGCTGATCCCCCAGTTTAACTGCTGAGCCTCAGCAACTGCAGCTTGCCATCACTCCTTCAGGACAGAGTGATAAGCAGTGAGGCTGAGTACCGTGGGCATCTTAATATTCAGTTCACCTCTTTCACCCTTTGCCTCAGGGCAGCTCACATACTTTGCACAACCTGAACTTTAGTAGTATTTGGAAGAATTCACCTTCGGGAAATTAAACCTGCAGATCTAGTCAAGAGACCTATGATTACAAATCATTCCACTCTTCTGTTACTTAGCAATAGTTAGCTACAGTAGTGCAGAGGTATAGATTTGATCTATAAGTTTTTCTGGTAGCCATGTGCACTGCAGTAACTTTATTTTAAGTATGTCAACTTTTCAGCCCAAATCAAGTTCAATATAGCACAAATAGTTTTTGCAACCTGATTATGGCACATTTTTATTTCTTCCTTCTTTCTAACAATCCTCTCCCTTTCCTTTCTTTTCCACTTTCATTTCTCCATCCCTCCCTTCTTCCCTCCCTTCTTCCCTCCCTCCTTCCTTCCTTCCTTCCTTCCTTCCTTCCTTCCTTCCTTCTTTCCTTCCTTCCTCCATCCTTCCCTCCATCCCTCCCTCTGTCCCTCCTTTCCTCCTTCTTCCCTGTGATTATGATCTCATTATTTTTCTCATGCTGGATGTGAACATAGGATGCCATGCCTCAATCTTTCAAATAGCTATGATTATAGGTGTTCAACACATACCCATTTGAGTACATAGTTCTAAGAGATACCATTCAACATTCAATGCTCACATAACTCTATTGCACACACACACACACACACACACACACACACACACACACATGCACGCACACACACGCACACACACACACACACACACACACACACACACACACACACATGCATGAACCACATTGGTGGATGTTTCTTAACTTATGTTAAAGTAAGGTAGATAGATCATTCTCAGAATGTATTTCTCCAGGTACAGGACTCTTGACTGCTGATAAATAACAGCTGAGACCATGTCAGAGGACGATAGAGCAAACTGGCATGTTCAGGGCTATTGCTCCTTATATTTTGTTCTGCTGTTTATAACCACAGATTGTACCTAAGAATTGGTGTCTTCCAGGGCTCCCCAGATCATTTCTCTTGTGTTGGTCTTGGAGGAGAAACAGGCTTACGTCCCATTTTTCTCTCTGCACACTAGTCCCTTCCTAGACCTCATAAGTTTTAGTCTTCAAATCCTTTCCTATGAAACAGATTAAAAGGAGCTTTCTTTTTCAGAATCTAGTTCTCAGGAATCCTAAACTATGTAATATTATCTGAATTCTAAAATTATTCCTTGGTGGAGGAAGGAAAAAGTAAATCCAAGTTTAGCTCTTGGGTCCATCTTGGTCTATTCATCATATTGGCAATTTCTTTTGAGGAAAAGGAATAAAGATCTGAAATGAGACAGGTTTCTTGAAGACTGGTCCAAACCAGTGTTAAATAGTTTGCAGCTTGCTAGCTATTCTTTTGCCTCAGTTATTGAATGATGCAGGAATTTACATAATTAAAAATAAAATAATAAATCATGTACGTAATTTCTTCCACATTTATTTTCATTCTCTGTAGTGCAACTAATTTGCAAATTATAACATCTCCCAGAGTTGTAGCCTTTTGAAAATGGATGTGACTTTCCTTACCTCAAAGCAACAACAGGCTCTTCAGTGTTCTGATCCCTAGAACCCTAGAAGACCCTTCCCCCAGAGTGTGACATAAGACTCCGCATACTTGCCTTCTAAAAATCTCTTATACTTTGTCTGATTTGGATCAAGTGAAAATGACATACTGGTGACATTTCATCTTTTCAGGAGAGTCATGAATGTCCTGTTTTTCTTCTCTTTTGCTATTCAGTGAGGGCTAGGTCATAGTTGTTTTTTGTTTTTGTTTTTGTTTTTGTTTTTCTTTTTTTTTTTTTTTTTTTGTTTTGTTTTCGAGGCAGGGTTTCTCTGTTTAGCTTTGTTCCTTTCCTGGATCTCACTCTGTATACCAGACTGGCCTCGAACTCCCAAAGATCTGCCTGCCTCGGCCTCCCAAGTGTTGGGATTACAGGTGTGCACCACCACCTCCCAGCCTAGGTCATAGTTTTTCCTCCCCCGATTGGTAACTTTTCCCCAAACTTCCCTTTCTAAATTTCCGGTCAGCACTACTCTTTTAAGATGAGCACATGTGTATAATAACTTAGAGTATGGGCGTGGAAATCAGCCATCCTTATTTGCATTCCTCTTATGACATTTGCAAAATTAAAATTAACATACATTTTCTGTGAATTCTAAGAGTCTGTATGTTCATTTATGTAGTAAAAAACAGTAGCCAGGCGTGACAAATGATTCAACTACGAGACCTCCTCAAACTATAAACTTAATATTTAACGTACAACCAGTATTTAAAAAAAAAAAAAACAGCTATCTAGACAATAAAAACAATTGTCATCTTTATCTGTTTCCTTACAAATTTTTTAATCATTATATCATTTCTTACATTGTCATTATATGATACCATTTCCTTTTCCAAGGTAACATGTAAAACTTCCTGAAATAACTTTTGTTAATTTGAATCCCTCAAAATACTAGTTTGCTTTCCTGCATCGCCTTCATTATTTTCCTTCATGCATTGAGGCCTATGGTGAGTTTTCTCCTGTCTCTCTTGTACAGTCCCTCTGCCAAGCCATTCCGCATCCCTGTGCTATTCAGTCAGCAATGTTCAAAGCTCTGTTTGTAGCTATAAAACGTAACTGTAGAGACTGAATGCCATTCCACAATGGTTAAATTTTTAAGAAGTCATCCCACTGTAAATAAAATGACTCAAATAAGTTTACACATATATTTTCCACAACCACGTCACAGCAGTACATACTGTCAGTCTGTGCATTCATCACTGTTACAACAGGAAGCTCAGTGATTGTGAGTGGGCACTGACCCTTCAAAAAGCCCTGTTTGTCTTATGCTTCTGTGGTTATCAACACACACTAAATAGGTCTCTGGTAATCTGAGAGATATTCTTCATCACTTATTTGCAAACTGCTAGTGTTCACTTTTAGAAATGTCTGGTCATCATACAGAATTCAGACTCTTACAAAAACCCGGGAATACAGTTTCATTTGCCCTCACTCAAGTTTGATTTTTTTTTTTTTTTTTGCTATGATGTCTTTACCTATAACAAGTTGCACATAGCTAATCATTCTGTTTATTTGAGTAAAGTAGAGACTGTTTTTTATATATGTTTATGTATGTTATCCATCACATTTGATGTATTAACTCATAGTAAAGACACTTGCTGAAAAGACTGACAGGCTGAGTGTGAACACTAGGACCTATGGTGGAGGAATGGATTGCAGCAAGTTTTACACACACACACACACACATACACACACACGCACGTGTGCACTCACATACACAAACACATGAGAAGATGGAATAACAAACAAATGTAATTTTAAATTTTATGGTTATTATTTAGTCATAAACTAACACTAATCATATTTTAATGTGTGATGTCTTTGAAAGAAGAAAAGAATATTAAAGTAACTAATAATAAAGAAATAATGATAAAATAACTAATAAAATAACTACACAACAAAGCAATGATAAGTAACTAATGATAAAAATAACTAATTTCATCAACTAGTTTCCCTCTCTTATTGATATTATACAATAAAAGAGATAAAATTAATATTTTTGATTAATTTACCTAATCTACAGAGGATACATCAAAATTATAGTGAAGACTTATGTTTAGTTTTCCCAGTTTTATTTATCAAATACACACACACTCACAGAAACACACACACACACACACACACACACACACACACACACACAAAATTACCATGTATACACATGCCATTTCTCTAGTCAAGTTACAGTAAAATTAAGGAAAAAGGTATAAAAAAGAAAATAAATATAAATAAAATAAAATAAATAAAAAGATCATTTTAATGGAGGTAAGATACTGTGGTTATATTATTGCCATTATTTTATTTTTAGATGTTATCCATGAGTATTTCTCACGGTTCTCTCACAATCAGCATGGTGAATACATACCCAGTTTGATTCTATCGTGAAGCACTGAATTTTGAGACACGTTTCCTAGACAAAATATAAGCAAATGTCGACTCACCTCAGACAAGAAACTGACAGTTTAATGAAGTGGCAATCATACCGAAGTCCAAAAACTCTTAGAGAACAATAGTTTATGGGGTTTACTTACAAATGTATGAGTGACTCTTATTTACAGTATTAGATGACTCATGGCAGGTCATGTCCCTAAAAGCCCCCAGGCCAGATGATGTACCATGAGAGCTGGAGCCCAGACACTCTCTGCACAACTTTCAGACAGCCAGAACAGCTTGGAAAAACTTCTCAATCATCCTTACTGCTTATATAACTTTAGAAAGTAAGGGACCTTGTAAATGTGGTACATTTCAGGAACTTCCTGAGAACGGTGAGTTGTTAATTTCTTGATTCTTCTTTTGTATTTTATATGAGATTTTCTAGTCATTTTGCATATCAGCTATGGATTCTCCTGTCCTCCCTCTTCCCACCCCCAGCCCTATCCCCAGTCCACACCACATTCCCATCTCCTCCAAGGCAAAGTCTCCCCTGGGGAGTCAGCCCAGGTTAGTACATTCAGTTGAGGCAGGTCCAACCCCCTCTTTAGTCAGAACCCTCTTAGAACTTTCTAGTAATGTTGCTCTAAGATGGAATGCTTCAGTTTGAAGGCTATAGCTACAAAGCATGGAATATTAAAGAAAGTGGAATTAATATTCTTCCTATTAATTTTCCCCTGGGGGCTTATTTATAGTAGACTGAAAATAGACAAATGTGCTGTAGCCTATAAATTATAACATGTGTTTAGAGAAAATTTTGAAAAGATGTTTTTATTCAGAGAATGGGACAACACTAAAGTTGAGATATAGTTTAAAAATTAGAATATAATTAAACTTCTTTTAATCCAGTGTTGGGAAGGCTAGATGGTATAAAGTTATATCAGGTCATTCCCCAACCTTACTTTTTTGGGGGGAAAGAGTCTCTCATTGAACAACAAGCTTGCTGATTCTGTAAAACTGGAGGACTAATAATCTTCAGGGGCCTTCCTGTCTTTGCTAGTGTTTGGATAGTTGATACCTGCCAGTGGTCTGTCTCTTTACATAAATGCTGTATCCAAACCTATGTTTTCATGATTGCATGTCAGTCACTCTGCTGACAGAACCATCTTCTCAGTCCCACAAAAAATAGTTGAATAAGAATTTGTATGGTTTTTAAATATAGTTTAAGAGAATTAAAAAAATAAAAACATGTGCAACATCAAAAATATATTTTGTTTACCCCTGAGGTCTTTGGTAACAAAAAGGAAATATAGTTATGACTCAGATTTGACAGGTTTTCTTTTAACTTGAAAATAATGATGCTCAGAATATGCTCAGATAACTTACTGTTTGTGCCTTAAGCGCTGTCTGATCACCCTTTGATTTCAGTGTCTCCAGCGAATGCTCCTTAGGAAACTATTTTATAGTTTAATTAATTAACCTAGCTCATCTTGATAAAAATCCTGGATGTGAGATATTGAGCATATTTTGGAACTTTTAATGTTACTGTGATCCTTAAAAGATGTAGTAAGTGCCACAATTTGTCCTATGAAAATTGTTTTATCTAGAAAGACATGAAAGGACTCATTAGGTTGTTTCTCAGTCATAATTATATTTTCAAGTTAAATGTAATAATTCTATTTGAACTATATAGAAAGATTCAAAACACAACCAAGATTTTATTTATTGTTCTGTTTAATCTTTTATTTAGATTTATCTCATCTATTACTCATATGATAGGTACTCTTGGGAAAATAGTGATACATGTGATAGAAATACTTCTTAACAAACACAGTGGCAACAGTTCTAATTCCAAATGCACTGATAAGGCAAAAGAAAATGCCTGGAGGAAAATGTAAAAAATCATATTACTGTTTTTCAAATTTTGATAGAAAAATAAAATGCCCAAAGCTTGATTTATTCATAGATCACCATAGCATTATAACATCATTATCAATCAGCATACTATTAACTGGATGTTTTTAAAGGAATTTTATTAAAGGACTTATTTTTATTATTTCATTTTTGATTTTGTTAATACCTCTGCAAAATATGTTAGACTACATATCATCTATGTCAACTCATTTAATGATCATTAGTAATTGGGAATGAATAATAAAATGTGTGAAAGGAAATAAACATTTCACTTGAAAACTATAAAAAGTCCACCTTTGATTCAAGCACTGAATTGTATAAAATGGTGGGACAAAAAAGGAAATATAGGTATCAGACGATATGTATAGCAAAATAGGATAAGCGATTTAGTTTTCAAATACATTAAATATGAATTTGGAAAATCCAGTTTACAATCCTGGAACAGAGTAAACAAATAAAGTGTTGTGAAACTACAAAGTGTGAGACCATGGGATTTGTAATATATTATTTTAAAGTACATATTTAAAGTAATATATTACTTTAAAGTAATATCAAGAGGTGTAGAAAGATGACTCAGTGAGTCCAGGTATCTGTTACCAAGGCTGTGGACCTGAGTTCGATTCCCCAAATCTATATGGTTGAAGAAGGGAAGTGACTACTAGGAGTTGTTCTCTGATTTCCACTTGCAATGTGTGCAACATGAAAGCTCCATTCTCAACCTCTGTATAAATAAATAAAAGTAAAAAGGAGTTCTTAGTATTTTATTTTCTAAAATTTTGTTAAAATTTGAAACAAAAGTTTGCTACAAAAATACAACAAAATGCATAAATTATAACTTGCACAGAGAAGGAGGGAAAGAGATTTAACAAAATCATAAATTCAATTTGTTAAGCAAAGAAGATAACTAGTCACTATAGGAAATAAAAATTAATAATAGTAGAAAATTCAGTCCCTGGTAGAAAGATTATAGTAAGTTAGTAAGAATGATTTGAGGGTTGCTATTACTGAGGGAAATCTGTCCATATCATTAAATGGTCTACCATTTTGGACACTATTAAAAAATATGAATTTGTTGTTCAAAGCTGTCCTTAAAATACAAAGCTGCCCCTGTATTTACCTTCCTTTGTTATTGTCAAATGTTACTGGCAAATTAAAGTCACACTATGAGGTTTAAGAATAAGCAAGTAGAGCCGACATTATATTTGTTAATAAGGATTGATTTTTGAGTATTTGCATGTCTTCCTTGATCCTGCATGTTTTGCCTTTAATAAAATAAATACTCAAAGTTGTCAATTTTTAATTTGACTATTTCCTATTTTGAGCTATAGCTCAAATTTAGATAAATTACTTACATACTTTATGCCAATCTTGATTTTTTAAAAATATTTTCAGTATTGCCTTTTGAAAAACAATAGATTTTAATTTCGATGGTATCTGATTCTTCAAGTTTTTTCTTATTTCTTTTAATTTTCATATTGTATTTAAGCAATAGTTATTCAAGAAAAATCAACCAGATTTAATACCAATCTAGGCAAATAACATCTCTTAGTAATTTATTGTGTTAGCATTTACCCTTAAGAATATATTTTATGATGTATTTTTCTATGTAGTGAATGAGACTATATTTCTCCTTGCAATAGATATAAAATTATCTTAAGGTTGTTTGTTCAAAATGTTGCTCCTTCCCAGTAAGTACGTTTGCAAATTTCACTGATAGATTACAGATGCATTTTTATTGTTTTTAATTAAATGTATTGGTTTATTTTATATACATCCCTCCCTCCTCTCCTTTTATATCTCCTTTTTCCCCTCCCCAATCAACTCCTCCTCTGCCTACATTCAGAAAGGGGTAGGCCTTCCATGGGCATCAACAAATAATGACATATCAAGTTGAAGTAGGATCATGCTCCTCCCCCTGTCCTAAGGCTAAGCAAGGCATACCAGTATGTGGAATAGATATCTGGAAGCAAGACTTAGAGACAGGCCCTGTTTCCACCACCAAGAGTTCCTCAAGCAGATCAAACTAGATAACTGTCCCACGTATGCAGAGGGCCTAGATCGGTCCCATGCAGGAGCCCTAGCTGTTGGTCCAGAATCTATGAGCTTCCATGAACCCAGGTTAGTTGTTTCTGAGGTTTCCCTTATGTTGACTTTGACCCTCCTGGTTCTTAACATCCTTCCTCGCTCTCTTCAACAGGAATCTTTGAGCTTGGCCCAGTGCTTGGCTATAGATCTCCGTATCTGTTTCTATCAGTGACTGATGAAGTATCTCTAATGACAATTGGGGTAGTTATCCATCTGATCACAGGAGATGGCCAGCTCATGCACTCTCTCCACTGTTGCCAGGACTCTAAGCTGGGGTTGCCCTTAGAGATTTGTGGGACTTTCTCTGGTACCAGGTTTGTACCTAACCCCAAAATGCACCCCCCCATCAAGATGTCTCTTTCATTACTCTCCCCCTCCCTCCACCTTCCACCCAATTTCTTATGTTCCCATCCCTGCCAGGCCCCAGTCTACCCAGGAGATCTCTTCTCTTTCCCTTTCCCAGGGAAATCCATGTGTCACTGCCCCACTTTGGGCCCTCCTTGTTACCTAGCCTCTCCCTAGGAAGGGAATTTTGGTTTGCAGGTTTCAATTTTGTTTTATATATATTGTTTAACTTCAAACACTTTAAGACCACTACATTCTGGCATTTATCTTTCTTTAATTTTTTTAACTATTATTTATTGTGTGTGAGTGTATGGTTCTACATACATGCACTTCCATGTGTGAATCTCAAAAGACAAATTGTAAGAGCCAGTCCTCTCCTTCTATCATGTGGGTTGCAGGGACCAAACTCAGGTCTTCAGCCATAATACACATTATCATTACACAGTAATCTATTTTGCCAGTCTATGTCATTTGCCATTCTATGTGGTAAGTCAGCTGTTTAAATTTTTGCATTCACTTAGATGTAGTGTGCTTCTTGATGCTTGACTATGTAAGTGCATGTGGGAATCATTCCTAAAATTTATTTGAAGGGAATTGAACTTCTTTGATTTCTATATTAATAAATATTCATAAACATATCTTTGTATTTTTAAGATTTTTGTTTCTTCATCTAGTTTGCTATCTTTTATTTTTGATCCATTTCCTCCTATGGATTCATGTCAGTATGAAAGAGGTATACTTATGTCTCTATATCACCTTTTCTCTCTGATCTTCTTTATTTATGATCTTCCAATTTAATAATTAAATAAATAACTTCTAATACTTTGTTCAAATTAAATCCCCAGCACTGTGTAAATAATTTCTTCTTTTAAATATATATATAAATATATCACATATGTATATAAATAAGTATTTGCCATAAAATTGGTCCTTTTAGTATTTTAAACACATTATATGTAAATGGTTTGAAGTATTTTTCTACTATTCTATTTGTGCATTATCCTAAATTATCCAATATCTATATGATTTCATACTTAGACAAGGCCCAAGATCATACTGAGAACTAGAGCCTTCAGATTTGACCTTTTGATTGTCTAATACTGAATATGATTCAAACTGGGAGAAGGAGAAAGTTGGCCTAGTGTTCAGCCAATGACATGCACTCACTGTTGTCTGCGTTGTCCTCTGAAAAGACATGTTCTTGGCCATTTGCCTTCCCTAAAGTGCTATTAAAGGTGGATTTCGATTTTAGAAGAACTGCCTCTGACTGAATCTATTTCTGGCTTTCCATGTCAAATCTCCATCTACTATGACACTTTTCTTATCTCCACTTAAGATCACCAGATGATTAGATTGCCTATTCTGATTTCTACACGCTGTGCTAAGAAATAGATTCCTTCATACTCTCCATAAAGTTAGGTGCCTCTAGTGGCTTCATGGGTAGAATTTCCCTTTTGAAATTGAAGGCCATGAGCATGGGGTGACCTGCTTATCTTCAAACCTACCCATAATGTAATCTCTGGGTCATGGAATCAGAATTGAGAATCCCAAAGTGGGATGGTCTTTCTGTAAGCTGTATATATGTGCTGTTACTGTTAGTTAATAAAAAAGCTGGTAAGGCAGGATAAGAGCCAGGTGCTAAATCTAAGTAAAGATACAGGCAGAAGGAAGGCTGAGTCAGGAAGACACCAGCCACCACCCAAGGAGCAACATGCCAGCAGACAAGTAATACCATGGCCATATGGCAATACATGAATTTAATAGAAATGGGTTGATTTAAGATGAATGAGCTAGTTAGTAATAAGCCTAGGCCATAGACCAAACAGTTTATAAATCATATAAGCCACTGTGAGTTTATTTGGGACCAAGTGGCTGTGGGACACAGGAAAACTTGAGGCTACAACACACAGTGTTAGCTTCATACACAAAAAGACTAGGTTCTCCATGTCATAGAATCAGAATGATGGCTGGAGGCTGAGATAAATTGAGGGCTCCCCTAGACCAGTTTCTTCTACAAGAGCATAGCAGGAGATGCAACAGACCTTCCGTTGTGAAATGTAAACTCCATTTGTTTTTATTATGGATCAGTGAATTTTCTAGTCTGTTAAGAGTCTGTTAATATTAACTCATATTCTTTGAAGTCAATTTCCACTGTCACTGTTTTGGTGCCTTTTTATTCCTTGGTTGATTTGTGTGGCTTCATTATTGTAATGAGAACAATTAAGTTCTACTCTTGTATTGCTTTTAAATAATTATTACTTTATGAAAATATAACTGCTGATCCAAAACAAAATCATTGTTTCCTAAAGATTTGCTTGTTATCTAACTGGTACTAGAAAATAGAACAAATGAGAGTGTTTCAGTCTAAAATGGTGTCTTGGTCCAAGAGATTATGACCATTTATGTAGCTGTATAAATCCAATTCTAGATCTTATGAGTTATACAGTTATTTTCCTCAAAACTGTGTTCCCCATCTTGATTGCATATATGTTCTCATTATATTCTTGATATGTTTCCATACTACCATTTTGTGTATTCACCGAAATTTAAAGAATATGGAAAAAAATCTTAACACTATATAACCTTATACTCAGAGTCACATTTGATGTCAGAAAACTGTGCAGTTGGTGTACATTTCAATGCAATAGAGAAGTTAAATACTAAAAGGAGAGAAATTAAACATATTTGTGTTGGCAGAAGATCTTGTCCTGCAAGCTGCTCCCAAATCACCACTCAGAGACTAAATATTAATTATAAATGCTTGGCCAATAGCTCAGGATAACTCTTATATTTAAATTAATCCATTTTTTTATTTATGCTTTTCCACATGGCTTGGTAACTTTTCTGAGTACATCATGCCTATTTTGCTTCTCTCTGCATCTGTGGGCCACTCCCTAGCTCCCCCTTCTTTCTCCCAACATTCTCAGTTTGGCTCTCCCGCCTAACCTTATCTTATTCAGCTATTGGCCTGCCTCTTTATTAAACCAATCACAGTGACATATATCCACACAGTGTAAAAGAGTGTTCCACACATTCACTATCGAAAATCTTTCAGCTGTTTTCAGCATGTTTATAATTAATAAATGCATGTAAATTTTTTAAAAAATAATTATATAAGAAAAACAATGAAGTTACTTATTAAAGAATCTTTAAAAAGTACAAGACTACATGGCCTTTATATGAATTAAGTTATAACACAACTGTAGCATGAATTCTAATTGGTCTTAACAAGATATCTGGTCTTAAGCCAGATATTAGAGAAAATACTGAAAGATCAGAGAAGTAAGGCAGCCACAGTGACCTCTTATCTCCACTACTTCTCATACTAGGAAAAGGAGCCAGGCTCTTGTCTCCGTGCTCCCTTATCATTTCCTCTCATCACCCAACCATATCACTTCCTGTTTCTTCCTCCTAAATGCTGGTAATAAAAGTATGTGCCTTCAGTATCTCGCTTCTATGGTTAACTAGTGGCTGCTTCTGTTCTCTGATCTCCTGGCAAACTATTTATTAGAGCACAAACCAAATATCACCACATTTCCCCCTTATTTTACTATCTTTTAATAACTCTCAACCCTGTACAGTTTCCAACTCATTATTGAATGTCTGTTCTGAAGTCTTTAACTCCATCTGAGACCTGAAAAGGAAATACCATTACCTGATTAAGCAGAAAATACAAGCAAGCAACTTTCAAAAAAAAAAAAAAAATGAAAATGTGAGTAATGATAGAAACAGCTAGCTGCTTGGTCAGTAACCCTGGATCATTTGCAACATTAGGGAATCTGTCTTTGGCCTAGAGGTCTAGAATATCTGACAGACTTAACTGTGAAGTAAGATTTTCTGAAAGGCTGTCCTACTTTGTCTTGACAATGTTCACGAATCTTTTCTTGATTTATTTATTCATTATGCATATAGAAGAGGGTGCCAGATCTCATTGCAGATGGTTGTAAGCCACTGTGTGGGTACTGAGAATTGAACTCAGGACCTCTGGAAGAGCAGTTGGTGCTCTTAACCTCTGATCCATCTCTCCAGCCCAGGAATCCTTTCTTTTGTGTCCTGCTTATCCCACTTAGACACCATACTGTCAGCAGTATGAGGCAAAGGCATTTTCTTGCTTGATGGCTAGCATTTACCACAAAGAAGGTAAACTCCATATGGAGTTTCTTTGATGCCCATCTAAATTATTTATCCTCTCATTCAATTAGCTCCATTTTCAAGCCATCCAGTGTATTATCATACAGAGACCTTATTCCCCTCCCTCCATTATATAGTGTTTTCCATTTTTTAATATGAGGGAAAAAGACTCTCTCTTTTAACTAATTCCTCCCTTTAAAAAAAAATCCCAAATGTCTCACCAAATCTGGCAATGATAACCATGAAGATGCAAGGTTGACAGTTTTGGCATAGGATGGTAGAAGACCAAGTAGGTGTCAAGGAAGCTACATAGTGTGGCAGCAGCCTGAGGAGGGCATCCAGGGAAAGCCCCAACTAACTGAGGAGAGGAGAAGCCAAATAGCCAGCCATCTGCATGAGGGGACATGCAAAAGTGGCCAACTCCTGTGGTTTTTGGAACCCCAAATCCTAGGGAGTTTGATGCAGATAGGCTGCAACAGAAAAATCCCTACTGGCTCAGAGGCTTGAGGAAAAGAAAGGAAAACCTTGGCTGGCAGGGCAGTGACTCCAACCACATGCGGGCAGCTCTTGCCTGTGCTGGTGGCTGCAAGACCACAGGCAAGTGGCTTTTTTTGTGAATTCACGTCCTAAAAGATAGATGCCAGATGTAGCACAGATCAAAACTGGTCTCAATAATAAAAACCTGGAGCTATCAGAGAGACAAAGGAGCAAGCCACAGCCACCTCTTAACTAGCCAGCTCCTCAGCCTGAAAAGGGGCTGAACTCCCATCTACATCCTGCCTTATCACTTCCTCTCTCTGCCTAGTCATGCCATCTCTTGTTTCCTCCTCCCAAGTGCTGGGATTAAAGATGTGTGCCACCACTGCCTGGCTTCTATGGTTCACTAGGAGCTGTCTCTTCCCTGTGATCTCCAGGCAAGCTTTGAATATAGACATATGAAAATGTAAAGTTCACAAACATGAAAAGAGAAATAGAATCGTAACACAAAATTGAATCAGAATTTGTTGTGTATTTAATGTACAAGTATATTCAATTCATGATATATAAATACCCAATGGAGCAATTACAAAGATTCATACTGAATCCTAAAATAGACCTTGCTTAATGTTTTTTATTCCCTCACCGTTAAACTAATGTAAATCCTAATAAACATAAGACATAGTCAAATACTTCTGCTGAGAATACATGCCTCAAATGTAGATGTTATTTAAGTATTTTCTTTTCTTTTGTGGTTATAGGTTTGCTATATGAAATAAGTTCCACAAATTGAAAGATTTTTTTAATTATGAAATGTGTTAACTTTTATGCATTTTTGGATGTCTTGTTTGCTTTCCTTCTCTTCTATGCCAGGGAGTAAAAGTCAAAGAATTCCTCAGATTTGCTGTAACTCTGCCAATTACTTGTTCTTCTATGCATGGCCTTCTCCAGGGCCAGGAGCCCCCAGCTGTTCACCCATTTGGCCCATACTAAAAAGCAAGTAGGAATTCATACTTCAGCCCTGCCAAAAAACTTCCCACTGCCAGCTCTGCTCATCCAGTGATGCTGGAGAAAGCATACGGTGCTTTTGGAAGACATAATTCAGGATATGCTCTATTTTCTGGTATGTATGCTGATACTTCACATAAGAAGAAAAATGTTTGTGAGGGAGAAAAATATAAGAAGTGAAATTTTCATGTGGAGTTTAATTTCCAAGGCCTTTAAAAATCCATTATGACTAGCAGATTCCCATCGAGAGACTATCTGGACCCTAGTGAGGAAAATAAATATAAACTATAGTACTTTGGGTTTTTAAAAACTTTTTTTTCCTACACAGTAAGCTTGTATAGAAAAGGACTTCATTTTGAAAATGGTAAAAACAAAGAAGCCATCCATCCAAAGCATTATAGAAAGTCCAGATGAGGGTTGGTTACTGAGCTAGTGAAGTGGTTCTTCAGAAAGTCCCCTCCACATTCAGTGTTGAGAAGTGTGACCTAGGACACTCTGTGGAGACTGTGGAAGTGTTTTGTTGAGATAAAAACATCAGGAGGAAACACTGATTCATCAATGTTCCTCTCTTCACTGCAAGCTGCACCAAGCTTCTTCCTGGCTTCCCCAGATATTCTAAATGTGTTGTAATTTCATAGACTTACCTTGATACTTGCTTTGCTTGGAATTCTCTTCTATTTCACTTCCTTCTTGTGGTTTTGCTCAAAGGTCTCCTTCAAAATGTGGTTTCAACTAATTTCTCTGTATAATATTCCAAACTACCCCACTATCTGTTCCTGTGTGAGTGAGATTTTTTTTCTTTTTCTTTTTCTTTTTCTTTTTCTTTTTTTTTTCTTTCTTTTTTTTTTTTTAAGAAGCAGTATCTGCAGAGACTAATTGACTGAATAGAATTTCAGGACTGGAGAGACTGGAATGTTGCAGGTCCAGAGCCTAAATACTTTATCTTGTTCTAAGTTATAGCCCTCCAGAATAGCCATTCTTTGCGATGTCCTCAACAGCTTCCAGCTTGGCTGCGAAGGTGTTTGAGTCCATCAGAAAGTTCGGCCTGACTCTAGAAGTTGCAGGAGGCGTGGTGAACTCTGCCTTATATAACGTGGATGCTGGGCACAGAGCTGTCATCTTTGACCGATTCTGTGGAGTGCAGGACATTGTGGTAGGGGAAGGGACTCACTTTCTCTTCCCTTGGGTAAAGAAACCCATTATCTTTGACTGCTGCTCACGACCTCGGAATGTACCAGTCATCACTGGTAGCAAAGATTTGCAGAATGTCAACATCACACTATGCATCCTCTTCAGGCTGGGGGCCAGCCAGCTTCTTCGGATCTACACAAGCATCGGTGAAGATAAAAGAACTTCTAAAGATGCCATTGAGTTCATTTTTTTGTTGATCATATCTTACACTGCTGAGCATGCAGCTTACCCTTAAGAGTGGTTTGTTTCCCCAGTGAAATTAAATTTTCTGTTGCAAGAGATTATCAGTTTGTGATTGCTTCTAGTTTTGGATAAGGCCATTTGTCCACTTCTCCTTTTAGCTTTACAACCCCAACTGGGTACAGACCTCCACAGGCCTTTGGCCTCAGTTTCTGTGAGTTTAAATGTGAATCCATCATGTTGACATAGACAAAGTAGTTCTCACCTTGTGAGTAATGACCGTTTTGTGAGTTACACATTATATAACCCAGATATCAGATATTTACATTACAATTCATAATAATATCAACATTACAATTATGCATCCTTTGTAGACTGGTGGTAGAGGTCAAGAGAAAGCCTGATCTGACCTAGTCTGGTGATCAGATGGCCAAACACCCTGACGGTCTTGCTGGAACTCTCATCCAGTGACTGATGGAAGAGGATGCAGAGATCCTCAGCCAGGCCCCTGGTGGAGCTCCGTGTGTCCAGTTGTTGAGAAGGAGGAGGGACTGTGGGAGCATGAATTGTTGAGCCCAGGATTGGAAAAAGCACGGGGATGAAAGGCCAGACGAATGGAAGCACATGAATTGTGAACCAAAGGCTGTGGAGCCCCCAGCTGGATCAGGCCCTCTGGATAAGTGAGACAATTGAGTGGCTTGGACTGTTTGGGAGGCATCCAGGCTGTGGGACCTGGACCTGTCCTTAGTGCATGAGCTGGCTGTTTGGAACCTGGGGCTTACACAGGGACACATGCTCAGCCTGGAAGGAGGGGACTGGACCTGCCTGTACTGAATCAACCAGGTTTAAATGTATCTCCAGGGGAGTCTTGACCCTGGAGGAGATGGGAATGGAGGAGAGGGGATGGGGGAGAAGGTGGGGGTGGGGGCAGGAGAGGGGAGGACAGGGGAACCCGTGGCTGATGTGTAAAATTAAAACACAAATATAATTTTAAAAAGGGGGAAAAAAAGAAGAAAAAAATTATGAAGTAGCAACAAAATAACTTTTTGGTTGGGGGTCACCACAACTTGAGGAACTATATTAAAGGATCTCAGACTTAGGAAGGATAAGGATCATTAATAGAAGGCTTTTTTTTCTTGGTGTCCTCCACCCCCTCTGGCTCTTACACTCTTTCTGTCTTGTCTTCCAAAGACTTCCCTGAGGGCTGAGGGAAGGAAGTAGATAGAGATATCCTGTGTAGGGATGAGTATTGCAACATCCTTATTCTCTGGAAATTATCAAGCTGAGGGTCTTTGTATTTATTCCCATCTGCTACAGAAAAAAGTACCTGTGATGATGGCTGAGCAAAGTATTGATACATGCGTGCAACAGAATGTCATTAGGAGGCATTTCATTACATTTTTGATACACATAAACATATACTTATATATCCTGGACTACCTAGTCTTAGGATTTGGGTCACCTGCTTTCAGATATGGGTCCATTTTGTGGAGTAGGTCTTTAGTCATTCGTGATGAATTTTTTCTAGTTCTGTGTATTAATTTGTGAATTTCATTATTTGACTATTTTTAATGACCGAGTAATACGCCATTGTGTAAATGTACAGCAATGTATATTGTACAACAATTCACTCATTTTTTGGCAGACATAGATATTATAAATAATGAAGCAACGAACATGGTTGAGCAAGTGTCTCAGTGGAAGGATGAAGGACTTTTTGGGTGTACGACCATGCGTGGTATAACTGTATCTTGAGTTATGTCTATTTCCATCTCCCTGAGAAATCACCACACTGATTTCTATAGTGGCTGTATGAGTTTACACTCCCACCAACAGAAGATGAGTGACTCCACATCCTCACTGCATGAGCTGTCTCTTATTTTAGTGTTCCTCGTCATTCTGATGGGCATAAGATAAAATCTCAAAGTAGTTTGGATTTGCATTTACTGGATGACTGATGACCTTGCTGATCATTGCACTAAAGGTTTCTGAGCCATTTGAGAGCCCTCTTTTTCAGCAGTATCTGTCTATATCCATATCTCATTTTTAAAAATTGTGTTATTTGTCTCATAGATTTCTGCTTTTTTCTTTTCAGTTCTTTCTATATTATGGCTACTAGCCCTGTATTAGTTGTGTAGTTGGTAAGAAAATATTTTCTTATTCTCAAGGCTGATGCTTTGTCAGAATGATGGTGTCCTCTGCTTTAAAGAAGCCTTCAGTTTCATGAGGTTCCATTAATTGTTCATCTTATCGATTGTACTAATGGTGGAATTCTGTTCAAAACAGTGAGTTCAAGGATATTCCCTGCTTTCTCTTCTATCAGATAATATTGTCTCATAGATTTATGTTGATGGTTTTGATCAATTTGGGCTTTATTTTGAAACAGGATGATAAGTATATGTCTATTTGGATTCTTGTACATACTGCCTTACCAGTGACCAGTACCCTTTTTGAGTATGCTGTCTTTTTTACAATGTGTGTTTCTGAATTCTTTCTAAAAAAAAATCAGGTGTCCAGGGGTGTGTGAATTTACTTCTCGGTCTTTAGTTTTATTCCATTGATCAACACTTCTGTTTTTGTGTCAATGACATACTGTTTTTATTACTACAGCTCTGTAGTACAACTTGAAATAGCGATGGTAATACCTCCAGATGTTCTTTTACTATTCAGCTAGCCTAGTTTTGGGGAGAGAGAAGGGTTTCAATATGAAGCTGGGAATTGTCCCTTCAAAATCTGTGGAGATGATTGTTGGAATTTTGAATTGAATTGTTTTGAATCTGTAGGTTGCTTTTGGTGTGATAGTCATTTTCTGGGAATTAATTCTACCAATCCATGAGAATGGAAGATCTTTACATCTTCTGATATATCCTTTCAATTATTTCATTATTTCTTCATAGTCTTGAAGTCTTTATCATGCAAGTCTTCTACTTGATAGGTTAGAGTTACCCTAAGATAATTTATATTACTTGAGGTTATTGTGAAATATTTTATTTCACTGATTTCTTTCTCAGTTCATTTATCAATCTATATTGAATGGCTACTTATTTTTTGTAAGTTAATTTTGCATCCTGCTTCTTTGCTGAAAGTGTTTATCAACCATAGTGTTTTTTCTGTGAATGTTTTAGGGTCCCTTATATGTTTACTATCATATCACATGCAAATAAAGATACTTTGCTTTCTTTCTTTCCATTTTGTACCCCCTTGATTTTCTTCAGTTGTCTTACTGCAGGTACAAATCAAGTACTATTTTGAAGAGCTATGGAGAGTGAAGTGTGGTAACAGCTTGGCTTCTTCGTGATTTTAGTAAATTTGCTTTGAGTTTCTCTCCATTAAAGTTGATGTTGCCTATCGCTTTCGTTAAACTGCCTTCCTTAATGTTGAGGCATTTCCCTTGTGTCTCTGATCTCTCCAGGACTTTCATTATGGCAGGATTTTGGATTATTTTCAAAGGCCTTTTCTGCATTACTGATATCATCATGTGTTTTTTGTCTTTCAGAGTGTTTATATGTTGTATTACATTTATCTATTTGCATATCTTTAACCATGCCATCATCTCTAGGATGAAGTCCATTTAATCTTGAAGGATGATCTTTTTGATGGCTTCTAGGATTTGGTTTGCAAGTACGTTGTGGAGAATATTTTACATCTATGATCACAAAAGAAATTGATCTGTAATTTACTTCTTTACTATGTCTTTATATTGTCTAACTATCAGGGTAAATTTGGTCTTGTAAAATGTAATGTTTCCTGTTCATTCTGCTTCCGTTTTATGGAATAATTTGTGGAATATTGGCATTAACACTTTTTTAAAAGTTCAGTAGAAGTTTGCACTAGAACTCTGGCCCTGCGTTTTGTTGTTGTTGTTGTGAGACTTTGAATTATTGTGTCTATATTACTAGGAGTTATTGGTCCCTTTATATTGCCTATCTGATCTATCCAGACTCTCTGTGTATTTTTCATCTCTCTGTTGTTTTTCCCTTTATATTGTTTTATTCTTTCTTTAAAGACTTTATTATTTTTAAATTATTTTTTTTATAACTGTCTATACAATTTCTCTTTTCTCTTCCAAGTCTATGTACCTGTTCAAACTGACTGGGACCCTTTTGGAGTTTTGTTCATCTGGATCTGTATTTACTGCATATCTGTAATCATTTCTGCCTGAATGAGCAAAACATAAATCTGCTATGGGGCTAGATTCCAGGCATGTTGTCCAGGCTCACTCTGGTGGTGCTTGAAGTGGAAGCTCAAGACTTCAGGCAGTAGCTGGGAGATGCCTCTTTATAATGAGTGCTGACATCAGAGACATGAGACAAGAAAGCCACATTTGACTATGTTTCCTGTGATTAGAAACTTTTTAAATATTTCCTAGGAGTTATGAGGATGTAGGTACCAGAATTTTGGGAACCATATATAGGCAGACTTTTCTGACCCACCAGCCAGTTCACTAATAGCCACATGGAGACTTATTATTACTTATAAATACTCAGCCACTAGCTCAGGCTTGTTAATAGCTAACCCTTCTATTTTAAATTAACCCATATTTCATATCTCCCTCTGCCACTTGGCTTGGTACCTTTTCTCAGTATGGCAAGTATACTTCCTTCTCTCCATATCTCTTTGCTACTTCTGAGACCCTGCCCCTCTTCTTCCCTGTGTCCTCTGTGTCTGTCTGTCACACCTGTACCTCCTGCCTAGCTACCAGGCAGTTAGCTCTTTTATTAAACCAATAAGAAAGTGCCTTGGTAAATACATATCTTCACTGTGTGCAAAAAGTTTCCATATCAGGCAAGTTGTACATATTGAGAAAATTAGCCATTTCTTTTAGTTTTTCCAATTTGGTGGGATGTAGCTTTGCAAAATATATCCTTATGATTCTCTGGATTTTTTTTTATATCTGTTATGTCCCTCATTTCATTCTTAATTGTTAAATTTGTATATTCTCTCTATCTTTTAGATAATTTGGATAGGGACTTATCAATTTTGTTTATAATCTCAAATAACTAGCATTTGGTTTTATTAATTCTTTGTATTTATTTTTGTCATTTGTTTCTATTCTTCATTTCAGATCTTTGTTTGATTATTTCTTGCAATCAACTCCTTCTGGTTTTAATTCTTCATTTTGTTTTAGAGCTTTCAGGTATGCTGTTACGTTATCTGTATTTACTTAAGAAATATGTTTAATTCTTTTATTTTTCATCATTGTATTTTCCAGAACTCAAAATGATTAATTTCTTACTCTTCCAAAATATCAATTTTTTACTGTATTTATGATGTATCTCATCATTAGCATCCTTTTTAAATTTATTATGTTTCTGTTTTAATTTTACACATCAGCCATGGGTTCCCCTGTCCTCCCCCTTCCTGCTCCCACTCAAACTTCCCCCCAGCCCCTCACTCCATTCCCATCTCCTCCAGTGTCAAGACTCCCCTGGACATCATGAGGTTTGCAGGCAAATGGATGGACCTAGAAAAAATCATCCTGAGTGAGGTAACCCAGACTCAGAAAGACAAACATGGTATGTACTCACTCATAGTAGGATACTAGTTGTAAAACAAAGATGACTAGACTGCTACACAACTCCAGGGAGGCTACCTAGAAAACGAGACCTTAGGAAAGCATCCTTCTTTTTCTAAAACTAGCATTTAATTCCATCTGTAGAAAAAACTAAAAAAAAACAAATTTTCCATGGAGGTATGTTTCAGTATTCCTTTAGGATTCAGATATATTTAAAAGACAATGGTTGAATAGTACAAAATAAACATGGAAATATCTAGGAAGCAGAAATAATGAAACAACTATGAAGTTTCAAAATGAGACTTAAAATGAAAGCATGTATTTACTAAGAAATGCAAAGAGATAATTATAGAAGTTGACAAAAAGTACAGTATAAAGAGCATTATAAAATATGTATTCTTGGGAACACTATCATGCTCTTCTTTCCTTCCTCCCTCCCTTCCTTCTTCCTTTCTTTCCTTCCTTTCTATTTGTCTTCCTAACTTTTTTCCCCTTCATTTTAAGACTGGATCTTACTGGTAATTCATTTGGCCTTTAAAAAAAATCTGCCTGCCCCTGACTCCTGAGTGCTGGGATTAAAGCCAAGCAATACAGCTCCTGGCCTTATCAGTTTTAAAATATGATAAAATACCACTGTTTATTTTCCAACTCCAGCTGCAAAACCAGATAACATTAAATCAAGAGTTGGATTTCTCTTCCAGTCATAATACTGTCTTGTAGGTGTGAGGAAATGGGAGAAACATTAGTTTAAAAGTGAATAGCTGAAGGAACTTTCATTTTCAGTTCCAAGATGTAAAAGATCTTGGGCATTAACATAAGAAAATGTTGGACACACTCAGAATCAGTGTTTTTCTTCACACCATCCAGAAATTTAAGTTGTATGGCAAACTGCCACTCTGCTATTTGGCAAAATTAGGTACTCCTAGAAGCAGAGCAGCCAAGATCTGCTTGCCTGGAACTGACTCTGCTGTTTCTGAAAACCATCTGCATTCCTGTTGGCTGGAATATCCTGTCCAGAATGGAAGCACTGCTTCAAGTTCTTCATCCAATCAAGACATTCATCATCTCAACCTACCACAGGAGGAGCAGGCAAGGCTAACACCCTTTCAGCTGTGTGCTGTGTTTTGCAAATGGCCTTCTGATCAGCAAAAATCTAGCAAGTGTTAAATTCTTTATATGTCATTTTTATTAAAGATTAAAGATTAAAGATATATAGTCTGACTTTATCTTTCTTTAGGCAAAATAGGGCTGTATGTATATGAAAAAAAGATCCTAACTGTCAGGAACTAACCTGTTACTGCTAAGAGTGGGATTGCCTTTCGCAGATTTTCTAAATCACTTCTTTAAAATTCAAATAATAGGTGAGATTCTGTTGTGACCATGATATGCTAAGATTGAAAAATGACAAACATGTGGTCATATCTAAACTCACATTAAAAAAAAAAGTCTAGAAATATCAGACCACAACTTCCATGCTGCCTTGGAACTCATATCTGGACCAGAGACCCCAGCCACTTCCTGAGACTCAGAGACCAGCCCCCAGCTCCCATCTAGACCAGAGGTGAGTGCCTGGGGTTATAGTCAGAGACAACCACCCCTGGGTCCTACCCCTGGGCACAGCCATCCCAGGAGGACCTGCCCAACTTGGCCCCAGTTTCTGACCATAGAGTGGGCCTTGGGTAAAGGCTCCCCTTTTCCAAGACTGCAGGCAGACCCTGTAGTCTCCACACTCTGCCCCCACACCCATTTGACCGAGACCCCAGCCACTTCCTGAGATTCAGAGACCAGCCTCCAGCTTATATACTGCCCTGGAACACCCACTTTGACCAGAGGCGAGTGCCTGGGGTCACACCCAGAGAGGCCCACACCTGGGTTCCAGCCCTGGGCACCAGCCATTCTGGGAAAGACCTGCACAACTGGACCCCAGGTTCTGGCCATAGGGCAGGACTCCCATGCCCACTGGGAAGGATCCCCCTCTCCAAGATGCTCCAGTGAACCCTACAACCTCCATGCCCTGCCCTCACACCCATCTGCCAGAGACACCAGCAACTTCCTGAGACTTAGAAACCAGCCCCCAGCTTCCATCCTGCCCCAAAACTCCCACCTGGACCAGAGAGAACCCAGCCACTTCTAGAGACTTAGAAACCAGCTTCCAGCATTCCATCATGCCCTAGAACTCCCATCTGGACAAGAGGAGCTCCCATCTGGACAAGATAAGGAGACCCCAAGGACTTCCTGAGACTCAGAGTCCAGCCCCCAGCTCCTATCTGGCCAGCACTCTCATCTGGACCAGAGCTCCCAGCCCACTCAGAGCTTCCAACTGGACCAAAGAGAGGCTCCCTAAATCTGTCAGCTCTGTCTGGACCAAGTACTCTGACAAGACCAATAATGAATCCACAAGGAGATGGGCAGATGTCAAGGCGGAAGTCCATACAACAAAATAAAGAGCAATACAGCATCACCAGAACCTAGCCCTTCTCCAACAGCTAGACCTGAACATCACAGAATGGAAGAAGAAGAAGAAGAAGAAGAAGAAGAAGAAGAAGAAGAAGAAGAAGAAGAAGAAGAAAACAACCTTATGAGTAACATCATGAAGAGGCTAAAGCCTTATATAGAAGAAATCAAAAATGAAATGGAGGAACAGACAAACATAAAATGGGAAGAACGCTATAAAAAACTAGAGGAAAGGACAAATGCAGCAAAAAAAAAAATAAGTTCCTGAAAGAAAACCATGAAAAGGCAACAAAACAGACGAGGGAAACAGTCCAAGACATGAAGAGGGAAATAGAAAAAATGAAGAAGACACTAGCAGAAGGAATGCAGGAAATAGAAAATCTGAGTAAAGGAACAGAAACTTCAGATGCAAGTATAACCAACAGAATGCAAGAGATGGAAAAGAGGATCTCTGGTGTTGAAGATACATTAGAAGAAATAGATTCATCAATCAAAGCAAACACTAAAACCAACAAAGTCATGACCCAAAATGTCCAAGAAATTTGGGACACCATGAAAAGACCAAACCTATCTACAGAACATTCTAACCAAACAAAAAAGAATATACCTACTTCTCAGCACCCCATCAAACCTTCTCTAAAATCGACCACATACTTGGCCACAAAGGAAATCTCAACAAATACACAACAATAGGAATAACCTCCTGTGTTCTATGAGACCACCATGGCTTAAAGTTAGATTTCAACAACAACAAAAAACAAAAAACAAAAAACAAAAAACAAAAAACAAAACAATACAAAAAAAAAAAAAAAAACCTACAGAAATCCTACAATCTCATAGAAACTGAATAATGCTCAACTGAATCACCAATGGGTTAAGGAAGAAATAAAGAAAGAAATTAAAGACTTCCTAGAGATCAATGAAAATGAATACACCACATACCCAAACTTATGGGACACTATGAAAGCATTGCTAAGAGGGAAATTCAAAGCACTAAATGCCCACATAAAGAAGTTGGAGAAATATCACACTAGTGACTTGACAGCACACCAGAAATCTCTTGAACAGGAAGAAGCAAAGTCTCCCAGGAGGAACAGACACCAGGAAATTATCAAATTGAGAGCTGAAATCATTAAAATAGGAATAAAGAGAACAATACAAAGGATTAATGAAACAAAGAGTTGGTTCTTTGAGAAGATCAACAAGATGGACAAGCCCTTATCCAAACTATCAAAAAGACAGAGAAAGAGCATCCAAATTAACAACATCAGAAATGAAAAGGGGGACATAACAACAGACAATGAGGAAATCCAGAGAATCATCAGGTCATACTTCAAAAACCTCTATTCCACAAAACTGGAAAACCTAAAAGAAATGGATAATTTTCTGGATAGGTACCACATACCTAAGTTAAATCAAGACCAGATAAACCATTTGCATAGTCCAATAACCCCTAAGGAAACATAATCAGTCATTAAAAGTCTCCCAACCAAAAAAAGCCCAGGACCGGATGGTTTCAGTACAGAATTCTACCAGATCTTCAAAGAAGACTTAATACCAATACTCTTTAAATTGTTCCACACAATAGAAGCATAAGGTATATTACCAAATGCCTTCTATGAGGCTACAATTACCCTGATTCCTAAACCAAAGAAAGAGAACTACAGACTGATCTCCCTCATGATGCAAATACACTCAATAAAATACTGGCAAGCAGACTCCAAGAACACATCAAAATGATTATCCACCATGATCAAGTAGGCTTCATCCCTGGGATGCAAGGGTGGTTTGACATACAAAAGTCGTTCAATGTAATACACCATATAAACAAACACAAAGGAAAAAAAATCACATGATCATATCACTATATGCAGAAAAGGCATTTGACAAAATGCAACACACCTTTATGATAAAGGTCTAGAAGCAATCAGGAATACAGAGCACATACCTAAACATAATAAAAGGCAATCTATAGCAAGCCAACAGCCAACATCAAATTAAATGGAGAGAAACTCAAAGCAATGCCACTAAAATCAGGAACAAGGCAAGGCTGTCCCCTCTCCCCATACTTATTCAATATAGTACTTGATGTTCTACCCAGAGCTATAAGACAAATAAGGAAAATAAGGGGATACAAATTGGAAAGGAAGAAGTCAAGTTTTCCCTATTTGCAGATGACAAGATAGTATACATCAGTGACCCCAAAAATTCAACCAAGGAACTGATACAGCTTATAAACACCTTCAGCAACATAGTAGGATACAAGATCAACTCAAAAAAATCAGAAGCCCTCCTATATACAATAGACAAACAGGCTGAGAAGGAAATCAGAGATACATCACCCTTTACAATAGACACAAATGATATAGAATACCTTGGGTTTACTCTAACTAAGCATGTGAAGGACCTATATGACAAGAACTTTAAGTCCCTGAAAAAAGAAATTGAAGATGTCAGGAAATGGAAAGATCTCCCATGCTCATGGATAGGCAGGATTAACATAATAAAAATGGCAATCTTACCAAAAGCAATCTACAGATTCAACGCAATCCCCATCTAATTACACACACAATTCTTCACAGAACTGCACAGAATAATACTCAACTTCATATGAAAAAAAAAAAAAAACCCAGGATACCCAAAAGAATCCTGTAAAATAAAACAACCTCTGGAGGCATCAAGATCCCTGACCTCAAGTCTACTATAGAGCTACCTTAATAAAAACAGCTTGGTATTGGCATAAAAACCGACATGTGGACCAATGGAATCGAATTGAAGACCCTGACTTTAACCCACACACCTAAGAACATATAATTTTTGACAAAGAAGCCAAAACTGTACAATGGAAAAAAGAAAGCATCTTCAACAAATGGTGCTGGCATAACTGGATGTCAATGTGTAGAAGGCTGCAAATAGATCCATATCTGTCACTGTGCAAAAAACTTAAGTCCAAGTAGATTAAAGACCTCACCATAAATCCATTTACTCTGAACCTGATAGAAGAGAAAGTAGGAAGTACTCTTGAACGCATTGGCACCAGAGATCACTTTCGAAATATAACACCAATAGCACAGTCCATCAATGGTACCTGTTGAAACTGAGAAGCTTTTGTAGAGCAAAGGACATGGTAAATAAGACAAAGTGACAGCCTACAGAATGGGAAAAGGTCTTCACCAACCCCACATCTGACAGAGGGCTGGTATCCAGAATATATAAAGAACTCAAGAAATTAGACATCAAAATGCCAAACAGTACAATTAAGAAATGGGCTATAGAACTAAACAGAATTCTCAGCAGATGAAGTTCAAAGGGTTGAAAGACATTTAAGGAATTGCTCAACATCCTTAATTACCCGGGAAATTCAAATGAAAACGACTCTGAGATACCACCTTACACCTGTCAGAGTGGCTAAGATCAACAACACAGAAGACAGCTTATGCTGGAGAGGATGTGGAACAAGGGGTATTCTCCTCCACTGCTGGTGGGAATGCAAGCTTGTACAGCTACTGTGGAAATCTATATGGTGCTTCCTTAGAAAATTGGGAATCCATCTCCCCCAAGACCCAGCTATAGCACTCTTGGGCATATACCCAAGGAATGCTCAATCATACCACAATGGCATTTGCTCAACTATGTTCATATCATCATTGTTTGTAATTGCCAGAACCTGGAAACAACCGAGATGTCCTTCAACTGAAGAATGGATAAAAAAATATGGGACATATACACAATGGAGTACTACTCAGCTGAGAAAAACAATGACATCATGAGGTTTGCAGGCAAAAGGATGGATCTAGAAAAAATCATCCAGAGTTATGTATCCCAGACTCAGAAATACAAACATGGTATGTACTCATTAATAGTAGGATACTAGATATAAACCAAAGATATCTAGACTGCTACTCAACTCCAGGGAGGCTATCTAGAAAACAGGACCCTAGGAAAGATACAGGGATCACCCAATGACAGAGAAATGGATGAGATCTACATGAACAACCTGGACAACAGTGGGAGTAATGAAGGGTAAGGTTTGAGGAAAAGAAAGCTTAGGGGAGCAGGATATCCCAGCTAGATCAAGAACAGAAAGGGAGAAGAAGGAATAACAGTCAATGAAAAATGAAGACCACATGAGAACAGGAATAGGCAGCGTGCTAGAGATTTCCCCTGAAATCCACAATGATACATCCTCTGTAGACTTCTGGCAGTGGTTGAGAAAAGCCTGATCTGACCCAGTCTCCTGATCAGATGGCCAAACACCCTAACAGTCGTGCTGGAACTCTCATCCAATAACTGATGGAAGTGGTAGATGCAGAGATCCTCAGCCAGGCCCCAGGTGGAGCTCCATGAGTCCAATTGTGGAGAAAGAGGAGGGACTATAAGGGCATGAATTGTTGAGACCAAGATTGGAAAAGCACAGGGACAAATAGCCAAACTAATGGAAGCACATGAATTATGAATCAAAGGCTGTGGATCAGGCCCTCTCAATAAGTGAGACAATAGAATAGCTTGAACTGTTTGGGAGGCACCCAGGCTGTGGGACCGGGACCTGTCCTTAGTGCATGAGCTGGCTGTTTGGAACCTTGGGCTTACACAGGGACACTTTGCTCAGTCTGGAAGGAGGTGACTGGACCTACCTGTACTGAATCCACCAGGTTTAAATGAATCCCCAGGGGAGTCTTGTCCCTGGAGGAGATGGGAATGGAGGGGAGGGGCTTGGGGGAAGTTGGGAGGGGGGGTGGGAGTGGGGAGGAGAGAGGAACCCATGGCTGATGTGTAAAATTAAAACACAAATATAATAAATAACCAAAAAAAAATGACCAAAAAAGTCTAAACTCAGCTCTACACAAATAATGCAGCCAAATAAGTATTGTGTAGAGTGGGAGAAATAATGTTCCCAAAGGAAGAGCATACCAATTGGTTTCCCAGTACCAAATATTCAGGTCTAAACCATGAAAACATTTAACATTACAAAGACTTAGCAGATTATATTTATGTACATATATGTATATATTCATATATATACATATACATGTATATGCATGTAACAATAATTATTGAAAATAAGAGGTCATAAATTTGAAAGAGAGCAGGGAGAGATATATGGGAGGTTTGGAAGAAAGAAAGTGAAGGAGACAATGATGTAATTATAATCTCAGAAATATTTTTAAAATGTACATAATGTTCAAATGTGAATAAATGCCCTATATGTTTCCTAAGTACCAGAGATGTATTTTTGTTTGTTTTAATATGAGGGTATTTGTCTGTGTGTTTTGTTTGTGGGATGGGCTTTTACTACACAGCCCAAGGTTTTCTACACTCAAGGTAATCATCTTGCTTCAACTTTCTCAGTGTGGAAACTAGGCTTGAACCTCCATTTCCAGCACTCAGTGCTTCCTCACCAATTAGTGACAGTCCTTCTAATGTTTTAGACTTCTTTAGGTAACTTCTCATCATTCTTTCCTGTCATTTTTGTAGATAGGATTCATAGAAAATTCCAGTTGTACAATTAACATCATCTTCAGAGCCAAGCATATTTTTCTTGAACTACAGTTGTCCCTGACTTCAGATGCCAAATATATCCATCCCGATACACCCTGATTCTCTATAAGGTCCTTTCCTGCATTCTCTCTCACATGACTGCTCATATCTATTTTACTACTGGTGTTCTGGTGAGATGAAACTCAGGTTTTTAATGAGAAATATTGACCATGATAGGACTAAATCTACTGATACTGTACAGCTGAAGTTTAATTTCCACATTATAATTATTTAATTTCCACAATATAATTATAATTATTCTTTTATAATTTTATTTCTTGAGGATAGGACACAAGGGCTTTACATACTCTAGAAAGATATACCACCAGTATATATTCTTGGACACCTGTCCCCTTAAATGGTTACAGTTATAATTTACACTTAAAAATATGTTATTTTCTTTAACTTACTATAAATATTTATTTTTTTACATTCATTTATATGTCTCTCTCTTTCTCTCTCTCTCTCTCTCTCTCTCTCTCTCTCTCTCTCTCTCTCTCTGTGTGTGTGTGTGTGTGTGTGTGTGTTTGGTTTGGTATTAATAACCAAACTCAGGGCTTCATGCAGGCTAGGGAAAAGTTTTATCTCTTAGCTATCTTAAAATGCAAAGTGAAGAATGGTGGTTTCCAACTCTGAGTTCCTTACAAAGTGCAGACACCCACATCCTTGTTCCTTATAGATATGGACAGTTTCTTTGTCTTACTCTGCCATAGACTAAAGATAAGAGACCTTCACTGAAGTCAGTGTTTTGGATTTCAGCCTCCAACATTGTAGGTTAAATGTGTTTCCTTTATATATGTCACCTAGCCTTATGTATTTTGTTATAATAACATAAAATATAATAAAAAGTAAGTAGCTATCTCTTTCATTGTCTATAAAGCTTATAGTACACCAGTTGATATGTTATTATTAATGGAATGTACAGTTCATTTGGCAACATATTCACTGAACTGTGTGTTTATTACATTTCTACAAAAGACAAAAACTGATGAAGAATGTACATAGTTCCATAGTCCAGACTCTTTGATGATAGTGTTGCAGGAATTTTCAATGGAAAGAAAAGAAAAGAGAGCCTTAGGGATGACCTATGCAGCAGGTTGTCAAATGTCATGGAAGAACACAGGGGTGTTGCCTGGCATGACTGCAGAACTCCTCTCAGCCTCTGTGCTTGCTTGACTTACTTCTCTTCCTATGTCTGTCCATATACCTGTCTCACAATGGCCATCTCTTTTTTTCTTATGGTCAATACCCCATGTGTTGTTATTGTTGTTTTGCCTGTTTTCCATCTCCTCTTGATCAGAAATAACAATCAAAAACACAGAACTCGCTTATTTCAGTTTTGCGTTGCAAAATTTAGAAAGAGGCCATAACTATAACCGAACGACTGTAATAAGCAGTGTCCATCAGACATGCCCTTATGACATCCATTGAAAATTTGTATTTATCTATATTTTGATATCCTAGTTAGCCACATATCTTTGTTTTGTTAAAGAATATGAAATTAACTGATCCATTTGAAAAGAGGTTTAATATATCCTTAGACCACTAAGAAGGTTATAGTCCTGTTGTCAGTGAATTTTGGAGAGTTTATTACACAACATTATCACAGAAAAGGCTAAAAAATAGCAAGCTTGCCCAGTCCTACTGCTACTTCTGAGTCATATATATGCATAAACATCTTCAGTCTGTTACCAGCCAGACTGTATACATGAGCTATCCGAGAGCAAAAATTCAAGGAAAGAAACTTTATACAAGATAATTTTTATACATTTAAAGCAAGTATTCTGGCTCCAGAATTAGTGTTTTTATATTCAGCAACTAGAAATTACATAAATGTTAATTTGCATTTCATGTAAATAATAAATTCTTATACAAGTAGACCCTAATAGTGTAAATGAATAATGTATTCATGTATTGGAGACTTGCTTCTCAGTGTTGTCCCACAAAAACTACTGAGTCATTTTAGGGTTAAATTGAGGCTGACTACATGGCTCGGTGTTTATGAGTACTTGTTCTTCCAGAGGACCTGAGTTCAGCACCCACATTGGGCTGCTCACAACTGCCTGTATTTCTAACTCCATGGTTTCCAATGACCTTCTCTGGCCTTTAATGTTATCTGTACACAATGTTATATACCCATACAGATACATGTTCATAGATTGATTCATACAAAAAATAAAATAAATGTTAAAAAATGAATTTTGGACACATACAATCAAGGGTAATGTTTACCAAACCAAAAAACAAACAAACAAACAAGCAAGCAAAAACAAAATAAAGAAAAAAGAAAAATATAAAAACAAAAACAATCAAACGAAACAAAAAGAATTTACAAATCTACCAGGTAACTCTCATTTAATAATAATGATTTTGAATCACTAATTTACTTCTTGCTGACACCATCTCCTCCTCCTGTATGCATTAATGTCAATAATAACCAAGAAATCTTTCTCAGAATTACACTTGATTTCATGTACCTTCAGAACACTGAGGTGGCTAAAAATTCACCTTTATAAAACCACCTAATTTGTGTATTTTTTTTTAACTGTAGCAAAATTCTGGTAATATGCCTTTTGCAGGAATTTATATTTGTAATTATGATAAATAACAATGAGAAATGCTAATACTCTAGTTCTAACACTCTTGTGCATATCTGTACATAGGTGAATATTGAAATGTTTTCCTTGAGACAATATCATCCATGAATATGAATGTGTCAACCATCTATTTGGAAGTAATGTGGGAGGTACAGAGAGGAAACTTGAAATTCTCTCTGAGAAAATGTAATTCTCTGTAGCTGGAGAGCTTCTCTCCAGGTGCCATCAAGCCCCCATAGTCCCACAACCCACGTATAAAATAATCACTCAGACGCTTATATTACTTATAAACTGTATGGCCGTGGCAGGCTTTTTGTTATCTATTTCTTCTATCTTAAATTAACCCATTTTTATTAATCTAAACTTTGTCACGTAGCTCATGGCTTACCGGTAATTTACATATAACTTGTCATGGCGGTGGCTGGCAGCTCTCTCCCAGGCCTTCTACTTTCCTCAATTTTCTTCTCTGTTCATCCCGTCTAGATTCCTGCCTGGCTAATGGCCAATCAGTATTTTATTTATTAACTAATCAGAGCAAAACATTTGACATACAGAACTCCAGCTACAATTCTCTAATGCAAAGTCAAGGAGAAGATCTTGCTGATGTATCCATTTTGTAGACTCAAATACGTTTTAATAAAATGGTCTATCCAGTTAATGAGGAATTTTAACACTACACAGATGCCATTAATCTGTACCTACCTCACAAGGTATAACACAACATTTCTGATTAAAGATTTCACTTCTCCCATGACTGGGAACATGCTGCATTCCTAGTGTAGAATTCTATCCAGGTCATGTCTTAGAGACAGATAGTCCTCTGCCAGGAATTCATTCACACTCCAACACTGACCACTGGTTTGTTGCTGGGCATTTTTCTGAAAATTTGGAAAAAGTATTTTGATTAAATTGGTTGTTCACTTGTATCTACTCCTAGAGGAAGGAGAAATTAGCAGAACTGTGTTTCCAGAAAGCTTTAATGAACAATAAACAGTTGTTTAGACAATATTACACACAATAATAAACTTTACTTAATGAACAAATAATTATTCAAACAGAATAATCTGCATATTTGTTTAAGTTAAAAAAATCATTTTAAATGAAAACTTGCAGGAAACATCATGTTATTTTATTAATTATTTTATATTTTCTTTATTTATTAAAATTTCACCTCTTCAGTATATCTTATAGGTGGGTGCCACCACAGCTGAGTAAGCAGACACTATGAAAATCACTACAGAGAATTCTCAAAAAGCAACAACATAAATGCCATATGACTTAGTTTTACCACTTCTTGGCATTTGTAGATGAAACATGAATTGCTCAATGGTCTTAATTTAAAACAAACAAACAAACAAAATGGAGCCAGATATTGGTGTGATAGCTGAAAGATCAGACAAACAGAACAAGCCACAACTTGTGGCTTCTCATCAACTCCTGGTATCCTCCTACTGAAATCCTCAACCTCAAGAGCATGAATTTCTGTCTCCTCATGCCTTATATACCTTTCTGTGTCCTGCCATATTACTTCCTGGAATTAAAGACATGTGTGTTTCCAAAGCAAAGGCATGAGATCTCAGGTGTTGAGATTAAAGGTGTGGTGTGCGTTACCACACCTGGCTCAGTTTCTAGTGTGGCCTTGAACTCACAGACATACAGATGGATCTCTTCCTCCCAAATGACAGGATTAAAGGTGTGTGCCATCACTGCCTGGCCTCTATGTCTAATTTTGTGTCTAGCTCTGTTCTCTGATCCCCAGAAAAGTCTTTTTGGGGTGCACAAATAAAATATCACCACAGGCATTTGCCTAAGAACTCAAACTTTTACTCCTTAGACAGTTGCTTAGCATGTTTCATCACTGCTCTATTCACCATAACTAGGAAATGGAAACAACCTAAATTTCATTCAACCAAATAACAGATAATGAGAATGTGATACATATACACTATGGAATACCATTCAGCTCTAAATAAAAATGAAATCATGAAGTTTTTCAGGTAAATGAATAAAACTAGAAAGGATTATATTAGGCAAGGTAGCTCAGACACAGAAGACAAATATGACATGTTCCCTCTTATCCGAGACTCCTTGCTCCAAATCATCAGATATGAGTACATATCTTGGATTCAGTGCAAAACCAGGAAAGGAAAAAGGGATCATTGAGTGCTGATTGGTGTTGAGGGAGCAATGGAAAGGGGAATAGCAAGGTACAGTTGATCTGATTGGGGAAATGGAAAAGGTGGTCTATAATTGGGGAGAAAGGGAGATAAATATTTAGAAAGAGAAGTGTAAAATAATAGTAAGGATATCTGAAAAAGTCATACTATCATATTATTTACTATTTACTATCTAACAAAAATGAGCCATATAATACACATAAGTCTGAATAAACTTATCCATATACAGTTTAAATGAAAATTTCTCATCAGGGATAATAATGCTCCCTCCAAAAGCAAAAGACCACCTCAAAAACTCAACACCAGGCATGAAAAACCTAATGTTGAGTTGATCAGGCCTGTCCCTTAGACTCATAAAACTACAGACTACTGTTAATGAACTTGGTTCACCCCAGAGGAAGAAGATAAATCCTTACTACTGAGGACACCATGAACTTCATGTCATAGAGAGCTCTGAACTGAAACTGTACTGGATGGACCCTCCCTGAGGACTAGGTTTTATGATATGAGAGGAACCACTCAAAATTCCAAAGGAGCAAAACATCTAGCAGTCATACTCAGCTATGCTGTCTATGAACCAAAACAACCAGCAGCATGACACAATAACCCTATGGTATTGTAGTGATATATATATATATATGAGAGAGAGAGAGAGAGAGGAGAGAGGAGGAGGAGGAGAGAGAAGCAGTATCTCCTGCCCAAGAAAAGGTAAATTATGCCTGGTACTAGAAAATTAACAAGTTACTCACAACTAGTGAAGTCATGGATCGTATAGAAAATATACAATCACCACTTTCTTAAACCAGCATACTGCCTAACTACATTATAAATATCTGTCCTTATACCCACAGATAAATGTAGTCCTCACCCATCATCAAGGAAACTCCTCTTTGCATCACATAGAAAACCACAATCAATCAATGCAGAGTTGGTGAGGCCAGTCCCAGTGTATGCATCTACAAAACATTTCCCACACTCAAGGCTCAGGGAACATTGCAGAAGAGGAATGAATGATTGTAAGAGCAAGAACGTCAAAGAGTTTGTTGTGAGATTGTGCTTCTAGTAATTTCAGAAGGTACACAAAAAGGCCCCACCATCATGACTGCCCAAACAGGAATCGAACGAAGAAATAAAATGACAGTAGACATACCAAAGTAGGTGGGGGAAAGGCCACAGAACCCAACCTTACACACACACACACACACACACACACACATAATAATAATAATAATAATAATAATAATAATAATAATAATAATAAACTAAAGCAAGGAAGGAAGTAGTCTTCTCTAGGAAAAAGCACATCAAATGAATAGCACTTAAAACATACCTATAAATAACATTACAAAGACTGAACTGATTATATTTAGCAACATATCAACATATATATATATATATATATATATATATATATATATATATATATATTTGCACATTTCTGTAATTAATAAAAAATTAATGAAAAAGAGATTTTAATTTTTAAACAGAGCAAGAAGTGACATATGGGAGTGTTTGGAGAGTGGAATGGGAAGGAAGAAATGGTTTAAATGTAATCTTAAAAATAAAAGAAATACAGCAGAAAAAACAACTTCATAAACCCAGAATGGACAGTGGGATGGCTCCATGGTTAATAGTACTTGTCACCCAGTCTGACAATTGGAGTTCAATGGTGGAAAGAGAGAGTCACTTTTTATAAATTGTCTTTGGACTACACATGTGACATGGTACACACACTTCACACACACACACACACACACACACACACACACACACACTAAATTAAGAGAATTTAAAAGTTAATTTAAAATATTTCTGCCTAGTGTGTTCCACTTATTCTTCCAGTATCTGATATGTTTCAATATGAAAAGTTTAAAAATATAATTACTGATTTGGAGAAGTTCATGCATTAGTGACAATGGAAAATCCCTAAATAGTAAATACTATAAATAAGTAACTGCTATATTATTTTAAAAGATCACTATTGCAGTGAAATCAAGAGAAATATTTCAAGGAGAAGCTCAATGAAAATTGCATGGTGATATGAAAGAAAATTATAGCAGATAGACTCAAATAGACTCTGGGGGACTTTACTCAAAAGAGTTACATGGAGAAAACAGAATTTTCTTAGTCATGCTTGAGAAAAAGTAGAACACTTAAAAGTCCTCCAATAACCTTGGAGGAAAGTTCCTGGCAATGATAAATGTGAGTATGAGTCTGTGGTGTAGTTCTGCTTGTAGAATATTCTTAGTAAAGTTTTAGGTGTCTTCTCTCTCAAGTAGACTGAAGATAGAAAATGTCATTCCAGATCATTACATTTCAAAGTGATTGCCCCCAGGTCTTTGAGAAAGACATCCTTGGAATTAGGATCTTGAAGAAATTTTATTTCAAAGAAAAAACAGAGAAATAAGAAAATTGCAATTGCATATTTTGATAAATAAATGCACCAAAAAATGGCCCAAAGATAGGAAGGAAGCTGTGTGATTTAGTATAGCTGATGGGAACTTTCAGGACACCTTGGTGAGTGTTATGGAGTGGGATGCTTTGTATACTATCAAGTGAGGTATTTTATGTAGCCACACTGAGAAGACATTGAAAAAAAATGAAACTTTGGGATAAGGAGGAACAGAGTGTTAGTGGGAGGAAGAGAGGAAATTTCTAAGGTAATACATCTCCTGTCATTTCAAGGAAAGCATGAGAGCTTAATGACAGCCGTAGACGATGAATTGTATTTGGAAAATTTAATCGAGAACATTGTGGAACTTTTAAGCTCTGCAAACACATTAACTTTATCTGAAAATGTCCAAAAAGTTTATACGATATCATTCTATTTCCAGAATAAAGAAAGAAAACAAAGCATTCAGTATGTAGAACAAAAGAGGTTGTAATATTTAACCCCACTGGTCAACTAATAAAGAACAGTAAATTCATAAAACGAGCATAAATATGAAACATGAACTCAAGAGTGGAAAGCAGAAGTGTTCTGAGTTCTAGGCCAGCTTAATCTATGTAGGAAGTCCTAAGGTAGTCTAAGATATACACTGAGACCTTGTCTCAGAGCAAAAAGGGTCATATGAGCAGTGCTTTCTTTAGATGATAGGGCAAGGGGTTCTGTCCTGAGCACACTCCTCAAGCAAAACAGAAATACAGTGTGAAACAAAAAGTTAAGGACATAAAATCAACAAGTATTTATCTAATAATTATGCTAAGCTTATTTAACAGCCAAGTTAAATTAGAAAATACATTTCCGTAAACAACATTTATTCATTTACTTTAACTCAGAAAAGTAGTAATCATGATAACATAATTCTTTTAAGAAATTTTATTTATTTTTCACATTATATTATGAGTATTGGCTTGCATGTAAGTATATCTATGGAGGCCACAACAGAGTGTCCCCATATAATGTTCTAGAAATGAATTAATGCATACAACATTGTACTTCTTCAGGTTTTTGCAAATTTGGAGTTACTTTTAAAATGTAGCACTCTCTGGGTAACAGGAAAATTAAACAAAAATATTTCTCTTAGTGCAAGAAGACTGAAAAAATACAGAATATTGTAATTGAATATTCAGCAAACCTTTGTATGCTCTGGCACAAGAGAAAGTTTGTTTTGCAATATGTATTCATGCATGAAGATATCTGCACTCATTAGATAATCATATGCATCTTCATCACAAACTTAATTGTATCATTGAATATATAAATAATTATAAATATATGGATATACACACACACACACATTCCGTCTTATTTGTAATCATACCATTTGACACAATATTTTAAAAATTTATTTCTATTTATATTTGTAAGTTTTTGCCTGTATGCATGCATAGTGATTGTAGAGATGAGAAGATGCCACTGGACCCTCAGGTAATGGCTGATTGTGAGCTGCTCTGTGGATGCTGGAAATTAATCCAAGTCCTCTGTAAAAACTGCAAGTACTCTTAACACTTGAGCCTTCTTTCAAACCCTCATAACACACTTTTTAGCTTTTGTTTATATTATAACATATAGGACAAAAACTTAGAAGTGTGCACAAGGACATAGAGCACTTACACACAGATACACACCAGGTACACTGCACCTACACACATGCACACACACACACACACACACACACACACACACACACACCAATACACAAGGTACAACAATTATTTTAATAACAAAAACATTTTCATCAATGATTAAATTATATTGTGAATTTACCTTAGTGAGGTTATAATGTTTAACAGTTGAGATCTTTTAGTATTATTTTATACTTTTAAAATTATACTCATAATCAAGCTTGGAATTTGTTGGCTAAATTCTGAGTGACAACATTGCCAGAATTAATACATTGGTATTTACTTTCATTTGATTAATGAATATTTGAGCTTGTAATTCTAATACTTCTTAGCAAATATAGATAAAATTCCATGTAAATTGCAACTAACAATATATAAGGAGAGATAAAAATGCTCGATTATTTTATATTTAAGTTATTTTAATTAACTAATACATAAGAAAATAAGAATGGTAAGTGTTCATGATGTGAACACCCACCCTTGAAATTCTCAGTCATCCTCCTGACAAATATTTCTGAGTGCTAGGGTTGCAATCTGAGCAGGCATGTCCATTTTAAAGGCTTTCGTTCTAATACCCTTTAATGATTAAGTAATTTAGTTCACAAACAATTTTTATCAGTGAAATAAATGCTTTGTCCTTTTCTTAAACCAGTTATAACTGAACCATCCCTATCCATAGAATGGTGTTGGCATTTCCAGTGAGCAGCATGAATATCCTGTAGATTTTAAGCATGTATTCAGGATGCAAGCCCTTAACTTCCTAATTCACTCAAACCTGCTCTTTCGCCATTATTTCAAGGAAGTAAATGCCTTCTGTTCGGAGGGACTCTTTCTGGGGAACAAGAGCATCCTGGATTCTGTTTATCCTCTCTCTTTCTGTGGACTTTAAGGGTTGTGTAGCTTTACTTTGTTCAATATCATCAGAATATGACTTCTACATTGTTATCTTTGTCTACCTGGCTCAAGATGGTCTTCCTGTTATCTGCTTTTCTTCTGTGTCTCCATCCAAATTTACTTCCTCCTCTTTCCTATTTTCAATTTTTTGTACATTCTTAAAAGTTTCATAATTTGTGCTGCTCAAACATTCTTGGATGTGCAGTATTCCATTGGAGACTGGTCAGCTTCCATGTGGCTTGTTACACTAGTACAGAAAAGCTTCTCTCCCTTTTCCATCATCTAACAAATGTTAATAGCCAGGAATGTAACTGTGTCCAACTCCTGTCTTCTTGCTGGATTTGTCATTCTAGCTCAGGCTTGCACATACCTTATGCATGTTGTCCAACTGCTGTGAGTTCATGAATGCAGATTACCTGATATGTCCAGAACACACTATTTCTTTGTAGTAATCCACTGCCTCTGGCTCTTCCACTCTTTCCAACCATTGTCTACAATAATTCTCAGCCTTTATAGAAGGGGTTCTAGTAGAGAGGGAGGTATGATTCCATTAGGTGCTAAAATTTTGTTCCTTATTCTCTACAATTTAGGCAGCTGTTGGTCTCTGCTTTAACCATTGTCTACTGCTAATTGAAGCTTCTCAGATGAGAGCAAAGAGATGCATTGTTCCGTGAGAATAACAAAGTCATTAGGAGCCAGCTTAATTAGTCTACTTGGTAGACTGATAAAAAACATTATGGACTATTTAGTCAGAAGTACTTGGCTAGATAGTGTTGTCAGCTATGGGTTTAATCATGTAGGGCAGTATTTCAGTTCAATCAGAACATGGTTTGTTAGTTCAATGATGTTCATGCAACCATGGAACTAACAGGAGTATCTTGCTATAGGACAGATGATACTTTAGTTTTAGTGCTTCACTTGCAGGCATAAGTGATGACAGTGTTCATCCTTCAGTGTCTACCCAGTACCCTCTAGCATTATGAAAGCTAACCAGCAGGATAAACCTTCCATTTCACGACCAACTTGGTTCCTAAAATATCTCTGACTCAAATATTTAATGTCTACAGAAAAAAGGTCTTACTGTCATGCTCTTTAATGTAGCCAAGAACAATGGATATAGTTTGCAATGTTTCAATGTTTAGGGGTCCTCATTTGCCAACAACTCCAAAAGAAAACAATCCATTCCTAAGAACTGTTGTGTTTCATTTTTTGTTTGTTTGTTTGCCTCTGTTGTGTACCTAGGACTTTATTGCATACAACTGCATTGTGGGAGCCCATTTTCAGGTTCCTAGAAGCTTTACCCAGCAGGTCTGCATAGAGAGGATAATTGGACCACAGACTTGAGTGGCAGGTGTCTGAGATGGTCTGCACTTGGCTGTGCTGAGGGAGGTTTTTTGCTCTACCTCTTGGCATTTCTATAAATACCTTAGGGCAGAGATAGTCAGGGCCCATTGGAATATGTTCCAGGCCCTCTCGAGGCTATCCTGTATTTTCTGTCTGTTTATCTCCACATTCTAAATCCTTCTATCATTTTCTCATTCAAGAAAACTCTGGGGAACTGTGGGGTTGGTGGGTAGCCACCCTAGACTGTATTTAAAATCTTTTTAAGTAAATATGATTAAACATATGGGTATATGTATGTACATATCTATCTGGAAGATTCTAAGTAGAAGGTTTCCATAGGACTGTTTCAAAAGTCTTCATGGGTTTTGATCCATATCCATATTCTCTCCTCAACCCTGTCCCCTGCATCCCTACCCCATTTTAAAGTCTTACTAATCCTTAATTCCACACTACCTCTTTGTACTAGTAGATTCTATTTCTCTTTTCAAAGTCCTTCCTTGTGGCCTTTTAGAATTTCCCTGGTTTCAATTGCTTTTCCTAATGAACCACACTTAAAAATAATATAAAAATATGAAAGAAAATAGGCAATGATTGTATCTTTAGGTTTAATGATTGTTTCCAGCTCTATCAATTTACCTGTGACTTGCACATCAGTTTTATTATCTATTTTTCACTTAGTAGACATCTAGGCTCTTCCAGGTCCTGGCTATTGTGAATAGAGCAACAGCAAATTTTGATGTGCCAGCATCTCTTTATGAGGAAATGAACTCTTTGGGATGTCCTAGGAATGATATAGTTGAATTCTGTGGCAGATTATTTCTATGTCTAGCTTAGCTTTTAGAGGAAGCATCAAACTGATTTCCATGGTGACTGCACTAGTTTTGTGTTCCTCCTGACCTTTATTCATGGCAATATCTCTGTTCTTTCTTTTCTTACCCCACATAAGCTATTCTGACTGGGATGAGATTTTTTTTTTTCATTTCCTTGAAGAATAGATTAAGAAAAAATAGTTCTCAGCAATTTGAATTTTATCTTTTGAGAACTTTGTTTATTTGCACACTCCATCATTAAAATTATCTTGCTTCTTTTCTTGATATTTACATTTTCAATGCTTTGTATATCCTAGATATTAACCCTCTGTCAGTATAGCTGTTTTTTTTTTTTTTTTTCTGTTCTTTGGTCTACACCTCCACTATAGCAATGGTTTCCTGTGCTGTACAGAAACATTTTAAGTTCATGAAGTCTTATTGTATTAACTGTTGGTCTCACTGCCTGCACCATGGGTGGTGTGTGATTCAGAAAGTACTCTTTTCTGCTAATGAGTTCAAACATATCCCCCATTTTCCTCTATCACACTGAGAGTATCAGGCCTTTGTTGAGTGCTTGATTCATTTGTGGTAGAATTGTGAAGCTAAGGAATAAAGAGGAATTTAATTTTTCAACATGGAGCTACTGTCTTTTTTCCAGTGTGTTGTTTGCCTCTCTCACATCAGGCGACTCTAGGAGTATGAATTCTGTATATGGGTCTTCAGTTTTATTTCATTGACCAATGAGTTCCTCTTCATGCTAGTACCATGCTTTTTTAACTGCTGGAGTTTTATACTAATTTGAAATATGGGATAGTGCCACTTCAGTCATTTTGTTTTTCAAGATGGTTTTGGCTGTCCTGGGTGTTTTGTACTTCAACATGGAATTTAAGATTTTTTTTTCAGTTTCTGTGAAGAACTGAATTTGAAATGTTATGGAGATTGTGTTAAATCTGTAGATTGCTTTTGGTAAAATATCATTTTTATAATATTAATCCTCCTAAGCTATGAGCTTAGGGGTTTTTGTGGTGATATTTTATTTGTGCTTTAATAAATAAAGCTTGCCTGAAGATGGGGGAAAAAGGCTAGCCATTTTAGGTAAACAATAATACCAGATAATGGTAGCACATGCCCTTAATCCTATCACTTTTAAGGCAGGATCTCTGTGTTCAAGGCCACACTAGGGAATAGAGTCAAGCATGATGGCACACGCCTTTAAATCCAATACCAACCATAGAGACCTGGAAGTCTATACAGACAGACAATGAAAGAGCTCTGTAGGAAGAAGTGAGGTAGCTGGGCTATAAGCCAGTGAGAGGACAGAAAAGCAAGGCATAAAAGCCTGGGTAGCTCTCCTTGGAAGCTGTGGAGTTGGTGAGGGGAGGTTAGCTGGTGGCTTTCTGTATTTCCCTGATCTCTCTAAGGCTTTAACCCAAATTTCTGGCTCCATGTTTTTTATTTATTAAGATCATTTAGACATTCGTCTACAGTTTTTACATCTTGTACTATGTTCTTCAGTTATTTTTTTCAATGTATTGAAGTCTTCAATGTACAAGACTTGACTTTCATAACCTTAGTTAGATTTACACTAAGATACTTTATTTTATTTTTTAGGTTATTGTACAGGGTATTCTTTCATTAATTTCTTTCTTGCTACATTTTGTCATTTGTGTATAGGAAGGCTACTGTTTTGGCTGTTAATTTTATGTCATCATAATTTCTGGATGTGTTTATCAGCTCTAAGAGTTTTTGGTAGAGCATTTAGAGTTTTTTATATATAGAATCTCACCATCTGCAAATGCATATACTTTGAATTATTCCTGTCCAATTTGTATCTCCTTTATCTCTTTGAGTTGATATACTTGCAAAGACTAAAAGTATGATGTTGAACAGTTGTAAGCAGAATGGGCATTCTTGTCTTGCTCCTGATTGCAATCAAATGTTCTGAATATATATGCACCCCCTCTTTCTTAATTAAGGTTTCTCATCAAGATGTTGCAAAATTAATTTTCTCATTTAACAAATATTTACTGTTTACCATTCTCCTAAATGTTGGACACCCATCAGCAAAAATAATAAATTATACCACAAACCCTGCACACTATTTGTATTCTGTTGTGGAATACTCTTTGTACAGTACACAGTACACTGTGAACATGTATCTTTACAAAGGCACCTTCTGATTGGTTTAATAAAAAGCTGACTGGCCAATAGCTTTTTGGCAGAAAGAGGTTAGATGGGACTTCTAGGCAGAGACAGGGGGAGTGGAGATGAACAAAGGCAGAGGAGAGATGCCAGAGGACACAGTGGGGAAAACAGGAGGTACAAGATGGAAGAGAGGTAAAAAGCCATGAGGCAAAATATAGATTGATATAAATAGGTTAATTTAAGCTATAAAAGCTAGTAGAACATGTCTAAGCTATAGGTCGACCATTCATGAATAATAACAAGTCTCTGTGTCATTTTGGTTTTTGTTGTTGTTGTTGTTCTGTGTGTGTGTGTGTGTGTGTGTGTGTGTGTGTGTGTGAGAGAGAGAGAGAGAGAGACAGAGACAGAGACAGAGACAGAGACAGAGAGCTGGTAGCCCAAAGAATATTCCATCTAGAGTAGTCTAAAAGTGAGAGAAGTAAAAATTTCTAAAAAAAAATATATTTTAAACATCTTTTTTATTCCACTTATTTTAATTATTTATGTGTGTTGGAGGTAGGAGAACATATGCCACAGCATATATAGAGATTCCATAGGACAGCTTGTTAGACTCAGTACTCTCCTATCAATATGCATGTGCCAAGAATTCAAATCAGGCCATTAGGCTAAGGTCTTTAAGATCCACTGAGCCATCTTGTGGATCTTGTGGAGAACTAGAATATGCTTTATGTGCTACAAAAATGTATTCTAAGAAAAGAAGGTTAAAAGGGGGTTTTGTTTTGTTTTTGAGAGGGAAGATTATGTTTAATCAAAAATTGTCTGGGGAGATCCCTTCATGGGGTTATGTATGTGTACACACAGGAATCTTGAGTATCAGAAAAGTCCAGAGATTTGAGCTACTTGGTAATACATTGGAATCATGATTTCTTTGATTATTGATATCATATGCAGATGTAGGTTGCATTGCTGTTAAGCCCACAGATCGCAGGGAGAAAGCCAATCCTATACCAATCGAGGAGAACGCTAGGCAGAGGATACAAATGTAAAATATTTGAGACAAGCAACTTAGATGCTTATTTCCACCACACAGAACAGTATGCATAAGGTACATTCACAAAAGAAATATCAATTGACCTGGGAACATGATTCATTGACCACCGTCTACTTAATATTCTTCTTTTTACATCTGAGGAAAAAATTCCTATGGATTAATCTGACTTACCTGGTGGATACATGTGTGTACTGCACAATGAAGTTTTCTAAAGAATGATTCATTAAAATAGGCTTGTTAAAATAGCCTAAGAGCACAATGCTTGCAATTAACAGTAGTTTGGTCCTCTTCCTACATACTTATGCTGTGAAACAGCCTATTAAAGTGTGTCTGCAGTCTGTGCAGGGACGGCCATCCTCAGAAGAAATTCAAACACATCTGCGTAGTGATTGAAAAATAAATAGAGCTGAGGTTTCTTTTGAGTTACTGCCTGGTTTTTCTTCCCATCTGGGACTTTTAGCTCAATCAAAACAAAAAGGATGTTTTGGACAGAGAATTAAAGGAACCTTCTGAGCTGTCTCAGATATACTCTCTGATTTTAACCCTTTTCAACTTTCAAGTTTTAGTCTTCTTCTATGACCTCAAAATTGGTCAAGGAGAATTGTAACTCCATTTTTTTGTTTTGTTTTGCTTTTTTGTTTGTTTTTTTGTTGTTGTTTTAAATTTTAGTTTTCTGAAAGTGTGCTTTAAATGTCAACAACCTTAACTAAGCTACCAATTTTCAGGCAACAAAAACAGCAGGTTTTCTTTTGCCTACACTTTGGGGTATTAGAGTCTTAAGTGTATTGTGAGTAACTCATTTCAGTGACCAATTACTGGTTCAGAGACACAGGGAAGACTAAGTAAGAAAGCATCCTCCTTCTCATGTTATGAAGTGCAAGTGCTCCATGTGAGCCAAACCCCATGAAGCATTGGAGCAAACAATCACAGCAGGCTCCTATCCTCTTGGTTATTCTGCATTAATTTCTAAATGCTTGCTTGGTTGGGCTTGCTGATGAGTGGCCTGTATCTCTCAGGTATTCTGTAACATTGCTTTCCAGGCTAGGAGTGAACGATTTGTTCGTTTTCTCTTTGCATGATTTAGCAGTTAGGATGTTATGAAGAGATGGGTGTGTGTGTGGGGGGGTGGTGGTTCTTGAATAGATTTGCCCTATTTACTAATACTTCTGTGAATGGAAGGGTTCTTGAGAAAGATTTTTATTTAGGATCTCTTTAGTAAGATATTCTCAGTGAATAAATACCCCATCCAGTCATACAAAAATTTCTCAAAGGAAAAAAAATTACCAAGCATTATTCCCAATAACTCTGGTGCATTTTTCAAGAGCATTTCCTAAGTAGCGATAAGATTTTTGTATGCATGTTTGCTGCCTTATAGCTGGGTGAAATTCCTGGGAGCTAAAGGGACATCTTTTCAGTTCTCTCTGTGTTCTTATGGAACATGTCAATGAATGTGTGCTCAGCACTTCTGCCTAACAGGCCAGAATAGCATAGAAGAATCAATTCATTTTAATATCTCCTAAATAATTATCACACTTATTCAGAAATAAATTCACGATACACAAAACACAGTTTCTACTTACAAATCACTGTGTATTTTCAAAGGAATATTTGTTTCCCTTCAACTAATCATGGATATATACAACATATTTTTCTTATGAAATCATCAATTTATAAATCATAAATTAAAAATGTTCATCCATGATATTGGTATCACTGCCCAAATTATATAGCATATACCTATGAACACCTCAAATATTTTAAAATGTTATTTGCTCTTTAAAGAATTTTTCTGAAGTGTATGATCTTGTATAACTACCCAATTTATAGTCACATTATCTTCAAATACAGCAGTATGTCTTTTCAACATCAAATAGGGACTTAAATCTTTACATGTATCTCAATATACCAATAGTCATAAAACATATTATATATTTCATATTTAGAGGAGATAGTTTTGTTTTAGATTCAGAATACAAAATGAAAGATGTTTAGTTTAACACATGTTTAAGTGAATGGTTTACATGCATTTCTCCTCCATCTGAACATTCCTTGAAAATACAGTTTTCCTCATGTCAATATCAAAATATCCTATATGTATAAAATTTCAAATCCTTTCTGTCACAGAAAACTAACAAATATTTGTAGCAAAGATTCAAAAATCAAATAAATCTACATATTATGATTAAAATACGGTCAGCTATGCTGGGTTGTTTTATGTCAACCTGACAGAAAATGAAGTCAACTGAGAGGAGGGAACCTCAATTAAGAAAATGCCTCCAGCCAGGTACTGGTGTTGCATGCCTTTAATCGCAGCTGAGCTTCAGCCCAGACTGGTCTTCAGATGAATTTAGGACAACCAGGGCTACACAGAGAAACCCTGTCTTTGAAAACAAAAAAACAAAAGAAGAGAATGAAAGAGAGAGGAGGCGGAGGGGACAGAGAGAGAGGGGTCTAGTAGAATATTATTTTAAGATGTGCTACTTTTGTTTTGTTGCATTTGTTTAACTCTGTGATGCTGTGTTACTGTGTCTGTCTAAAACACCTGGTGGTCTAATAAAGAACTGAATGGTCAACAGCAAGGCAAGAGAAAGGTTAGGCATGGCTGGCAGGCAGAGAGTATACATAGAAGAACATATCTTGGAGAGAAGTAGGAGTCAGACAAAGAGGAGGACTTCAGAGGTCAGCCCCCCTGCTACATAGCAAGCCATGGAGTAAGAGTAAGATTTACAGAAGTAAGAGAAAGGGAAAGGCACAGAGGTAAAATGTAGATGAGAAACTTTAAGTTAGAGAAAGCTGGCTAGAAAGTAAGTCATGCTAAGGCTGGGCATTCATAAGTAATAATGCTTTTCTGTGTGATTTATTAGGGAGTTGAATGGTGCCCCCCCAAAAAAGGGGGCCAAAAACAAACAACAACAGCAAGGAGGAGAGAGAGAGAGAGAGAGAGAGAGAGAGAGAGAGAGATACAGACAAAGGAAGGGAGGGAGGGAGGAAAGAGAAGGAAAGAAATGACTCCATAAGATCAGGTTACACACAAGCCTGTAGGGCATTTTCTTAATTAGATTGATGGGGGAAGGCCTAGCCCAATGTGATGATGCTACCCTTGGGCTTTTGGCCCTTGGTTCTATAAGAAGGCAGGCTGATGTCAGCTGGGGAACATGCATGGTACTGAACTATGCCCTCTGAATGTGGGTGACAGTTGTGTCACTAGATTAGTTTGGAAAGCCCCTGGCAGTGGGACCAGAACTTACCCCAGGTGAAATGGCTTTTAGGAACACATTCCATAGAGTGAGATACTTTGCTCAGCTTTGACACAGTGGGGAGGAGCTTGGTCCTGCCTCAACATAGTATGCCAGACTTGTTGACTCCCCAAGGGAGGCTTTACCCTCTCTGAGGAATGGAGAGGGCCTGGTACTGGGTGAGGTGGGGGAGGGCAGGAGAAGGGGAGGGAAGGGAAACTGGGATTAGTATGTAAAATGAAAAAAAATTTAAGAAATAAATTAATAATCAAGAAAAAAAAAAGAAAAGAGACTGGGTAAGCCATAGAAAGTAAAGAAAGTAAGCAGCACTCCCCTGTGGCCTTTGCATCAGCTCCTAACTCCAGGTTCCTGCCCTGTTTGAGTTTCTGTCCTCACTTTCTTTGGATGGTGATATAAAAGTGTCAGCCAAATAAACCCTTTCCTCCCCAGTTTGCTTTGATGATGATGTTTCATCAGAGGAATAGAAACCCTAACTAAGATATCAGCAAGTTTATTTCAATTTTATTAAATAACAAAACAATAATAAAAATGGAAGGAATATTTAATATTTTGGTGAATACCTTAAAACTAAGAAATTTATCATAAAGAAAAATATCATTGCAGTTTTTACATTACTAGTGTCAACATATATTCATTATTAAATTAAATGTCTGCTTTTAAAACTTTTGAAATTTTACCTAATCTCTGCCAAATATTTCAACTTAATTTATACAAAAATTAATTGTTTGTGTTTACTCCCTTTAAATAGCCAACTGAGAAAAATACCAGGAATTAATTGTGATTTTAAAAATATTAGTAAATATTCTTATTGTTTCAGTTTATGCCTCAAATTTTCTCATAACAATGAGGTGGTGGATATTAACAACAGCTTCAGTTACTAGTAAAAGTGGAATTACCTATGCTTTTTGCTCTCTGTCAAGGACACGGGTGAACAGGTATGAAGATGAAAAAGATGATTCTCATAAACAAATTTATCATAGCACAGTTTCATAATTATAGATTTATTAAAATGAATTTAGTTTTTAATGGACAGTCAATATGCCAAAGAGTATTTCTAATTATCTTGTAAATTGTTTGCATCTGTGACTAATTCAGATGCAATGCATCTTTGCCAATCAACTCGTCATTCCTAAACAAGGCTTATTTACATTTTTTGCCACATTTTTCCTTTGCAATTATTTTTCATCTACCCTATCTGTATAGCAATTGCTTTCTTCTAAATAGTAATACATAATTTTGATCACATTTATAACATCAGAAGTTAGGAGGGATTCTAAGGTGAATGGTCTTTGCAATTATGTATGTTTTCAGGGTAGCAGTTCCACGGTAAATTTTGTATAGTATGTTGTAGCAGGAGAGCTTCTCTCCAGGTGCCACCAAGCCCCCAGCAGTCCCACAACCCATGTATAAAATAATCATACAGACACTTATATTATTTAAACTGCTTGGCCATTAGCTCAGGCCTACCATTATCTAGCTTTTACTGTTATATTTAGCCCATTTCTATTAATCTATACTTTGCCACGTGGCTTGTGGCTTACCAGGGTCTTTACACATTGCTTCTCATGGCGGCGGCTGGCAGTGTCTCCTCCCAGCCTTCCTGTTCCCAGCCTTCTCCTTTTCCTTGTCCCACCTACCCTATCCTTCCTGCCTGGCTACTAGCCAATCAGCACTTTATTTATACAGAGTGATATCCACAGCAAAAAAAACCATAAATCTGGTTTAATATTAGATTAACGATGCTTCAGCAAAAGATCAGTGTTCAGTAATACAAATGTCTGTAAATCCTTAGAAATGAATGTCCTTTTTGGCTTATCATAGGACTTAAAAATGAATAAATTTGTTTTTCTTGTGAATTATCCTAGTGATGACATGAAAGATAATATTTCTAGTACTTATAATCATTAAGAAAAATTATATAGAGAATGTCCAAATTAGGAGGAAGGTATAAGCTCCTCTGATTAGGTATAGGATGCATTGGGATATTACACAATGTTTTGAGTAAAATCTTCATTATTCTGCAGTTCATTCTGTAAACCTATCTTTAATTCCAGCCTTGTCTTCTGTACATTGTTCCATGCAATGGTCACCATCTGGCAGGTATCCTGTTTCTAGAATCATGTAGCTTTGGGGCCTTTCTCAGTCAGACTTCTGGAACAAAGTGAGAGATCATTTGGCCACTGGGTCAATAAATGTAAAAAAGGAGAGGTAATTATAGTTGAGATTTGAAAAATTATGATGGCAAGTAGTATTCTTTAATGATACTAGAGGAAATGACTTGTTATCATCTGTATGTCCAGTTTGCTATAACTGCAACATTATATGAAATTGTCCTCTGTTTTGTCTCACTTTACTTAGTAATTACTTCCTGAGGACACACTTCACATTTTTGGCTCTGCTGATGTTTTAGGATGACCAATTATAAATCAAAGATAATGAGAGTCATTCTGATAACTAGCTGAATTTTGTGATATGAAAATGTATACTTTTTCAAATGCATTTACTTCTGGTTTATGTATCACATTCATAAAACAATGAGTACATTGAGTTAGGGTGTTTTTCTTAAAAGTGATCTGCTGAAATACATGAAATAAGAACAGAAAACAAATAACAAATAACTGAGAGACAAATCAGGGAAAGAACAAACTTCACAACAGCCACAAACAACAAAATATAACTAATATAAAAAACTATATACAATAAGTACAATAACTATATACAATAAATACCTAAACAATGTCTAGTCCATTTGCATTTGACAAACTCAGAGAAAATATTCCATTATCTATCCTATTTGGTAAGTCAAAAATGTACCTGATTCACTTTCTAATCTAACTTGTATTACTAACAGTACTATCCTATAATGGCTTTCAAATTTATATACTTACACCTCTCTAGTGAGTTTCTTTTCTAAAATTCTTAACAAGGAAAACTATACCTATCTAATCTTTAACTAACTATAACTATCTAATTTTCAACTCTCTCCGAGACCCAAGAAGGAGATAATATTACCTAAAAAAATAAAAGCAGGAAGTGCAAACAAGCAACTTTCAAAAAAAAATATGAGTTGACAGAAACAGCCAGCTGCCTGGACAGTCACCCAAGATTTCTCTGCAACGTTGGGGCATCATCTTTAGCCTATAGGCTAAGCATATACGACAGACACATTTGTGAGGTAGGATGTACACAAGGCCATCAGTTGGACCTCAACTTTGGTGAGAGTAATCTATGTACTAGAAACACCTGAATTCCACTAGTGTCTTGTCATGATTCAGGGTTTTAAATTCTGGAAATTGTTGATGTTTTATTAATTTAGCTGTCCATTCTTCTTGGCTCATGTGTGGGGCTTCATCTCGGCATCCCATTCTTCTCAGCTTGTGGATAGCTCCAACTCTTTTATTAAATTCCAGTCTACCATTGAGAGGGTTGACTCCATCAGCTTATTTACTCTTTCAAGAATTACTGTTTCAGATACTGTTCCACTGCACACCAGAAGCCATCAGTCCACTGCCTGTTCAGCTGCCTTCAAAGAAAAGGGCACTGTACCTTTTCCAGTTTGCAAAAGCCACTTCAGAAGTCGTGCCCTATTGTCCTGGCCTCAGAGGATGCCTATTGCTAATGCCACAACCATATTTGTCTTGCAAGAATTGGTAGTCCTTTGTTTCATGTCCTATCAGTCCATTTTGTCCTGTTTATCAGCAGTCAATTCAAAGATACTTTGTTGTTCTGTGTCTAACTTTTGCCACAATGGAAGTTAATTCCATATGCAGTTTCTTCAATGTCCACATCTTCTCTGAAGTAGATTGGTACTGTCAGAAGCTGACATGTCTCATAGTCATATAAAAAAGAAAAAAAATTAAGCTATTAAAACATTTCAAATGCACTGGGCGGTGGTGGCACATGCCTGTAATCCCAGCACTAGGGAGGCAGAGCCAGGTGGATCTCTGTGAGTTCGAGGCCAGCCTGGTCTACAAAGCGAGATCCAGGAAAGGCGCAAAGCTACACAGAGAAACCCTGACTCAGAAAAAAAAAAAAGAAAAAGAATTTCAAATGCAATATTCTGTAGATCTCTGAAGGGTTTGAAGATGAACTGTCTATCTAAAATATATCTGCTCGATCTTGAAAACATACCTAACATGACCACAAGTTTTATTTTAATGTCTCACTACTTTCATTTCTTTATATCCTAATAGTTGGTAATAACATTCAAGAATCAGCAAATTGCATTACTTTATTAAATTAACTGTATAAGAACAATATCTTGAACAAGATTAGAAATATATGTGTGGCATTTTCTAACAATTTCTATCTCAATATATATAATTTGTATATAATTTATAAAAATCCATTCCGATGTAAAGTATTTAAAACTAGTATTGTCTTTTAAAAGTAGATTTAATAATCTATCTTTTTTATCTATATTGTATCTATATATTCTATTTATTTTTCTGAATAGATTCAATAATCTACCCTTTATTCTATCATTTCTATGTATCTTTTTATTTATTTATTTATTCATTTATTTAAAACAAGAATCTTAAGTCAAATTTTCTTTGCTTAGCCCCTTTCCTAACCCTTAACAACAAATTGTAACCAACCCTCCTAAACAATGAAAATTATCCCAGACCCAAAGCCCATTAAAAGACCAAAAATCTACCAGCTCCATATCAACCCTTTGGGAATGTGAGAGTCTTGTTCTCAAAATTGCTTCCTGCTGGATATGGGCAAAGGCATCTTTATTCTGAAAAGAAAATTTTTGGATTAATTGTCAAATTCTACTAAAGGTAGCTATATCTTTTGTTGTTCACTCTGTGCATAATGCCAAAGTTCAGTGTTTATTCCAAGTCCTTATTCAAGTAGTTTATGAAACTGGATCATCTCAGCTAGCCCTCTAAAAATTGCTCTGAGCAGTATGTAGTCCAAAGCTGATCTGTAGATGATGTTTGTCAGCTTAGTGATATTATTATTGTCCATGTGAAATTGTTGTTGTTGTGGGGCCCCATCTTCTTCCTGGAGACTTCAAATTTGATGTTAGGCCAGGCCATGATTTCCTGCAGAAAACTGATAAAGACTCGAACACAAAGACATACATAGGCAGCAGACTGAAGCTTTTTTTCTAGAATTAGTTAGTACTCTATATCGCCATTATTATCTTAACAAAGTTTAATATATATATGTAATCTTGTGAATTTTGATATAAAATTCATACTTTAAGCAAAATTTAAATAATCAGAATAGAATCAAAGAACTGAGATTATTAGTAGTAATAGAATAGTCCCTATTTTTTGTTTTTTGTTTTTTGTTTTTTTGTTTTTTTCTCCTGTCCCATATCATAAGATGGCTCTTTCTTCTGGCATGATACAGAGAGTTTGCATTTTAACAAACATTTTCCTTTTAACAACATGCTTGGTTTTAAAGGAGAGAGCCATTCTCTAACTCCAAAGCCAGCTTAAAACTATAATTGAACTGGGACTACAAGAAGACCAATAGTGTTTAATGTCTTTAGAGAAGAGCAGAAACAAACATTTAGGAAGACTTTTGAAATTTTATAGATGATATACCAATAGGCCATTTTACTCTTTTTCTTGGGACATTTTTTTAAAAATGATTTGTCCTTTTTCTTCAGTTGTCTCATTTGTCCAGTGTTCTTCAGATTCCTTAACCTTCGTTCTCCTAAAAGACAAAAACAAAAACCTCTCCCCAAGGTATTGCTTTCCATTTGCAAGTGAAGAAACTTACCTGTTCAAGATCATTCAACCAATAAATATGGATCTGAACCAGAATCCACACCTCTTGGAAGGATTTTGGTATTCTGTGTTATATGAAACATAAACCTTTAATCATCAGGAAAATGCAAATCAAAACTACTTTGAGATTTCATCTACTTTTCAGAATGACTAAGTTCAAAAACTCAAGTGACAAGTCATGCCTGGAAGAATGTGCAGCAAAGGGAACACTTACCCTTCGCTTGTGGGAGTACACAGTTGTACAGCTGTGGGAAGCCTACCAATTTCTCTCTGGGAGGTCCCCTCCCACTTTTTTCCTAGGGTAATCTTGAAGAGGGAGGAGGGAGAAATATTTGATAGAAAGATAGAAGGGATAGAAACAGGTAGAAACACAAGATAGTCTCAGGAGTGCCTGGATCAAAATTATCCACCAGACCCTCCTGTATCTTCTAAAGGGCTATTTATAGGAATGCCAAGTGGTGGAGCAAAAGACCTCACCCTAGCACAGCCAAGTGCAGACCCTTCCAATCATCTGGTAACCACACATGTGTCAAGTAACCCTCTAATAAAGCCCTGCTGGTAAAACAAGCTCAGATCTCACTAGAAAAAAATTGTGGGACTCTACATACAGCTACTTTGGTAATCAATATTGCAGTTCCTCAGAAAATCAATCCATCTCAAGACCCAGCTATACCACTCTTGGGCATAGACCCAAAGGGTATTCCATTCCACCTCAAAGATACTTGCTCAACTATGTTTATAACATCTTTCTTCATAATAGTCAGAAACTGGAAATAACCTAGATGTTTGTCAATAAAAGAATGGATAATTAAAATGTGGTGAGTGTTTACACAATGGAGTATTACTTAGTTGTTAAAATTGATCTTATAAAAGCTGCATACAAATAGAACTAAAAAAGATCATTCTGAGGTAACTCAGACCTTGAAGTGTACATTAGCTGTTAAGTAAATTATAATAAGCCGGGTGGTAGTGGCACATGCCTTTAATCCCAGCACTTGGGAGCTAGAGCCAGGTGGATCTCTATAAGTTGAGGCCAGCCTGGTCTACAAAGTGAGTTCCAGGAAATTCGCAAAACTACACAGAGAAACCTTGTCTCAAGAAAACCAAGAAAAAAAAGTAAATTATAGTCATTCTACAGTTCACAGACACCCAAAGGCCAAGTAACAAGAAGGACTCTAGGGGGACACATGGGATTCTTGGGAAGATTAAATAGAATAGATTTTGAAGGAGGACAGGAGGTATGTAGGAATGGGAAATGGGAGGGATAGAGGAAAAGAGTACAGGGAGATATGACTAGAATTGGAGGGCATTTGGGGGGAGGCAATCTGGAAAAATTCCCAGGATGCTACAAAGACCACCCTAGCAACGACCCCTAGTAGTTGGGGATATGGAGCCTGAACTGACCAGCTTCTATAACCAGGAAACTCCCTATGTTAGGTCTAAGTTACCAAGCCAACCATAAACCTTTGACCTACACTCTATCCTGCCTGCAAGTTGTGCCAAGGCAATGGAGGTTCATGACTTGTATGAGTAGCCAACCAATGGCTAGTCTAATTTGAGGCCCAGGCCATGAGAGGGATCCCATGTCTGATACTGCCTTAGTGACCAAGAACCAGAGGCTGGATATCTCAGAGTACTTATGGGAAAACAGTCAGTGATTCCTAATGATATTTTGCTGTACTCAGATTGATGTCTAACACCATCATCACCAGAGAGGCTTCCTCAGGCAGCTTGTGGGAACATATTCAGAGAGACACAGTTAAACATTAAGAGAGCAGAGAACCCAAATTGGAGATCTAGCAGTATGCATCTAAAGAGGGGAAAAATGGTAGAAGCCAGAAGAGTCAAGGACATCTGAAGATAATGGCCAAAAGAATCAACTAAGCAAGGCTTATAGGGGCTCAAATAGACTGAAGCAACGATTATGCAGCCTGCATATGTCTGTACTGGGTTTTCTGTGTATGTGTTATTATTGTTAACTTGATGTTTATGAGGGAGTTTTAACAGTGAGAGTGGGTGTGTTTCTGATTCTTTTGGCAGCTGTGGGACCCTTTCCTTCTACTGGTTTGTCTTGCCCAGTCTTGATATGAATGTTTATGCTTAGTTTTATTGTATCTTGTTATGTTCTGTTTTGTTGATTTCCCTGGGAGGTCTGCTCTTTTCTTAAGGGAAATGGAGCAGGAGTGGATCTGAGGGAGAGGAAGGGTGGAGGGAGGCTAGGAAGACTGGAGAGAGGGGAAGCTGTGGTCAGAATGTATTTAGGAGAGAAGATTAAATTTTAAAAAAAGATTCAAGATGTTTTCCAAGGGATCTTACATTAGCCCTTACTTTGTCAAGTGCTTCATCAAACTAAAATTGTTATAGGCCTTTATCTAAAACATCTGCAACTCTAAAGCACAAACGTGATGATGTATATATTGGCAGCAGATGTACCTAGGTTGGAAGATGTCCTTTCCAGCAACAAAGATTGCAACTAGTCAAAAAACAAACAAACAAACAAAAACAAAATTTCACAGTTTTGATTTTGTACATCTTTCAATGATAACTGTCAGTTATTGGTCACTTTCTTCTACTGACCTCAAACAAAGACAAGAAAAAATACTTTAAACATTCATAAAATATTCTATGTCACAAAATAGAAACATCGATGCTCCAGCCACATTCTACTCCCATTCATTGTGTACAAAATTTAGTGAAATTACCAGAACATTGGTCCGTGTCTTCTGTGTGGTTATTGAATGAGTTACTTCCTTTGTTAAAGTGACAAATTATTAGACAGAGTAACTCAGGGAGGGAAAGATGCTGGCTTATTATCTGAGGACACCAAGGCAAGGAAGGTATGGTGGCAGAAGAATGAGGCGACTCATCATGTCAAGTACACAGGAAACATGGACAGTAGCAAATGATGGTGATAACTCCTCTTTCTCCTCTTTTTTTCAGTCCAGGACCCAACAGTGATCAAGAGATCTCATGTACTTAAAAGGGCTTCCTCCCACAGATGACCATTTTTCTGTAGTTTATTTTCAGATGACCATGGTGATGAGACTCCTCCCTCAGATGCTCTTCCCCAAATTAGACAAGTGTTGCTCAGAACTTCTCTGTTACCTGAATAACTTACTAGACTGACTCATCTTTTTCAGCAGAGCCTGACCTGCACTGATTGTTGCAAGGGAAACCTCTGTCCTTTCCTTTTATCTACAAACTTGGTATCTCTCAACCAATTTTATCTTGGCATCTTTTTGGAGGACCAGAGCCTTTGTGCTTGTTCGATTCCTGTTTCTATTTGCTGTATTTTGCTACTCACTGAGGCAAACCAAGTAAATTGAAGCAAAAAGAAAATTACATGCAACACCAAGTAAAAATACATGAGTAGTGGTGGCTTAATTTATCAGACTCATTTTAAATAAATTTATAAATTGTTAATTCTATTTGGAAACAATTTTATACAAATCTTGGATTACTATAGCATTAATATGCAATGCAGTTTTATCTCTTTTGGATAGTAGTCATTGAAAGAAAAATATATATTTTCTTTAAGTGTGGTAGAAGGAAAATTTAATTAAATCTTCAGTGACTAAAGATAATCTCTCTGATGTAAACGTTGGGTCTCTTTTTTGAATATTCTTTTGAAAGGTCTTTTAATTTTCCTAAGTTCATATTGTAATAATTGTAAAAAAAAACAAAAAACAAACAAAGGCTAACATTGTATGTACTAATCCACTTTTGTGAAAGCAATGATTTAAATAATACAGATAGCACATCCCAATAATTCAAGGAATTTGAAAGTAAGTCAGGCAGATCAGAAATCAAAGACACCTTCTGTCATATAAGAAGTTTGGAACTATGAGATTCTTTCTAGAAAGACAAATAAACAAAAATTACAATATTAAATTTTGAAAACTATTCATAAGACTTCTGTTCCCTTTGTGCAATGTTTCCTATTATATCTCTGTGCTGAGTAAATCTTTTAAATATAAATTATTTTTAAAAATTCAACTCAGTTTTTTTTTTTTTTTAACTTTTCAGGGGTTTTCATGGTCAAAACAGAGAGGTCTGGTTCATTTCAGCTCCTTCACTGTCAAACCAGGGGGCAGGGACTGTTTCAGCTTCTCAGCCTTCTCCTTGTCTGTGATGACCAGAGTGTAAAGATACCTGCTGCAGCGAACCTTGAACTTCACATTATCCTTGTTCTTCTTGATCTTGACAGATTTGGCATCTTTCTGTCAGGCTGTGAGCAGAAAGTCCTTGATTTCCTCAGTTTTCTGAGGCATGGTGACAGATGCTCGGCACTGGAGACCGCACAGCAGCGAGAACCCAACAGAACTGAAAAAGGTCATAGGTTTTTATAGGGCTTTTTAATACATCCCTTAATTTAGGTTAACTACTTCAGCTATCTTTTCAAAATATTTTTAAACAGTCATTTATTTATATAAATATATTGTTCTTTAAGTTTCTTCAAACATTTAAACCTCCTATCCCTACTTTAGATGGACACAGATTTGAAGTTAAAGTTATGGCTCTATCAGAAACTACAAAATTGAATGACTGGATTTATCACTTCATCTAGGAATTTTTTCCATTACCCTTCAGCACTTTAACTGTCTGTATGTTCAGCTCATGTTCAGTATGATGATTGTTTATGCTAATATAGTAATGTAATGGAGTTTTCAGCAAGGCAGGAAACAGTAAAATGAGCCTGGAGAGGACTCTGCAGCTGTGTGGATTGACTGTATATGGTCCTTGGGGGATGCGATTATCAGACAACGGAACTGTCATTAGGATAATTAGTGTACTAGGCAACTGCATTAGTGGAATTATTGTCATTGCTCACAGCTTGTCAGCACAATGTTTTTTGATTTGGTAAGGCTTGTTTTTACAAATGCAACTAACTGTGTGGTTTAAATCAAGAGAAGTAAACATTTCTACTGTCTTGATGCAGTCACTTAAAGAACCAATATGTGACATGAATAATGTCAAGCATGGTGTGACATTTTCTGCAAGTAGGTGGTTAAATTGAAACTGTCCTGGAGATAAATTTAGAGAATTTGAATAAAACCTATTATTATGAGCAAATTAATTATTTGAGTCATTTTCCCTACTGAGTGAATTCTTAGTAGGGAGATACAAAGGCTTCCTTAATTTCTTTTCCAAGGTACTTTGACCTGCCAGTGTTCCTAGAGTGATAACTAACAAAAGATATCTAATTTTCCAGATATCCATTCATAAAACAGTTGTGTTTTCAAAAATACAACATAAAATACCACGTGCTGTAATACTCAGCAAGGCTGTTTTGTAAGTGGAGAAAGTGACTGAGGTTAGGTGACCTTTGATGATTCTGATAACAGACTGCCAATGGCACCTTAGCTATCCTACCCTAGCAAAACTCACCAGGTCTATCCTGGGAGAAACCAGCCTTGGTCTCCCTGACATTCATTATTGCTTTCGGCAAAACAAACCTTGAAGACAAACATTCTCCCGTGTTTTGTTTTGTTTTCTTCTTCTTGGAATTAACTGGTCCATTTCATGCACTATGCAGGAATATAGACTTTTCCACTCCTGGTCGAACTTCATCACTTTTGTTTAAAAACATGTTTGTTCTCTCTGAAACTATCTGATATGTTTGTGAGTATTTAGTTATTTTCTGTCAGACTTTATGTCTCACCAATTTGTTTTGACTTTTCTTTTTTTATTTTCATTTTACTCCTGCTGAGCTTCCCTGAACATCAGTGAGTCATGGCAAATGTGAGTGTGCAAGGGCCTGAGAATTAGTATAATTTTCCCAGAAGACTATGATACTGAACATTATTCATCAATTTGGAAAGATTTAGAATGATTCAGGAGACTCACCTTTTATATGTCTGTGAGGGATATTCAGTGGTTTTTCTACAGCAAGGAATCACGCTGTGGACATGTGCATCATCATCTCATGGGCTGAGGTCTCAGAGTCAATAAAAGAGAAAGCAACTGAATGCAACATCTGCCTCTGCTTACTGAATGCTGATCAATGTGACCAGCTGCCTCATGTTTCCACAGTCATGACTTCCCATCATGATGGCTATACTATCAAGCTGTGAGCCAGAATAAGCAACACGTTCCTTAAGTCAATTTTACACAGCATTTTTCTCTAACAAGGAGAAAAGAAAAAATGTAAAAGTTAAAAAATAAAAATATCCATTAGGTTCTCATATTTGGAATATCTTTTTAATACATATAATTTGCAAACTATTTAAATGTTAATATTTTCCTACTCCCTAATGAAGGTCACAAGAAACTAATTAATAAAAGATTACAAGTTTAGACTTTAAAATTTGGGCATCTCTAAGGGCTTGCAATATGAACTCTTCCATAATTTTAATAAAAGGACAACAGCAATAAAATAAGACTAAAGAACTATACAAAATGTAACTCACAGTAGACATATACTAGACCTCATGATAGCAATTCAGCAATAGGACTGAACAAAAAGCATATCGTTGAATTCTACAGACTATGGGATATATTGAAAGGGAGAATATTTTCAGCATTTTAAACATACCCCTAACTTTTCCATTCTTCATGAAATTCTTTATCATTATGATCTCATGAAGAGATGACCAGCCACACTAGTAGAAACCCATAAACTGTGGACTAATAGCTATGGCGCCCCCATAGGACTAGACTAGGCCCTCAGGATATGGGAGACAGTTGTTTAGCTCTGTTTCGGAGGCCCCCATGCAGGGAGATCAGGATCCATGCCTGGTGCATGAGCAGGCTTTTTTTTTTGGAGCTCAGTGCCTAGAGTGTGACACCTTGCACAGTTTTGGTGCACCGGGGAGGGGCTTGGACCTGCCTCAGCTGAGTGTGCCAGGCTCTGCTGACTCCCCATGGGAGAACTTGATCTGGAAAATGTGGGGATGGGTGGTGGGTTTGGGAGTAAGTAAGTCTCTGCAGGCTAGTAAATATTCTACTGAGAATAGCTCTACATTTCACTCTTGACCATTCATATTTGCTACCATTAAGAGTCTGATTTATAAGAAAAATTAGTTTTTCTTTCTTTTTTCTCATTCTCTCTCTCTCTCTCTCTCTCTCTCTCTCTCAGTCTCTCTCTTTCTCTCTCTCTCTCTCTCTCTCTCATTATGGAAGATTAATCCTCTTGATAAAGTGCTGCTGTGCTTAGGTACTTGGGCCTTGTAATTTTTATTCCACACAATCTTTCCTTCATTGTAACTGTAGTGAATAATGGATGAAGTTGAATACTTCTTTCACTTTAGTTCAAGCCCAATTGAAATCAGAGATAAACCTACTGTGAGTGTAGAAGGCCCATTGAAATGCTATTTTATATGTTGGGATTTAATGTATATAATTTGGAATCTGAAAAACACTTGACTAACTATGTAATAAAATTAAGAAAGTATCCATATATTGTGAACTCAATTTAGTAATCCAGATTAATTTATTGATATTCACTACCAGTTGTATTTTTCTCCTTAATCTTGTTCTTTTTATTTATTTTATTGTTCTTTTTTTTCCTAAATAAGATAAGTTCTTATTATCTAGTCTATGCTGACTTGGAATTCACTGTGTTGCTCAATTTGTTAGTGTTAAGAAGGAATTTAATATGGGAACAGAATCAAAAGTACTTTACAATTCGCTAAACATTCATCATCTTGTCAGTCTATGAGTTAACTTTTTAACCTCCATGTCTCTCTGTAACCAAACCATTCTCTCATCAATGAATTCTTTCTACATATAGAAGATGATGAGATAAATATATACCTGAATCTTGCTTTCCTGATTGTAGAATCTACACTCCATAGACCCTTACTTAAAAAGTATGACCAAGCCACTATATGAAAATGAACACTTCACTTTGGTTGAAAATACTTCCTAAGAACACCAACACATACCAGTTAGCAATATGAACATAGGATATCATACCTGTCTTAGAAGGGCTAGCATTTTATTTTGATCTGGGTCTGTCTCAATTTCTTGTTATACCTTTACTAAGACCCTCACTGCAGATACACTTAGGTGATTTATCTAGAAACACAGAATCTTATAGAACATAGTATATTACCAAGGGATCCTTCCCTCTTTTCATAGGAAAGGAAATGAAGAAATGTACTCATGAAAATTAGTTCTTCGGGTTCTGTAGTATGTCATGTCTTCCAGAGTTTATTCACTTCCTAAATTGCAGGAATGAATTTCAAGAGATACAATGTCACAGCAAATTAGAAGACAAAGACTGTGAAACAGGTTTACCAATTAAAATGATATAATTTATTTATCAAAACTTGGCTACTGCCTTGCATGGTGATTCTACGATACATTGTAGGACACATGTCTATGAAATAGTTAGAAGCAAGTTATGGCTCACTTTAATTCTCTTTCAGTGACTCACCAGGAATTTTTCTGACTTTCATCCTCATAACTCTGTATGTATCCTGTAGGACCTTGATCTCCATGTTCTGTTTCCAAGCACAGCACAGAAAAGAATGCCACTGAAGTGAAATTCATGGATTTTACCAAGGCGCTTTGGATATCTTGTGTCCACAAAACAGAGAGAGAACAATATACTCTCAAGAAAATTGGTCCTGACTAGCAGAGAGGATAGAGCTCAGAATGCACAGTGGTGTTATGAAGGATTGTATGCTTATCCCTGCTGATCCATTTTTGTGAGTCCTGGCATCTTTCATATCCCTTTTTAACTGACATGGATATAGGTAGGCCAACTCTCCACAAATAAGTAAGGAATCATTATCAATATTTCATCCTTAGACACATAGGTGAGAAAAAGACTGATAAGTAAATGACAGATAGATTACAAAAATATGAAACTAGGTAGATAGATAGATAGACAGACAGAAAATGAGACCAGGGAGGATTTCTATTTGAATCATTTTTTCTCTAAATCACAAGACTATAGTTTTTAGTGAATATACAAATGCAACTCCAAATTAATTTTTTCAATTATTAATATGCATTAGATAACTAGAAAAAGTCAAGAAAAAATTGCAAACTATCATGCCGTGTCTAATTGTCCTCATGGGATTTCCCAACAGTATATTTTCAAACTTCAATAAATTAATATCACATCACAATTAAATGTTTAAATTTATGTGTCTTCTTTGATTAACATTTTCTAGTTAATGGAAGCATTTTAATTATTTTTTATTTTTGAGATTATAAGATAATTTCATCATTTCCACCTTCTCTTTTCTCTCTCCAGACTCTCTCACCTACAAAATAACTCTTACTCCTGCACACAAGGCTCAGAGAATATTTTTCATAAGGAGGCAGAAGGATTGGAAAAGCCAGAGGATCAATGAGTTTTCTTTGAGAATGTGTATTCTAATGACATAAGCAGCTAAATTCATAAAGTATCACCACCGTGACTGCCTAAACTTGAGCTGAACAAGGACACCAATAAGCAGGCCAATGTGGATGCCTGCTGAGAGGAGACAACCTGACCTCAACCCTATAAAAAACAACACGAAGACAACAAGGAATGCTGACAGTAGGAGACGTAGTCTTCCTTTGGAAGATCACAACGAGTTACTCTATGACAAATGCTCAGTCCTGAAAATACACATATACATAGCCTAACCTGGCTTTAAAAGCAGGTGTGCACTCATATGAAAGTCATACACATTGCCAGTAAACTTCAGAAAACTGTCATGAACGAGCTTTTTTAATGAATAATTCTGCGAGAGCAGTACAACAATCTTTATGTGCAAAGCTATATTTTAGTGGCTGATTGAGAGGGTTATTAGGTGCTCACATTCCACAGTGTCATCACTGCTCCATGAAAGTGGTCTCTCTTCTGTTTTGTAGAAAAGAGCAACCCTTCCTCAGTTAAATCATTTTAGGTCTGAGTGAGTAATCAAAAGCCAATCAAATTAATATCTCCAAACAAGGTTTGTACACTTCTCATTATTCTCAACCAATGTCTGTCAGGTTCTACTCAGTCAGTGTGTTTACAAAGACAACATAGGCATATAATGAACACATCAAATGAATCTATTCCAGATAGTCTTCAATTTTATTTAATAATTATTATTTGTGTATTCAAAATGAGTTTCAAATATTAAGTCAATCTTACATGGCCAAGAAAGCAGTATCAATTTGCTTTTATATATAAGAAAAGTGAGCACCCACAGGATGCTTTAAAGCCCTGATGAGAAAGTGAAGATAGATTAGTGGTAAAGTTTCTTTCTACCAAGCCTGAAGACATGAGTTTGATAACCAATACCAATACAGTAGAAAAAGAGAATTTTGACTTCTAATTGCTGTTTTCTGACTTTAGTATGTGTTATATGGTATTCACATGTACAGATAAAGAGAGAGAGAGAGAGACAGAGAGACAGAGAGAAAGAGAGAGATTAAATAAAAGTAAAAAAATAGAAAAAAAATAGCCTCAGGCTCAGTGGTTTTCAACTTTCCTAGTACTGTGACACTTTAATACAACTCCTCATTTTGTGATGACCCCCAACCACAAAGTAATTTCATTGCTTACTCTATAACTCTAATTTTGTTGCTGGTATGAATCATGATGAAGCCCCAAAGGGGTCATGACCCACTGGTTGAGAACCACTACTCTCATTAAAGTTACCCAGTCTTCTAAACATGGTAGCAATAAAATTGGAATTTATTCCTTGGCTTTGATATGTTTAATAACACGTGTGAATTATTTTTAACAACATTGAAAGTATAACATGCCTTTGGTTCATAATTCATGTGCTTCCATTTGTTTGGCTATTTGTCGCTGTGCCTCTCCAATCTTGGTCTCAACAATTTCTGCTCTTACAGTCCCTCCTCTTTCTCAACAATTGGACTCCTGGAGCTCCACCTGGGGCCTGGCTGAGGATCTCTGCATCCACTTCCATCAATTATTGGATGAGAGTTCCAGCACGACACATGAATTATGAACCAAAGTCTGTGGAGACCCAGCTGGATCAGGCCCTCTGGATAAGTGAGACAATTGAATTGCTTCAACTATTTGTGAGGCATCCAGGCTGTGGGACTGGGACCTGTCCTTACTGCATGAGCTGACTGTTTGGAACCTTGGGCTTACACATGGATACTTTGCTCATTCTGGAAAGAGGGGACTGGACCTGTCTGTACTGAATCCATCAGGTTTAAATGAATTCCCAGGGGAATCTTGGCCCTGGAGGAGATGATAATGGAGGGGAGGGAATGGGGGGAAGGTGGGGGTGGGAGCAGGAGGGGGGAGGACAGGGGAACCCATGGCTGATATGTAAAATTAAAACACAAATATAATAATAATAAAAAAGAAAGTATAACATGCTTTTGTAATTCATAAAATTAGTAAAAGAGTTTGAAAGAATAGGTTTGAAAAGTAGTTTAGATAATTTGGTGCTAAATTCAAACCCAATAATGAATATATTCAATAATTATAGGCTTTTAATCATAAATAGTTTTAAATGAAATTGACAGTATAGTAACATTTTATTCCATTAATTCTTGTAAACAATGGCTACAAATACTTTTGACATATTTCTTACTGTTCTTTATTTAAGGGTCATGTTGTTAGCCACAGAGTTGATATAAAGTAAGTTTTGAGGGTTTAGGCTGAGAAAATAACACTTTTTCCTGTATGATCTATAATATTGACCTGAAGATATGACTTTTAAAGTTTAAATCCTGTGCTATGACATACAAGTGTCAGTAATGTAACCACAATACATTATTATATGATAAAATATAGAAATGTGTAAAATAGTGCAGTATTTATCATACCTTAAATTCTATTTAACTTTTATGGTATCATTTATTTACCTTGTGTTTATCTAAAAATTAAAGTTTCTATAAATTCCTTCAAAGGAGACTAAAGTTAATATGATACTATATTCTCTTATGCTTTAGGATGTCTTTCTGTATACTGTGAATATGTGTTGCTCCCATTGGCTAATAAATAAAGTTCTTTTGGCCTATGGCAAAGCAACTTAGAGGTAGGCAGGAAATCCAAGCAAAGAGACAGATGGAAGTTGGAGAGAGAAGATAGTCTGCCACCCAAGGAACAACATGCAGGCAGACTAGTAAAGTCATGGAACATGTGGCAAAACATAGATTAATAGAAATGGGTTAATTTAAGTAATAAGAGCAAGCTAGTGAGAAGCTTGAGCCATAAGCCATACAGTTCATAATTAATATAAGCCTCTGTGTATTTACTTGGGTCTGAGTGGCTGTGGGACTAGATGAGACATAGGAAAACTTACAGTTATACTCTTGTATTTCTGATCATGATGCTGGTTCCATACTCTCTGTGCACTTGGGCACTCATGTTCCATGTGATTTTACGTGCTTTATACATTTAGGTGTATTGATGTTTTGAGAATATCTTAGAAATTACAATGAATCCTGGAAAACATAATCATGAGATGTACACATCCAACTTCATTAAAATGTACCTTTTAATTATTATTGATTTAAAAATATAAATACTGATGTTTCTTTCTGTGCCACTAGAGGCCATCATATGCTTTCTTAAAATAGTAAGAGCAAATGTAAATGAAAACCTTAGCTCTAACATTTACTAACAGTCCAGAAGTCATCTATTTTATGAATGGGATACCTCATAGGGAGTCAGGGTGCATTGATCTTTCCTTGAACTCTCTCACATGCTTGACTAGACTGTTATAAACAAAGTCAAGTTGTTTTTTAGTATATATTCTTATTATAGCTTAATAAAATAAGCGAGTAAGTAAACAAAGTGAAAGTAAGTCATACCACAATTCTGTCATTCAAACAGTTGTGTTTCTTACAACATATGAAAGGATAGGACACTGATTAAGAAATTGAACATTAGGTTCTGGAAGTAGTTTAGGCTTTCTTAATATGATGGGTTATTAACCAAAAAGGTGGCAGTTTTTATTTTACATAGGAACAGCTGCACGAATATTTTAAAGGAATACACAGTAAATCTATTCATATGAGAAGAAAAGTACATGAAAATATTTCAATTCCTGAAGTTAGAACCAGTCTCTGAAACAGAAAACTCATCTTTTATTTAATTTCTTTAGTAAGCTTAGCTTTTTATGGCTTGCATAATAGTCCTCTAAGATGGGTTTCTGCCATATGATCTTAAGGTCTAAACATTTTTGCTCTTGTATTTTTTTTTTTTTTTTACTTAATGCTTGTCCTTAGCTAATCTTTCAGGAATTCACATAAGTAGGCTATCATCATACTTCAGCATAGTGTCTGTATTATGATATTAGATTGGCCCATAGACTCTAATGGAAAATTACATCATTAGAAAAAGTATCTATTATAATAAAAAAAATAGGGAAAATATTTTGAAGGTCAGCTTTAAAGGAACTATAAAATTATATAATAAAAATGTCTTGAACACAATTAAAATGTTATTGCCAAATATGAAATATAATTTGAAAACATGTAATTATTCTATATATTTCTAAGCAATGACATGTCACAATGCCCCTGATTAAGACTGAAAAAAAATACTTATCTCCACCATAACAATTTTTATATCACAGGGGATTTGAAACAATAGGTGGGAAATATAATTAAGCCCACTTAGATAATTATAGAGGTTGGAGCTGTCACAGCCCTGAAGCTTGTTCTTTTATTTAGGAAAATAGACCCAAATGATTTAAAAGAAAATGCTGAATCATGTGAAGGAAAGATCTCTCATAGGCTATTTTGTATCCCAATGTCATAAAAATAGAGGATGAGTACTCTTCTGTATACAATAAAAAAATCCAACAGAAATAATCTTTACACCTGAACACAGGACTGAAGATTCAGCTCAGTGGTAGAGTGCTTGCCTAGAGTCTGTTGAATCATACATTAAATATTCTACCCTACAAATAAGAAAAGAGGCTTGCAGTTCTTTGAGTAGTGTTGAGGCCTTGTGAGTTTTTTTTTTTTGTCCTATTTTTTGTGTTCATTGGTTTCATCCTTGTTCATCTCACATTTGGACAGTCAGGTTGTTGAGACTTTAGAGGAACAGCTTCTGACGTTACTAGCAGATGAAGTTTTACAGCAAACTCTTAATTCTTTCACCCTTGCAATCTTTCTGCCTCCTCTTCTGAAATGTTCCCTGAGCCTATTTAAAATTTGAACATCATATTCCATTCCATCTGATTTAAACATGTATATTCATAATGGTTTGGTGTATGAAATCAAGCCCATGGTGGCTCTTGTTTAACCTGAGAAAGAAATCAAATATCAGAAAATGCAATTATTTAAATAATTTAATTTAGTGATGCAACAGGATATTATATAAATCCATTTTTGTACAATCAGCATACATTTATATGAGAAGCAAGAGAAAGGTTTTAGTCATACTTCTATCAAATTGAAAATGTGTCCTCACTGCAATTTTGCTAATAGATTTTTTATCATAACAATATGAAACCTGAATAATGTCTGAAAAATATTTTTATTATATAACAGGTATTTATAAGAGACTACTATGCACATATCTTCACAATCTACTGCCTTAGGTGCATACCAATATAAATTTTGTGGAATCTCAACTTTATGCTGACTGAATTTTCCTCCTACAGGAACATTCATTTATACATAAAATGGACAAACATTTAAGTAAATTTTATCATTGTTATTGATATATTTTATAATTTTAACATTAATCTGAAAGTGTCAAACCAGAGATGAAAAGAAAGGGTAAAAATGTCTTTTATTTTATCTTGTTTCCACTTTAAAGCATGTTATTTACTTTTCTGACATTTTTCAATTCTTTAATTTTTGACAGATACCAAATAAAGTGAGAACATGACTCTAGGATATTGGGTTTAATCCTTTGGAGCATTTTTAAGGTGAATTTTTTCCACTAAACTTTAATTTCAGAGGCAAAGTATTTCTCATGTGTCATATTTTATTATTTTAACAAAATATTGCAATAAATAAATAAAATTGAAGTATCATAACTTATATTAAAACATAAACCTAAATCTAAGGAATGATGTACACAAATTTTTTCTCTCCAATTTATGACCTTTGATATAGAATTAAAGTTCCTATATCAAAAGAATATCCTTATACTTCCAAGTTTCTAGTTTTTGAAAAAAAAAAATACAAGCATTTTTTGAGAAAACAAATGATCTATATGTGACTTGTGATGGCACTAAAAATAGATATAACAAAACATTTTGAACTGGCAGAAACTGCTGCACTCAAGGGAAACCCTTCAGAACCTAGGTGCTGATACATTTCTTTTCCTTCCTGTGGAACCTCTCAGACTTTCCTGCTAACCCAGTCCTAGAAAAACACTACCTGATATTGCCAGTGGCCACCCCAGCTGCGACTCAGTATATTTTCTCTCTCCTTGGTTTCTTTTATTAAGATATCTCCAGTGGGACTCTTGCATGATATTACCTCACCAGCAACACAGATTTTGTGTGTGCATTGTGAACATGTGGAAATGGGAACAGGAGAGATTAAGTAAGGGAGGGAAGAATGGAGGGAGAAAATGCCTGGAATGGGTGGGCATTTAGTGGATGATGTGGAAATCTCATCCAGTGGAAACTTCCTGGAACTCATGAGGTTGACCCTAGTGAAGACTACTGGCAATGGAAGATATGGAGCTGGAAGCTGCCATCTTCTGTAAGGAGTGATAGGATTCTGACTCTGACACAAAACCCACATCCCACAAACTGTCCTGCCTGCAAGATTCAATGGGGCAATGGTGACTCAGAGCTCGTGAGAATGAACAAACAATGATTGGTCTAACTTGAGCCCCAAGCCACAAGAGGGAGATCATGGCAGACACTTTCTGGATGGCCAGGACCCGGAAGCTGGATAGCTCAGTAGATAACTAGAATAGAACTAAATAAGACTGATTGAAAAAAAAAGTAATGAAACAATTTCTATGATATTCTGTTATACTCATATATTGGTTGGTGCTTAGCCCCCAAAATCAGAGTGTCTTCCTCCAGGAACTTATGGGAGCAGATACAGAGACCCAGAGCCAAACATTAGGTGGAGCTCAGAAAACCTTGCCAAAGACTAGGAAGAAGGATTGTAGGAACCAGACTTGTCCAGGACACTTGAAGAACTAGGCTCACATAACAAACTAAGCAGGGCTCCAAGGGACTCAAAGAGACAAAAGCAGCAGCACCAGAACCTACATGAGTCTTCGCTAGGCCCTGTGCATGCATTCTGTGGTTGTTTAGCTTGGAGTTTACTGGATTCCTAGTAGTGGAAATGAGGATATCTCTGATTCTTGCCTCCTCGTGTTTTTTTTTTGTTGTTGTTGTTGTTTTTTTTTTTTTCCTACTGGGTTGCTTTGACCAGTCTTGATATGAGAGTGTGTGCCTAGGCTTATTGTAACGTATTATTCTGTGTTCAATTCATATCACTGGGCTCTCTACTCTTTCCTGAAGAGCAATGGAGGGCAAATGGATTTGAAGGAGAGGGAAAGTGGGAGGTTACTGGGAGCGGGGTGGGGGGGGACTACAGTCCGGTTGTGTTATATGACAGAAGGATAAAGAAAAAAAAAGATCTCTTCAATGTCACACCAACCTTTTATTAGTATTCTTACACCTCTCCTCCCACCTCTACTTCACTCACTAGAGGCTCCAACTCTTGGTTCAGACCCAGACTACCCTGAACCTTTTCATCCAGCCTCTCCAGATAATTCTTTGTCTTATTGCAGCAGACTTGCAGGAGATCCTCCTCCCACCTCATCTTAAACCCCTCAGAACCGGCCTCTTCATGAGAACAGCATCATCCCCTGAGCTTTTTGTTGACGCCTCTTTCAACCTCTTCTCCTAGCCTACCTCTCTGTTTCCCTGTCACTCACTGACCTGTAGAAGTGCAAAGAAACCATGATCCACCACAGTTTTTATAGGATCCAGAGTGGGCAAGAGAGACCAAGGAATGAAATACCCACACAAAGAAGACCAGACATCAGCAACTAGAATCCCAATCATCATGACTTCAACAGCCTAGACACCACCTCAAAAGACAAATATTGACAGCCAGAGCAAAATGCCTCAACCAGAATCTGATATTCCTACTACAGTAGGTCTTGGGAAATATAATATTAATGAAGTACATGTGAAGGAATTCAAACAGTCATTAAGGTTATATTTAAATATCTTAAAGAGAATGAGTACATGCCTTATTGGAGTCTGTGAATACACAAACAGTGGAATGGGATGGTGAAAAGAACTCAAGAGATGAAAATTGAATCACTAAAGACAACTCAAACTTAGATAAAATTGGGAATTAAAATTTTTGGGGAGTCAAATAAAAGGTAAGCCTCACTAACAGAATACAATATATGAATGAGAGCAACTAAGGAAGATACCTCATTCAAAGGAAGTATTAAATAAAAAAAAATCCCAAACACAAAGCATATAGGAAATCTAGGACACTGTCAAAAGACAAAATCTGTGATTAGTAGAACTAGAGGAATGAAAAGAATCCCAGGTCTAAAACACAGAAAGTATTTTCAGAAAGCATAGAAGAAAACATTTTTAACTTAAAGTAGGTATTAATGTATGAGAAGCATACAGAACACCAAATAGACTGGATCAGAAAAGCAAATCTCCTCTACCAATAATGATATAAATATTAAACACAGAGGACAAAAAAATTACAAGCTACAAGGGACAAATATCAAGTAATGTATAAAGACAGACTGATTAGAATAACTAATTTCTGAATGGAAACTCTAAAGGACAGAAGAGCCTGGACAGGTGTTCTACAAACTCTATGAGTCCACAGATACCAGCCCAGGCAAATACACTAAGGAAAACTATCAATCACAATTGACAGAGAAAGAAAAACACCTTCAAATAAAGCCAAATTTAAGCACAATCAATCTACAAATCCACCTCTATAGAAGGTGCCAAGAGATATGAAGAAGTCTAGCATATACAAGGAAACACAAGGAATAAATAATCCCAAACAGTAAAACAAAAGAAGAAAGTCCCCATATCAGAGCAACAAAATAACAGAAAGTAAGAAACACTGCTTATTGATAACTCTCAATATTAATAATCTCAATTCCAAAAGAAAAACACAGATTAACAGAATAAATGAGAAAACAGTGTCCATGCTTATGCTACATCCAAGAAACACAGTTACTGTCTAAGATAGACATCACAGCAGAGTAAAAGGATGGAAAAAGATGTTCCAACTAAGTGAACATGAGAAGCAAGCAGGTGTGGCCATTTTATTATCTGACAAAATAGACTTCAAGCCAAGAAAATCAGAAGAGATGGAGAGAGACATTTTTAACACTAAAAGAATATCATAATTCTAAGTTATTTATGTGCCAAAAAAGGGCACTTATTTTCCAAAAGGAATACTACACCTAAAATTATTGTCCCTCACACAGTGATAGCAGGTGATTTCATGACCCAGCTATTTCCAATAAACAGGTCATCCAGATAAAACTAGCACAGAAAAACTGGAGTTAAATGATATCACAAACCAAATGGACCTACACAATATTTACATAATATTTCACTCAAACAGAAAAAAAAAAGTTCTTCTCAGCAGCTCACTGAACATTCTTCGAAATTGAAGAGATAATTGAAAACAAATATCAACTGATAGGAGAAAATGGAAATAGGACCCTTCATCCTGTCTAATATGTGTGGATTAAAGAAAGCTTACATAGGCATGGAAACTGAACAACCCATGACTTACTAAACATGGGTCCAGACATATATTAAGAAGGAAAACAAAAACTTTTAAGAATTCAAAGTAAATGAAAAAGCTACATATTAAAACCTATGGTAAAAAATGAAGACAGTTCTAAGAGGCAATAGCTGACAGCATCTACTAGAGAGAGAGAGAAGTCTCATATTAATATCCTAATAGCACAGCTGAGTTCTCTAGATTAAAAGAGACATATTAAAACCCAAAAGGAATAGAAGATGAGAAATGATCAATCCAAGGGTTGTTATTAATTAAATAGAAACAAATAAACAAAAACACACGAACAATTAGAGAAAGTTGGTTCTGTGAAAGATAAATAATACTAGAAAACACTTACCTAGCCAAATTAACTAAAAGACACACATTAACAGAATATTCACATTAATAATATCAAAGACAAAAAGAAATACATCACAAAAGATAGCATGGAAATAGAATCATAATGACACAGTTTAAAAATCTTTACTTCCTAGGAGTGAGCTACAGTCCTCCACTCTACCAGCTGAGCGATGGAAGGGACAACATAAAACCAGTTACTTTGAAGCAGATAGAAGAGAAATTAGGAAGTAGTCTTGAACGAATTGGCACTGGAGATCACTTTCTAAATATAACACCAGTAGCACAGACACTGAGAGAAATAATCCATCAATGGGACCTGTTGAAACTGAGAAGCTTTTGTAGAGGAAAGGACATGGTCAACAAGACAAAGCAACAGCCTACAGAATGGGAAAAGGTCTTCACCAACTCCACATCTGACAGAGGGCTGATATCCAGAATATATAAAGAACTCAAGAAATTAGACATCAAAATGCCCAACAGTACAATTAAGAAATGGGCTGTAGAACTTAACAGAGAATTCTCCACAGAGGAAGTTCAAATGGCTGCAAGACATTTAAGGAATTGCTCAACATCCCTAATTATCCAGGAAATGCAAATCAAAACGACTCTGAGACACCACCTTATACCTGTCAGAGTGGCTAAGATCAAAGACACAGAAGACAGCTTTTGCTGGAGAGGATGTGGAGCAAGGGGAACTCTCCTCAACTGCTGGTGGGAATGCAAGCTTATACAGCCACTTTGGAAATCAATATTGTGCTTCCTTAGAAAATTGGGAATCAATTTCCCCCAAGATCCAGCTGTAGCACTCTTGGGCATATACCCAAGGAATGCTCAATCATGTGGTAACAAGGGTATTTGCTTGGCTATGTTCATATCAGCATTGTTTGTAATAGCCAGAACCAGGAAACAACATAGATGCCCTACAACTGAAGAATGTATAAAAAAATATGGTACATATACACAATGGAGTACTACTCAGCAGAGAAAAACAATGACATCATGAGGTTTGCAGGCAAATGGATGGATCTGGAAAAAAATCATCCTGAGTGAGGTAACCCTGACTCAGAAGGACGAACATTGTATGTACTCACTCATAGTAGGATACTAGATGTAAAACAAAGATGACTAGACTGCTACACAACTCCAGGGTTGCTACCTAGAAAATGGGACCCTAGGAAAGACACAGGGATCACCCAATGACAGAGAAATGGATGAAATCTACATGAACAACCTGGACAACAGTGGGATTAATGGAGGGCAAGGTTCGAGGGAAAGAAAGCTTAGGGGAGCAGGAGCTCTCAGCTGGATCAAGAACAGAAAGGGAGAACAAGGAATAACAGACCATGATAAATGATGACCACATGAGAACAGGAATAGGCAGAGTGCTGGAGAGGTTCCCAGAAATCCACAATGATACATCCTCTGTAGACTGCTGGCAATGGTCGAGAGAAAGCCTGATCTGACCTAGTGTGGTGATCAGATAGCCAAACACCCTAACAGTCGAGCTGGAACTCTTATCCAGTAACTGATGGAAATGGATGCAGAGATCCTTGGCCAGGCCCCAGGTGGAGCACCAGGAGTCCAATTGTTGAGAAAGAGGAGGGACTGTAAGTGTGTGAATTATTGAGACCAAGATTGGAAAAGCACAGGGACAAATAGCCAAACAATTGGAAGCACATGAATTATGAACCAAAGACTGTGGAGCCCCCAGCTGGATCAGGCCCTCTGGATAAGTGAGACAACTGAATAGCTTGAACTTTCTAGAAGGCACCCAGGCAGTGGGACCCGGACCTACCCTTAGTGCATGAGCTGGCTGTTTGGAACCTTGGGCTTACACAGGGACACACGCTCAGCCTGGAAGGAGGGGACTGGACCTGCCTGTACTGAATCCACCAGGTTTAAATGAATCCCCAGGGGAGTCTTGGCCCTGGAGGAGATGGGGTTGGAGAGGAGGGGCTAGGGGGTAGGTGGGGACGGGGCGGGATGGAGGAGGATAGGGGAACCCATAGCTGATATTTAAAATTAAAATACAAATATAATAAATTTTAAAAAAGAAAACAAAATAATAAAAACAACAAAATTTATTTCCTACAGGGCTTGAGCTATGACCGAAGTTCAAAATGTGGAAAAGATCATAGTTGTTTACTTTGTATTGGTGGCAATGTAAGCTACATTACTATAACTTTTTTGAAAAATGAATAAAGAAGTTTATTCCTTTCATATGACGAGAAAGGAAAAGTGTTGGCATACCTAATGAATAATTTCATATTACTGTAACATTTCATGTAATCATGAAAACAATTATCAATCAGATAAGAACTGCCTGAGGCAAAACTACCCATTTGCTCTTAGGAAGGGCACTGTACCATCTAGAACTGCATAATTAATTGGAGAAAAGAGATTTTAAAAATATAACAATAATGAGTTATTATTACATTTTGTGTGTTTTCTTTTTCTCAAAGGATTCTGGGAAATTATGTAGCAGTTCTTGATGTACTGGTATAGGCCCCATCAACTTCTCTAAATATTTCAGACCTTTTGGGTTACATGGCCTGTGTCTTTGTTCTCATCTCTTTCTTAAAATGCAAAATCATCCATAGGCAATGTGTTAATGGGTGTCATGGCTGTGTTCCAATAAAACTTCATTTACAAAAAACATATACATCTAACTGATGCATTTTGTGGATTCTTTGTGCTGGTTAGTTTTTGGCACTTGAAATAAATTGTAGTCACATGGTATAAGGTAATCTCTATTGTGTAATTACCTCTACCAGATTGACCTGTGGGCATGTCTATGGGACATTTTCTTGATTATGATTGATGTGCCCATTGTGGGCAATGCCATCCCTATACATGAGGGCTTGGGCTGTAAAAGAAAGCAAGTTGAGCAAAACAGCGGAATCAATCCAGTAAACAGTGTTTGTCAGTGGTCTCTGCTATAGTACCTGCTTCTAGCTTCCTGTCTAATCTCCCAAGTAATAGACCTGAAAGTAACAGATAATAAAACCTTTCCTTAAAAAAAAAAAAAAAAACAACCACCAGCGACAACAAAAAAAAACAACAACCAAAAAACAAAAAAACCTGTACTTCACCAAGCTTGGAATCCTAAACGAAATGACTGAATGACTTGATATATACAACCTACCAAAGTTTAAAAAACAAACAAACAAACAAACAAATAGAAGCACTAATTAAAAGTTTCCCAGACAAAACAAACAAAAATCTAGGACATAATGATTAAGTTTGTTTAGTTCAGAATGATACCAGTACTTCAAAGAAGAGTTAACATCATACACCATATTATGTAAAATTATATTTATACAAAATATAAACTGAAGGAACATTTACTAGTTCTTTTACAAGGCAATATTGTTTTGATACCTAAAGCACAAGGCAACCCAACAAAAAAGAAAACTTAAGACAACTTCCTTTATAAAAAATAATATAAAAATACTCATTGAAATAGTTGCAAATTGAATCCTACTAAACATTAAGAATATTATTAATCATAATCTAGTATGCTTCATCGCAGATATGCAGAGATATTTCAATATATGTAAATCAGTAAATATCTTTAACTATATAAACAAACCAAAAGACAAAAAAATGTGTTTATTTCATTAGAAACTATAAAGGCTTTTGATAAAATCTATAACCAAGGATGATTGACACCAAAGAAACAGTGTTTCTTATACAGAAGTGAATAGACATATATATGAGCTCACAGATTCAGTGAAAGCATACACAGGACCTGAAAGGTTTAAGCCACACAAGGTCCCAGTGCTGAGAGTGAAAAACAGACCCAACCTTACATCCCTAACCAATAAACTGTCTCTAATTGACAACTGTTTGTAAAGGAAAAATCAATTTTCTCCAAAGGAGTCTCACTAGATACTAACAACATTTAAGGGTAGACCCCATGGTCAGCAGTAGTTGGCTAAAACAAAATGTACTCAATGGTGCTTTTGCATCTTCTTTTACTCACATTGCTTTGTTTGGGCATTTTTTATTTTAATGCTCATTTGCTTGTATGTTATGGGCTCCAATTTTGTGTTTATATGTATTGTGTGTGTGTTCATATCATTTTTTACTGCCTCTCTCTTTTTTTATATATTCTTTTTTCCTTTACTTTATTTAAATCTTTGTTTTCTAAAGAGAGAGAGAAAAAACGGTGGGAAGTAAGATGGGGGTTGAAGTGGGAGGTTCTTGGGAGGAGAAGAGAAGGGAACCATGATATGAGTGTATTGTATAAATTTTAAATAAAATAAAATGGTGGAAACTATAAAATATCATATTAGTAAGTGTAATTTAATATTTCAAAATGGTTTACTCTGAATTTAAATTTTGTTTTTCTTTTTTGTTTTTGACATTGTGAGGTTTAATTTCCCTATTGAAGAGCAATGGTCAAGGTAAGGGGTATTCCTATTGAGAAACTGAAAACTAAATCTTAACAATCAGATGCTCTGAGCCAAACAAATAAAAGCAACGGTAATAATGCAACTTAAGTCATGGATCAAAGGTTAAAATAAAATAATCATATATGTAAACATTTCAATTGAAAGAAACCTATTAATAATAAATGAATCACTTCTTGAAAATCAGAAAATAGATAAAGGAGAGCTGATGCTTGAATATTACTTATGTTGACAACTAGGTAGAAATTAAGTTATTCATGCAAGTGAGAAGATTGATTATCTTCTGGAGACTACATTTCAATCACTAGTATTTTAAAAATGAGGGCTTCACAACATCAAATATCTCTCATCTTGCTGGAGTGTATGATTAATTTCAGTATGCTTCCTTTCATTGGGTCTTTGCCATAGAGAAGGTAGATATAAATTAACATTTTACTACATGGTGTGTGTCAAGAAATAATTTGATTATAGATCTTGGTGATAGAAGCATGACACTCACAAGAGTCTGAAATGGAGTGGGAAGTTCCTGTGAACCATTCCCAAAAGGTCTCCGCCCTGCCAGACACATCCTATCAGCACTTTTCAAAGGACTAGAGAAATTATCTGAGACCAAATTTTATCAGTCAGACTTTTGGCAAGTTTTCTATCCAGTATTAGGAAACTGCTTTTCTTTTCTTAGAGATCTGACTGAAATGTGTCATGAAAATTAAGGGTACATCATGTCTTCAGCAACATCTGGAAGCTAGCAAGCCAATTCCCTCTATGTCATCAGCCATTCAGAACTCCATGTGTGCACCTTTATATAAGGCCTTGAGCTGAGTGGTGGGTAGAGCATATGGAACAGGCAACATTGCCCCATCTTTTTTTAGTTTTTGTTTTTGTTTTATAATAATACAGGTAAGATTCTAGACGAGAACTATGGTGGTATTGTCATCTACTGCCAGTGTCTTGTTCATTGTTGTTATGTTGTACAAAATTCTATGCTCTTTTACAGCAATATCTATATTACTATAAACTGACAACTGTAGTTGGTTGTTTTTTTACTCCAACTACATCTTAGGGGATCTGCCACCCAGCTCCCAAATAGATACACAGGGATGTATTCTTACTTATGAATGCTCAGCCTTAGCTTGGATTGGTTCTAGTCAGCTTTTATTAACTTAAAATATCCCATATACCTTTCATCTCTGGGATTTTACATTTCTCTATTCTGCATATCTTCCTTTCCTTGATCCCTGGCAGGTTTTGTGGCACGGTGACTGGCCCCTGGCACACTCTCTCCATTTCTTGCTTGTACCTCTTTTTCTCTCCCTATTTTATTCACTATGTCCCCTTCTCTGCCTATCATTTTCTCTGCAGAGCTATTGGCCATTCAGCTCTTTATTAGACTAATTATATGCTTTTGACAGGCACAGTTAACAGAGCTTCACAGAGTTAAACATATACAACTTGAAAGAAAGCAATGCATCTTCGCATCATTAAACAATGTTCCACAGAATAAACAATGCAACACATCTTCAAGTAACATTCTACAACAGACAAGTAGGAATAATGATTTGGTGTAGCTGGAAGTTTTTCTGTGTCCAGCCTGGTCTGAAGTCGGGACAAATCTCTCACCCTCAGTCCTGTACCACAGCCTTTTATAAAATAATCACACGGAGGCTTAATATTAATTATAACTGCTTGGCCATTAGCTCAGGCTTATTACTGACTAGCTCTTACACTTAAACTCAGCCAATTTCTGTTAATCTATATGTTGCCACATTTTTCATGGCTTTTTCTGTGTGCCATTACATTCTGCTTCCTGGTTGGTGGGCTGGAGTCTCCTAATTCACCCTTCCTCTTCCCAGAATTCTCTTTGTCTGCTTATCCTGCCTATCGTTCCTGCCTGGCCACTGGCCAATCAGTGTTTTATTAAACGAGTGTACAAAAGCATTATTTCATAGCATATCCCCTTTTCGGTTTAATTAAAAATGAAAGTTTTAATTTCATCATAGTAAAATTATATATAACAAAACAGTTATTAAGCAAGAATTACAGTGATAATATGTAGTCTATTTAATTTGGAAAATTAAGAAATTCTATCATCAATTCTATATTTGTGAATCGAAAGTTTCATATCTTCAACTTCATCAGAAATTCCAGAAGGATAGATTTCACAAGTAAACATGAAATGCATTATAAACAACTTCCAGAAATTCTAGAAATGACAGAGACAGCTGCCTGCCTGGACAGTCATCCAAAGTTCTTCTGCAAAGTTGGGGCACCCATATTTAGGTCTAGAGTTTTTCTGACACTTTTCTCTGTGTCCTGTAGAATTTCAAGCAGTTTCTTCTGTGAAGCAGGAATCTGAAGGACCATTTTGCCTTGCAAAGTTCAGTGGTCACCTTCCTGTGGACCCTGTCCAGTTGATACATTTTGTCAAACAGTACAGACAAGAACAGTTTCTTGTCCAAATGGCTATTTTTGCCAAGACAAAGATAAACTCCATATGGAGTGTCTTCTATACCCATCTTTTTGAAATAAATTGGTGCTTCGAGGAGCAGATGTACCTTACTGTCCAGAAAGTCTAAGGTTTTAAAACATTTTAAATGCCATATTCTGTAGGTCTTTGAAATGTTTGGAGATTACCTACCTAATTTAATTATGTCTATGTATACCTAGAAAACTTAACATAATTATAAGTTTGACTATCATAGAAGATTAATAATTAATCTGTATTTATTAATTATCTTTTACAATTTAAATGTGCTACACAACTATAATAACTTAAAGAAGAGTAGAAATATACATACAGTATCACAAAATTAACTTTAAATTTATATCAATAGACTAAAATCCATAGCAATGTATAATGTTTTTAAATAAGTTTTTGCTCTTTAAAAGTAAGTTCAATAATCTACTCTTTTATCCTATCATATCTATATCCTATATTTCTTTATCACTTTGGAAACTTCAGAAAGACTGCATCCGCATACTTCAGACTTCCCAACTCTGATAAATAATAATGGATATCTATGGAAATTTGTATCTGTCATAGAAATTAAGTAAGAAGGTAAAAATGAAATGACTTGAATTTTTAGATCAAATGCAAGTGTTCATTCACAGAAGGCTATGTTGTAAATGCTCTAACTTGAAATTTCCTTTTTACATTGCCCTAACTTTTGGATTCATTAAAGTAAAATAGGTTTAATATATGCGATACCAGACATTATTTTATCTATACAATATCAAATAAAGGAAGTAACTACAATTTCCATTTGATTAAATGTATATTTTTGGACTTTGTAAAATATGAAGATTTTGCCTTTTCATTTTCAATTATGTATTCATATGTTTGTATTGGAAAGTATGCAGATGAGAGTGCAATGCCCTTGGAGATAAGAAGATTTTGTTGGGTCCTCTGGAGCTGGAATTATACAGAAGGTTATGAACTGTCTGAAGTGGGTGGGTGAGCTTAACTCTGGTTCTCTGCAAGAGTGTTACAATATCTTAGGCACTGAGATATTCAGCCAAAACTAGATAACCACATGAACTGTGGACTGGTGGCTGTAGACACCCCCCCACACACACCCACACACACATGGGACTGGACTAGACCTCTAGATATGGAAGACAGTTGTTTGGCTTGAACCGTTTGGGGGGCACCAGGCAGGGGGATCAGGATCTGTCCATGGTCTATGGGCAGGCTTCTGGAATCCGGTGCCTGTGGTGTGACACCTTGCACAGCCTTGGTGCAGTGGGAAGGGGCTTGGACCTGCCTAGGCTCAGTGTGCTAGGCTCTGCTGCCTCCCTAGGGGAAACCTTGGTTTGGGAGATGTGGTGATGCAGAATGGCTTGGGAAAGAGGGCTGGGGGGTGGAGTGGGATCTGTGGATAGCATTGGAGTCAGTAAAATTTTTCTTAATAAAGAAAAATGAAAAAAATCTTAAAAAAAAGGAACAAGTACTAATCAACACATAAACACTTGCATATCATCATTTGATTGACATCACCTCTAAAATCTGTGGTACGGTTGCACTCATATTTTGGCATTATCCTTACATTGAATGAATTGAAGTGTATAAATGTTTCTCTGCAGGGATCTATGGTCTCCCAAAAATAATATTATACATGGCATGGCAGGGACTGTACTAGCATATTGCTATCTCAGTGAGACTCCAATATCTTTGTAGCTGAAGTACAATTTTTAAAACTCCATTATTGAGAGAATCTTCATTTTCTTAAATTTATTACCGCACTTCAAGTGTCTGTTATATGAATGCAGCTATACTCTAAAGAAGTATTTTTTATTTGAAAAGACTTTGGGTTCTATTATGAAAAGCGTCATCAGGTGACTTTATTTAACATCAAATAAAGTTTTAGCCATGAAGTGGACACAGTGAGATCCATTCTTCAGTGCTTGAATATCAGAAGAACATGCGTGCATTTTCTTTATTACACTGAGAATGTGATAAAAGTTTCAAATCAGAGTAATATACACTCTTTTGAGAAACTCTACTTTCTCAGTGATATAGTATCAAGGTTTAGAGCTACTGCTATTTGGTTCACATAGCAATGCCTGAAGGTACTGATTTTTAATTGAGATATGTATATTCAGGGTCTGTCCAAGAAGTGATGAAAAGCAGTCAAAATTATAATAGGAAGGTAATCTGTATTTTAAAGTCACTAGTGGTACACAAAGTGTAAAAAAAATAATAATAAAATGTACTTTATGTGAATGTAATCAAATCATGCTTAGTTAAATTCACCTCCTTTATTAAAGTTGGGTACAGTAATTATAGTAACAAAAGGTTTATTTTGCTTTTTAAATTAGCTTTTCTTTGCTGTAAAAGGGTGTTTATTCACATTTACAAAGGATTTATTCCATAGCCACCAAGCCTATTCCTTTGGTCCTATGGTAGTATAGCTAGCTCTTCACATACAGCAGAAGGATGTTATAGAGAAAATAATGTCCCCAGAAGGGAATAAAAAAGTTCAGATTTGCCCCTCTACCCCAGGTCAGAGGCACTGTCTGCAAACACACAGCCTGCTATAGACAGGAAAGCAAGCTATCAAGAGGTAAAAAATGAAAGGAAGAAGACAGACTATCTCTATTTCCAGATGATAAATTAATATATATGACTCATCCTAAAAATTTCACAAGGAAACTACTACAGCTGATAAACACCTTCAACATAGTAGCTGGATACAAAATTAACTCACAAAAGTAAGTAGCCATTCTATATAAAAATGACAAATGGACTATGAAAGAAATCAGGGAAATGATACCTTATACAAAAGTCTCAAATAAAATCAAATATCTTAGGGTAACTCTAACCAAGCAAAGTGAAGACTTGCATGGTAGAAGCTTCAAGAAAGTTTATTTAAGAAAGAAATTTAAGAAGCTATCAGAAGATGGAAAGATCTTCCATTCTCATGGATTGGTCAGATTTAACACAATGAAAATGGCCATCCAACCAAAAAGAATCTACAGATTCAATGCAATCTTCATCAAAATCCCAACACAATTCTTAAAAGACATTGAAATGACAATTTTCCACTTCATATTGAAACACACACACACACACACACACACACACACACACACACACACACACGCGGGGGGGGGGGGGATGAAATAAAACAAAAAGTCCAAAATACCAGTGACAAAAAGACGATAGCTAAAACAATTCTGAATAATACAAAAACTGCTGGAGGTATCACCATTCCTGCTTTCCAGTTGTAGTACAAAACTTTAATAATAAAAGCAGCATGATATTGGCACAAAAGCAGACACCATAGTCAACTGAATCAAATTGAAGACTCAGACATAAATCGATACATTTATGAACACCTGATTTTGATAAAGAAGACAGAAATTCACACTGGAATAAATATAGCATTTTCAACAAATGCTGCTGACCAAACTGGATGAGTGCATGTAGAAGAATCTAAACTGATTTATACCTATCATCCTTCATGAAAATAAGTTCCAAATGGATCAAAGACCTCAAAATAAAACCATATAAACTGGACCTGATAGAAAGGAAAGTAGGGATAAAGCCTTGGATGCATTGGCACAGAAAAAGACATTACTTACAGAAAACCATAAGCACAGGCAACATTACCAACAATTAAAATTGGACGTAATGAAAATGAAAAGTTTCTGCATAGCTAAATATAATTCATTAGGATAAAATAGCAGGTTTCAGTATGGGAAATCACTTTTACAACTCCATAAAGGTTTAGGGCTAGTACCCAAAATATGTAAAGAACTCAAGAAAGAAGTTATCAACAAAATCAAGTAACATATTTAAAAATTGGTTACAAAGATTAACAGAGAATTATCAATAGAAAACTCTTAAATGGCTAAGAAGTGCTTTTAAAATGTCTAATATTATTAGCCATCAAGGAAATGCAAATCAAAACTAATCTGAGATTTTCATTTTGCACCTGTCAGAATGGATAAGAACAATAAAAAGAAGGGAAAGTTCATACTGGCAGTAATATAAGGCAAGGGGAACACTGTACATTATTGGTGGAATTTCAAACTTGTACAGGCACTATGGAAATCAGTGTGGTGATTCCTTGGGAATTTAGGAATAGATTTACTTCAGGATCCAGCTATATCTTGGGCACACATCCAGAGGACACAATAACACTTGCTCATCTATTTTCATTGCTTCTGTGTTCCTAATAGCCAGAAACATGAAACAATCTAGATGACTTTCAATAGAAGAATACGAAAAGAGAATGTGATACATTTACACAAGGGCTTATGACTCAAAGATTCAAATAAAGTGACATTATAAAATTTGTAGGCAAATGGATGCAACTAGAAAAAACAGTCACCCTTAGTGACTAAAGAGACAAATACAGCATGCATTGGCTTCTATGAGGATATTCGATCATAAGTCAATGAAAACCAAGCTAAAATCCATAGTACCACAGAGGATTTGTATAGAGTAATGGAGTAGAGGGACCAGATAGATCTTCTCAAGTAAGGGCAATAGAATATATAATTATGGATGGGGGGAATGAAATGAGAGGATCAAGTGGACATGGAATTTGTGGAGAGGCAATTCAAATTGAAGTTCATTTGAAAGTTATTATGGAAACCTAATATAGCAGAAACTTCCTATAATATGTATATGCAATCTTCATCAAAATCCCAACACAATTCTTCAAAGATATTGAAATGACAATATCATATATACATATATATGAAGTATATATGAAGATTATCTGAATGATATCATCCAATAATGAGGGGGCACAGAATCCCAACTGGCCATCTCTGGTCACCAAATGAAGCTTCTAGTACCAGAATTGGATTACACCTGTTTGAGTTGTTGGCCAAGTAGTCCCATATGGAAATTCCCAAACAATTCATCCTGTTGTCAATACTATAGGTTGCTTTCTATACACTGACAACAATAATCCATTGCTGAAGACTTCACCTATACAGCTCATTTAACATGGACATAACAAAATGGTATCTCCATAGAACCTTCAACCTCATATTCTAGGGTTTTTGATATGGGAAGGTATTCAGTACCAAAAGAGAAATGTAAACACTAACCCAGCCACAAAACCTTTGAACTAAAATCATGTAACACTTGTAAGATATGCTATGACAATGGTGGCATATAGGTTGTGGGAGTAACCAACCAATAACTGATTTAACTTTAGGACCACTATATGAGAAAGATACCACATCCAACACTGCTTGGATGACTAAGAACCTGAGTCTAGATAGACCAGCACCTAGGGTAAAACCAAAGCAAGGTAATACTGGTCTAGAAAAAGAAAAAAAATGATGATAACATGTATCCTAATGATATTCTGCTATACTCATAGATCAGTGCCTTGCTCAGCCATTGACAGAGTGAAAACTTTCTTCTGCAAAAGATGGGAACAAATATCAAGATCAATGGCCAGACATTGTGCATAGGATAAAGGACCTTGGAACTTTCATCCCTTGCTGAGATTCCGTCATTAAATCTCTTCATGCAATGTTCAGGGAGGTCTACAGAAGAGGAGGCAGAACAAGTGTAAGAGCCAGAGGGTATGGAGGACACCTAGAAAATATTGTCGTCTAAATCAGCATAAGCGAAGCTCATGTGATCCCATAGAATATGAAGAATCATGCACAGGATCTGCACAGGTCTATATCTGGCCCTCTACATATACATTATAGCTTCACATTTATTGCTTTTATGGGGTTCTTGAGTGCATGAATGATTGGCTCTGTGTCTCTTCTGCCTTCTCTTGGGCTCTTATCTTCCTTTTGGTTTGTGTTGTCCAACTTCTATGTAATAATATTTTTCTCATTATTCAATATCTTGTTATATTTAAGAAAATAAAATAAAAAATACATGAAGGGTAGCAAACACTAAATTTTTTCTAGTGATATTATCCTATTGATCTATCTTCCTTTGACTAGGTGTTGCTTACTAAGAGTGTAGGTAGCTTCCAATAATACCACATACCAGCAAGCAAACAGCCTATGAGACTTTAAGAGATGCTTTGGAATCAAACAATAGACTATGATTTTTAAAGAATAAGGAATAGAAATGATAAAAACAAAAACATTATATTAGACATGCTAACACTCCTGTGTGCAACGTAATACCCCTTTATGTATATTCTCTACAAATAAAATACTGTCTAAATAGATATACATAGCTATATTCTTGATTACTATTTTTAATTCACATAGATACATTACTTGTCTTTTTTTAACCAACATATCAATGTTAAATATTTTAAAATCTTAAATTGTTGCAGTTAATGTATTTTCCCTCAATCTTGGATATTCATATACATGTCTATATTCAATCTAATTAATGACATTTCCTCAAATATCTGATATTATAACATAATCACAATAAGCATGTAACTATTAGAAGACTGAATTAACTTTAGCAAGGCTGTGTTATTGACAAGGAAGTATTAAGACAGATTATAAAGACAGTATCACTTATCATTGAGATGAATATAATGTAGAAGCTTCTTAAAAACAACTGAGTGACTTTAATACATCTTCTAAATGAAACATTTTGTAGTTAGATTCCATATTAGCTTGTGTAAGGAAGTTGTGGACTTACTCATTTCTTAAAGTTAAATTCTTTTAGCCAATCTTTATTTGAAAATATAGAAATTTGTAGCTGAAGTAATCCTGTTCCTGCCTGGCTCCCATGGCCCTCAGACCCAGGCAAACACACAGAGACTTATATTATTTACAGACTATATGGCCTAATGGCTCAGGCTATTTGCTACCTGTTCTTATATCTTAAATTAACCCATTTCTATTAATCTATAAGTTGCCACATGGCTTGTGGCTTACCAGTATCTTTACATGTTGCCTCTCATCAGGTGGCTGGCAGTGTCTCACTGCCTGCCTCAGCCTTCCACCTAGCAAAATTCTCCTTTCTGATTTTCCTGCTTATCCTATACTTCCTGCCTGGCTACTGGCCAATCGGTGTTTTATTTATCAATCAATCATAGCAACACATTTTCACAGCATACAGAACATTCCACATCACAAATTAGTTTAAGGAAACTTACTGCCAATTGAAGCTAAAATAATAATTCATTTGAAAAATTATTAAATATATCATTTAATTTTTCAAGTATAGCTTTAAGATGATATGAGTTTTGAAAACTTAACTTTGTTATCAATGTGTTCAATAAAACACAGTGTACATAGGTATTGTCCAGGGATGAAACTCTGTTTTGGAAATGGAAAATATGTGCTGCACAATGCCAGTAGATGATCAAACCATCCCCAAATAATTCAAGAAAGTAGCAGATATGAAGACTCAAAAAAACTGAACATGTGATGGATTTTTTTGGATTGTCAACTTAACTACATCTGGAATGAACTACCATCCAGGAGTGGAGGATACACCTAGGAGAGATTTCTTTCTTTCTTTGAAGTGAGTGAATCTACTTCTTATCTAGACATTGAGGTAATTTGACATAAGAAGACATAAACCTCTGATCCAGCTCTTGGGGCAGGAAGACAGAAGTCTTCAATTTGGATCTAGAGGTGGTAAGACATACCTATAATCTGGTCCACCCCTCTTTGGGGTCATGACTTTTAGGACTATGTGTAATACAGGACTCAAATGCTGCACTGACATGTAGCTTTCAGGAGTATAGCACACTGTTTTCAGGTTAGGCATATGTGCCAATGACATCCACAAAAATCTGTGCTCATCTCTGGAGCTAAGGAATATTCCTACTCAATATAAGGAGATTATTCCATTGTGAGTCTAATTCAGACTATCAATTTTAAAAAAATCTATGGAAACAAACTTTTCAACTGTGTAATAATGCTTTTAAAATACAAGCTTTCAAGTTTGAAAAATTATAGGGATTATAATAGGGACATAATGTGATTATATCCCCTAAATACCTAATTTCCTATGAGAAAGTGACTGTTTACACAATATATTATTTCTAAGTCTATATGCAGTAAATTCAAAAACAGAGAAAGAGAGAGATAGAGACAGACAGAGAGAGAGAAAAGTGCAGAAAAAGAAAGGAGGAAAATAAAAAGAAAGGAAAACAAGCAATTCAAAGAGAAATAATGCAAAAAGAGAGGGAACAGGTAATACTTGAGTTCATGATTTCAAACACATTCTAACAATGTGTTCTCCTTTGTCTTATATGATCCAGTGAATTTTGACCCTGAAACAAGATGTGTTCCATTAGGGACATTGCCAGTTACAAACACTTTTATAAAATGAAGAGTATGATCTGTAATTAGGAGTAACTAATTTTAAAACAGCTTCTTCTTTTTTAAATCCCTTCTATTTTTAAAATAAAGCCTAACAGATGCAGTGCCACAAAGTAAGTTTCTTCCAGTATTAATGTGAAAATGTTGTAACTGAAGCAGAAATTCGAAGACATGGAAGAACTCTTTTATTAATTCAAATTTAAATGATTATCCTGTTCAATTTTATTCATTTTAATTTTAATATTTTACAGAGCTGCCTATCTTTTATAGTATTGTCAGAAAGACTTCTAGAAAACCCCAAAAATACAAGCTAAGGAAGGGGTTTTTGGAATAGCAACTCACAAGAGATGAATCAATAGATAATGAAAGATATAATCTCGACTATAGACTAATCACTACACCAATAGGCTGGTGCCCATCTCAGGCCGGAGCATCTATGACTGTTTTCTCTCCAAGTGATCCCACAGTGTTCTGAGTGTCTGTCTGCTTAGAATGTGAACAAGCAGGCCTCAGAGTCTGTTGTATTAGTTCTTAGGAGTTACCTGGAACTTGACCTGGGATGCTTGTGAGATGCATAATGAAGCCTCAGTGCCCTGATTATCTTAGCACTATGTCTTGGTGACCCACAGTTGGAAAACTCTAGTGTTGTGGATACTATTCAGGGACATTCAGAAGTCACTATCCCTTTGGGAAAATCAGTGTCTTTCCTTGTTTGATTAGCTTATGCTAGATTTCTTTCCATAGCTGTATTTCTTCATCTGCTTAAAGTTTAGTTAAAAGATTATGATTCATGAACAACATCATTGCAGTGTTATTCACACTAAAATTCTGATGGGAAAATGTATTAGATACTTTATTAACTTTAATAGATGTGATCAGCCTGTTGAGGAAACCACTACTATGATTCCTGGAAGAAAAATTAGAGCAAGTCCAGTCATAATCTAGGATTAAAAATAATTTTGATATAATAATTCTTTTTATTTAGGATTAAAGAATGTGCATAGAATACAGAACAATATTTATGATCTTTGCTATCTTCCACATGGTGTCTGGGTGCATAGGGAAGAGCCATATATGAGCATTTGATTTTAAAGAGATGAGTCAAATATTTCTTCATGAAAGAACCTGCGTTTATACTGCTGTTTGCTAAACTGAGACATATCTGAACTGATGCAATGAGGTATCCATATGTTAGGATTATGTCATCAACTAATTTCAGAATAGACTAATCAGGAATGCATAGCAACATCTGACAGGGTACCACAGGCTTCTAATCTGGGTGGTATACCCTTCTTTTGCCCAGGGCAAGAGATCTACTACTTATCTATCATATCTCTGTGTCACAAAGTAACTAAGGAAGACTACAGAAAAAGAACTAAGATATCTGTCCTCCTGGTTACAAACATATGCTATTGCCTGAAACAAGCCTGGCCAGCAGCTTCTTCCCAGGTAAGAATTGACTCCTCTAATCCTTGCAAGTTACTACTGCATCATCAGATCCATAGAGCAAGAGATACTGTCCCTGTTTCCTTTCCATATTTTGCAAACCAGAATCTCTTTCACTGGGAAACAACTAAGCATCCTTAGTAACGTTAATATTCTCAAATTTCCTGTAATGTTATGCAAGTTCTCATAGGAGTATGTTAACATGGCACCACTAACATCACAAAGACTAACATTCTACGTACTTGAAACAAAATGAGAAAAAGTAAGAAGTAAACTTCAAAATGATTTTTCCTTTGATAGAACAGTTCATTGAAAGAGAAAAGAACTTAGAGAAAATGTCATTCTAATACAATCAGTTTAACCTAGAGATTTAAAAAAAAATCAGTATCTAATAGGTCAACTCCATGGGGATACTTGGCAGTCATGCAATATACATTTATTTGATCATAGTTTAAGTTTTATTCTCTGACTTTGCAATATTCTCTATGGGCTGCATTTCTCTGAGTTTCTAACATTCAAGGACATGTGTAGTAATCTTGTATTTGTGCTGACATGTGATGATATTTCATTTGTGCTTTGATAAATATAGCTTGCCTGGAGAATCAGAGGGAAAAAAAAGCCATTATAAGTAAACAAGGAAATCAGGCAGTGGTAACACATACCCTTAATCCTATCACTTAGTAGGCAAGATCTCTGTGTGTTCAAGACCACATTAGGGAACAGATTTGAACATACTTAACATAGTCTACAGGATAGATGTCCCTGCACAGAACTATCAAAACCAAGTTTTGGAAAAACAAATCCACACACTAAATGCAACTGTAAATTTTCCAGACAATGGGAAAAATAGAAAACTCATCATTAACAAAGAAATCCTTTGTTTTTTGTTGAGACATCAAAACTGTAGATCTTTTCTGCTATGAAAGACTTTTCTCACCAAACCAGTAACAAAAATAAAGAGAATATTTACACCCACATTTACATATATGATTTAAAGTTTTAGGAAAAATTTCAAAATTCCAAAAATGATATGCATTAACCAAAACTATATGTAATTTAAGTACTTCTTCAAATTTCATTTTTATTTAATATTTTATAAAATAAATTTGATCATATTATTTTCCTTCTATAGCTCCTACATACTTAACTATATTATCTATAAATTCATAAGCATTAAACTGTCAAAATCATTAAACTGTCAAAATCCAGTTATTTTTAAAATTTTTAAATAAAAACTATATGAACTGCTACACTAGAACTAAATAAACATCTTGCTTTTCTACTATTTGGGATATCATGTTGTTTCTCTACTCAACATATTCATTATTCTCTTATTGCTTCTAAGAGCCACTTAAGTCCACAATTGTCTCATTTGGGCTCAGCATGGTTACCATTTAAAAGCTTTTCTTTTAAGGTGTCCATAATACTCTATATAACAAGATGTTTACAACTCTGTGACAATATGATCGACCCTCCTTGAGCTGGAGAGAAAGTATCTCAGCTCAGTACAAAGCCTTACTATGCCTGGCTTTCCAAAGACAAGACTGTGGAGGAATGGAGCAATTGAAATTGAAGTTGTAATTTCAGCTTTCAAACTATGTGTCCCAGATGTCTTAGAGACTGTTAACTGCAAGTTTGTTGAGGTTAAACAATGACATAATTGGAGGATGTTTTTGATGTGGGCTATCATTCTCTATTCTGTGAATATGTGTTGCTCTAATTGGTTGATTAAAAAAAATATGCTGATTGGCCAGTAACTAGGCAGGAAGTATAGTGGGGTGAGTAGAAAAGGAGAATTCTGGGAAGAGGAAGGCAGAGTCAGGAGTTACCAGGCAGAGACAGATGAAATCAGATGCCAAGACAGAACTGAGAAAAGGTATCAAGCCACATGGCTAAACATAAATAAGAATAATGGGTTAATTTAAATGTAAGACCTAGTCAGTAATAAGCCTCACCTAATGGCCAAGCAGTTATAATTAATATAAGCTTCTGAGTATTATAAGTGGTCCATGCGACTGCAGGGGCCTGGTGGGACCAGAGAAACTTCCAACTCCAAATGGAGCCCAACCTCAGGTGTCTGTCCAGGGAGCTGGTTGTTTCTGTTATAATTCACATTTTTTGGAAGTCTTTTGTTTGGACGTCCTGTTTTACTAGGAAATATTATTTCCTCCTCAGGTCTGTGAGGGAGCTGAAGATGAGATAGTTGTAGTTACCATTTTCCTTGTTAACAATTTTAGAAAAGAAACTCATTAAGATGTTAAAATATATAAATCTGAAAGACATCATAAGACAGTTTCTGTTGGTAATATAAGATAAAAATTACTATTCTGTTGATAATATAGGATAGAAAGTGAATTGGGGCAGTGGCACATGTTTTTAATCCCAGTACTTGGGAGGCAGAGCCAGGCAGATCTCTGTGAGTTTGAGGACAGCCTGGTCTACAGAACGAGATCTAAGACAGGCACCAAAACCACACACAGAAGCCCTTCTCAAAACAAAAACAAAAACAAACAAACAAAAAAACCAAGAAAGTGAATTGAGTACATTTAGGACTCACCAAAATAGGATAGATAATGGAATATTGTCACTGAATTTTTCAGATGCAAATGGACTAGATATTGTTGATATATTTATTGCTTGTATATGTTGCATATAGTTATTGTACTTATTTAATATAGTTTATCTTATATTAGTTATATTTGTTATTTTTTATAAAAAAAGGAAATGTGGTGATATAAGATGTCCCCCAATATACTGTGTTCTCCAATAAAATTTATCTGAGGATCAGAGAAAAAAGTCAGACACTATAAATAAACATAGAAGTCAGGCAATCGTAGTACATGCTGTTATTCCTATCACTTGTGAGGCAGGGAACTGTCTGGATATCTGTGAGTTAAAAGTCACACTGGGAACAGAGTCAAGTGTAGTGACATATGTCTTTAATCCCAGCAGTAACCATAGAGTGACAGAGCTGGGCAGGAAGAGGAAGTGATGTAGTTGGGCTGGGAGAGCAAATAAGGGAGCAGAACAGAAAGGCACATAAACATGAGTATATAAGAAGTAGGTCTCCTTGGAGTCTGAGGTGTTGGTGAGGTGAGGTTAGCTTGTGGCTTTTCCTATTTCCCTGATCTCTCAGGTTTTTACCCCTATATCTGGCTCTAGGTTTTTATTTAATAAGACCTTTAGCAATTTGTCTACAATGGTGCCCAGACATGGTAGCAAGAGGTTCCACATAAAACTTGAGAGATCTTCAAAAAAGATTCTAAAACAGAGCAAAAAAACAAACAAACAAACAAAAAACCAGCATCCTGCTGTGTATCTCAGGCCAGCCATAGCCTGTGGGCTTGAGTCACACTATGGTGGGTTTGCAACATACAATTTGATCTGCAGCATGGCGGATTCCTGCTGCAACACACAGAGGCATCTTCAAGCTGCACAGTAAGCTGTGGGGTAGAGTTAGCTTTCTCTAGTACAAAAAAAGGGGGGGTTCATGGGCTACATGCTGCTGGGTGGAGGCATGGACCCACTGCCTCCCAGAATCAGCAGAAAGCATGGCTTCCAGAACTGGCAGTGAATTACCTCTGCCATGTTGAAAAGCTGAGGTGGGCAGAATCAGCAGCCAAGGCTGCCACTTCAGCCCTGAACAAGAAGCTTAACAGTTTAAAATCTCTCCAGGTCACAGAAGAATTATAGATTCACTATAAGTCAGATTCAGAAAGAAAAAAACTCTAAATGGTTTATATTATGTGTAAAAATGTGTGTAGGCTTGGAAGAGAGAAGAAAATCAATATTGACAGTTATATAAAGAAATAGTTTTAAAAAGTAAACTCTTTAAAGAGACAGTAAAGGTAATATAAAAAATAAGCCACATAAAGATGTATATTACACAGGGAATCTGGATTGTGTTGTCGTTGGGATTTTTAATTGCAGAAACACATCAGATTGTATAGGCTGCTGAGTTAAATCAATTTGTATATTATAAAGGTATTTTGACTTCAAAATTTGGATGACTCTCCAGGAAGGCAGCTGTATCTGTCATTTCCAGAATTTAGAAAGTTGCTTACAATGCATTTCCTGCTTACTTATGTAATATTATATCCTTCTAGGGTCTTTGATGTAGTTGAAGACTAGATAGTTATAATTTTCATTGGTCATGATAAAATATAAATTAGATATGAAGCTTTAGACTCCCAAATATAGGATAGATGATAAAATATATATTTTTTTAAATTTTGCCAAATACAAAGACTAGATATTATAACTGTAATTCTTGCTTGATAACTGTTCTATTATATGTAATTTTTACTATTTTAAAGTTAAAACCTTCCTTTTTTGGTTGTGAGCCTAGCCTTTAACAGTGGTGGTGCACACCTTTATTCCCAGAACTTGGGAGGCAGAGCCAAGTGAATCTCTGTGAGTTCGAGGCCAGCCTGGACTACAGAATGAGTTCCAGGAAAAGTACAAAGCTACATGGAGAAACCCTGTCTCGAAAAACCAAAAAGAAAAAAAAGAAAAAGAAAAAGAAAAAAAAATCCTTCCTTTTTGATCAGACAGAAAAGGCGAAGTACTGTGGTATGTTGTTTTGTATGATATGAATATGTGTTGCTCTGATTGTTTGATAAATAAAACGTTGGCCAGTTGCCAGGTAGGGAGTATAGGTGAGGTAAACATATGAGGAGAATTCTGGGAAGAGGAAGGGTTGAGTCAGGAGTCACCTGCCAGAATGAGGATGCTAGATATCAAGACAGAGCTGAGAAAAGCTATCAAGCCACATGGCTAAACATAAATAAGAATTATGGGTTAATTTAAGTGTAAGAGCTAGTCAGTAATGAGCTTGAGCTATTAATGGCCAAGCAGTTATAATTACTATGAGCTTCTGAGTGATGATTTTATAGGTGAGCCATGGGACTGTGAGGGCCTGGAGGGACTGGAGAAACTTTGTACTACAAGTCTTTTATTATTAAATTGGTTATTTGTGATGATATAAAATTAGATAATTTGTTTTAATCTTAAGTATTGCTCTGGTTATTCATCTAGCTTTATTTGAAGTGTTAAGTTACTACAGTTCTAAAAAAACATTGACTTTTTTCCTCATTGAATTTCACACAATTATTAAAACAAATCTGGAAACAACCTAGATGCCCTTCAACTGAAGAATAGATAAAGAAAATATGGTACATATACACAATGGAGTACTACTCAGCAGAGAAAAACAATGACATCATGAGATTTGCAGGCAAATGGATGGATCTAGAAAAAAAATCATCCTGAGTGAGGTAACCTAGACTCAGAAGGACAAACATGGTATGTACTCACTCATAGGAGGATACTAGATGTAAAACAAAGATGACTAGACTGCTACACAACTCCAGGGATGCTACCTAGAAAACAGGACCCTAGGAAAGACACAGGGATCACCCAATGACAGAGAAATGGATGAGATCTACATGAACAATCTGGATGACAATAGGAGTAATGAAGGGCAAGGTTCAAGGGAAAGAAACCTTAGGGGAACAAAAAATCCCAGCTGGATCAAGAACAGAAAGGGAGAACAAGGAATAACAGACCATGATAAATGATGAAATGAGAACAGGAATAGGCAGAGTTCTGGAGAGGTCCCCAGAAATCCACAAAGATATATCCTCTGTAGACTGCTGACAATGGTTGAGAGAAAGCCTGATCTGACCTAGTCTGGTGATCAGATGGCCAAACACCCTAATGGTCGTGCTGGAACTCTCATTCAATAACTGATGGAAGTGGATGCAGAGATCCTTGGCCAGGCCCCAGGTGAAGCACCAGGAGTCCAATTTTTGAGAAAGAGGAGGGACTGTAAGAGTGTGAATTGTTGAGACCAAGATTGGAAAAGCACAGGGACAAATAGCCAAATGAATAGAAGCACATGAATTATGAACCAAAGGATGTGAAGCCCCCAGCTGGATCAGGCCCTCTGGATAAGTGAGACAGTTGAATAACTTGAACTTTTTGGGAGTCACCCAGGCAATGGGACTGGGACCTGTCCTTAGTGCATGAGCTGGTGGTTTGGAAACTTGGGCTTTACACAGGGACAATTTTCTCAGCCTGGAAAGAGGGGACTGGACCTGTCTGTATTGAATTCACCAGGTTTAAATGAATCCCCAGGGGAATCTTCCCCTGGAGGAAATGGAAATGGAGGGGAGGGGCTGGGCGGTATGTAGGCTTTGGGGCGTGAGGGGGGAGGACAGGGGAACCCATGGCTGTTGTGTAAAATTAAAACACAAATATAATAAAGAAAAATAAAATTAAAAAAAGATGAGATGTCAACTGTGGGAGTAAATAAAATTAGACAATAATTTTACATTGCCATTTGGTATTAAAGCTACATACAGACACTATACTATTGATATATATTTTAAAATATTCTATTTTATATTTGAATATGATTTTGAAAACAACAATATTTAGAATGCATTTACTTTAGAGATAGGAATCTTCAGTCTCTGTATGAACAAGAATCCAGAGAATGGGTGACATGTGCCATGTGGGAATGATGTGCCTCATTGTGACTGGTTGATACTCATCTCTAATTTTGTAGGTGACTATGTGTTATCCATAAATAGTTCCACAGAGCAGATCTGATATTATATTTAGAATGAGGTCATGTAGGCCAGAAGCAGATAAAGGAAATTTAGAGTATATGTCCTCATATGCTCTTTTAACTATGCAAACTATAAGTAAACTTGAAACATCTGTTTAAACTTCCTGGTCTCCAACTCTTACACATGTCACAATGGTCAAGGTCAATAACACAAGTGACAGCTCATGCTGGCCATGATGTGGAGCAAGATGAATACTTTTTTTTAAATTTATTATATTTGTGTTTTAATTTCACACAACATCCATGGGTTCCCCTCTCCTCCCCTCTCCCGCCCCTGGCCCCATCTTCCCCCTCCCCCTTCCCCTCTGTTCCCATCTCCTCCAGGGCCATGACTCCCCTGGGGATTCATTTAAACCTGGTGGATTCAGTACAGGCAGGTCCAGTCTCCTCCTTCCAGGCTGAGCAAAGTGTTCCTGTGTAAGCCCAAGGTTCCAAACAGCCACACTTTTCCATTCCTGGTGGGAATGCAAACTTGTATAGACACTATGGAAATCAATATGGTTGTTCTTCAGAAAACTGGCAATCAGTCTAACTCAAGACCCAGCTATACCACTTTTGGGCATTTACCTGAAGGACACTTAAAGCTTCCACAAGGAAACTTGCCAAATACATTCACTGCAGCTTTATTCAAAATAGAGAGAAACTGGAAACAACCTATATATCCCACAAGTGAAGAATACATAAATTATACCTGGTACATTTACCCAATGGAGTATTATTCAGTTGTTTAAAAAAAGGCATCATGAAATTTGCAGGAAAATAAAAGGAGCTAGAAAAAACATCCTGAGTGAGGAAATTCAGGCCTAGAAATACAAACACTACATGTACTTACTTGTAAGTGGATATTAGCTATTTAATAAATGGTAATCAACTACAGTCTACAGACCCAGAGAGGTTACATAAAAAGAATGGCTATTGGGTCTCCCTGGGAAGGGGAAATAAAATAGATGCTGTGTGTTGACTGGGAAATGTGGAGACAGGAGCAAGAAGTATCAGGTAGGGGGGATGGAGGGAGAGAGTAAGGGGAGAGACAGCTGGAATTTGGTGGGGAGAAATTGGGGATGGAAACTTCCTATAACATATAAGGGTGACCCTAATGAGAACCTGTAGTAATGGAGGATGAAGAGTCATAAGGGAGCATCTTTTCTAACCAGGCAAGCTTTCCAGTAGTGAACCAGGGTTTCATTCAGTCGTTTTGGCCAAGGGGCTCCCATGGAGGTCCTCAAACAACTCAAGATGATGCTGGTACAGAGGGTTTCTCTCCAATAATTGACAACCAGAGCCTCTTTGCAGAGGACCATATCCATACATCTCATTGAATGTGGAGAGGTTGAGTTGGTGACTGCATGGAGCCTTCACTGCCATGGTCTAGTGTCTTCAGGATGGAAAGGTACTCTGTAGTCTACCAAAAGAGAAATCTGGACACCAATGCTGACTCAAAACCTCCACCCTACATTCTCTCCTACCTTAAAGGATGTGCTCAGGCCATGGTGATACTTAATTTGCAGGGCTGGTGAGGATGGTTAAGAACCAGAAACTCTTTTCCCTGCTTTCACATCCTTGGTTCTCCCACTCCTACACCTTCAGGGACAGCTTTACTGTGTTGCCAAAGTATGGTGCAGGGGCCACTCTCCAAAGTGCTATAGCTGATGAGGGCAGAAACAACTCTCTTGCCCTATGGACCGGGACTAGCTGTCCCACCTGCATCAAGCATTGTTGGGCACATGGTATGGTTGGAGGAGGGCATCTCTCCCCTGCCTATGTTGCCACGTGACAGATGAATAATGGAGACAGTTCTCTCTTGTTCAAAACTTTAGGGCTGGCATGATGGGAAAGACACAGATAATCACTAAAGGGAAGTTAAAACAAGCATATCTACAAAAACAAAACAAAAGAACCAGAGACTGGATAGCACAGAGACCTTGGATAGAACCAAACACAACTTGCAAAAAGCAAAGGAAAAATGTCAATGAAATGGTTCTTAATACTACAGTAAGATCAATACCATGTCCTGTTGTCAGCAGAGTCTTCCTCCACTATCAGATGGCAGCAGGACATCATGTAGAAAGAGTATAAACTGGAGTTCTCCATTGAGAAAATACCCTGTAAGAGAGAAAAGAAAGATGGTTGGTGTCAGAGGGGATAAAGGACACTGGGAGAACAATGAATGAATGGATCAATGAAGCATGGTATCACAGAGTCTAAAACAGCAAGCACAGGGCTTGTATGGGTCTGTGCTAGGTTCTCCGTGTATATATATATATATATATTATGGCTATTAGCTTGGTAGTTTTTTGTGGGACTTTTAACAGTGGGAGCAGATATTTCTGACTCTATTGCCTGCTCTTGGGACTCTTTTTCCCCTTGTTAGATTGTTTTGTCCAACCTCAATATTAGGGTTGCAGTATGTCTTATTGTATTTTGGTTTTATCACTTTTGATTTGTCTCTTGGAAATCTGCTTTTTTCTGTAGGGAAATGGAAGTGGAGTGGATCTGGGAAGAAGGGGAGGTGGGGCAGAGCTGAGGGGAGTGGAGAGGCTAAACAGGTCAGGATGTATTATTGAGTAAAAAATATAACTTATAATAAAAATCCTTGGGCCAAATTTCAGTACACTGGTATGCAATTAGAATGTAATCATTGCTTTGTAATAAATGCGATGGAATGTAGCATTAGGATCAACTTTTTTTAGAGAAAAAAGAAAATCAGAGTTATACTTTCATTGGGGAAGATTCAACTAGCTTGCAAGAATGGAGTGTGTACATAAGAGAGTACTCTGCTTCTCAAGAACTTGAATTAAAAAAATATTTTTTAAAAAAGCAGTGAAATAGCATGGCACCATGCGTTCTGTGATTTTGTAGGCTAAAGGAGCAGATGGGATCCATTTGAGTGCTTTAGGAGAGGGAAAATTGGTCATATATTCACTTAAACCTGCTGGAAATAAAAAAAATGAGAATATGCATGAACTTTCAAAATATACAATTTTATGAAACAGGCTTACCAAAATGTTCCACCTTATATATTTAAACAAAACTACTGTATTTTTCTACTTTAAACTACACTAGTTTGGAATTGGAAATGAATCTCATAACACTTTATTTACTCCCTTAATTGTCACATTTTTAAAATTTTTCATAATTCATGAAAATTTTGTTATTCTTCCTGATATTCAGGCCTTGAAGAACATGCTTCAAGCTTGTGTTACTTGTCAAAAAGCAAAATGTTAACACTGGTTATCAGGGAAATCTTTCTACATTAGGAAGTTAATACTCAGATATAAAAGTAGTAAATAATACAATAAGAGTCATCAAAACATATACAAAAACACTGTAATGTATTTTTATAAAGATGCATTTTAGATTTTTATAATGTCTGGAATATTTAATGGAAGATATTTGGCTGTGGCATAATCCTTCTGTATACCATGGAGACATATGCTCTCATTGTTAATAAAAAGCTGATTGGCCAATGGCTAGGCAGTATTTTCAGGACAAAGAAACTGGTGGAAAGAAGAGGGGTGAGGTCTGGGGAGAAGCTAGGAGACACAGAGTTAGCAGGCTGGGAAGTATGTACATGAGGTAAACAAGCCTCAGGGCAGCACATAGATGAGTAGAAATGGGTTAATTTAAGTCATAAGAGCTGGCTAAAATGAGCCTAAGCTATCAGACAAGCATTTATAATTAATATTAAATTTTGTGTGGCTATTTGGAGAGTGAATGGTGGGACAGAAAAGTCTGCCTACATATTTTGACACATATTAATGGGAATATGTATCAGATAATTACTGGATAGCAGCAATTTCTGTTTCTTTTTTATCAAAGTTTGCATTACAATTTTATTACAACATCTCTGTTATGTTTGATCCATAGTATTGTAAAAGTAATGTATTTAAAGTCTCTTGTCAATATTGTCTAATCATCAATTTGGAAAATGACCTTCTAGCAATTAACCATATAAATACACTTCAAGAAGAGAAAGTCAAATAAAAAAAAAATCTGTGTAACTCTTTCCCTTTATCAAGGCTGTACACAGAGAATTTACCTGATTTTGAAATAAGAGAAGTTCTTACGACATATGAGCAATAGTTACAGTTAAATGTATTGCTCAGTAAATTATTTCAGTCTCCTGAAAAGTTAAAGCTTTTAAAATATATTTTGAAAATGATTTATGTGATTTAGAAGATTTGTAGCTAACTTGGTTTGGATACTTTCAAAGTAAAACCATATATAAAATAATATCATTTTTAACCATGCACCTTATGCAGTTTAATTATAATCTGTGGGTAGTATGATGCTTGTAAGTATGTTGAATTCAGGATTAAGCCATATATCATGTCACAGGTATAAAATGGTATTTTCCACAATAAATCATAGTTTATATGTAGATTTATTTCTTGATGAATGGAGTGACTACAGTATTATGCATAATTTCTATATTGTCTGCAATTGTATTATTAAATTTTAACTTACTGTAATTCCACTTTATGGTTAGAATAAAATATAACTCAGTCATACCATAGGGAAAATTAAACTTTAGATATCACTTAAGGTGTATTTCAGAATAGATTGAATTACATAGTCATATCAAATCATAGTTCTATCTATATTCATATTACAGTATAAATTTATTTCCTGTTTAGACACATATGTGTCTGTAGCAATCAATAAACTATTTTTTTCTGTTAAAACGTAGATACTGTCATTCTCAATTAGATTTAAACTACTTATTTCAAAGCAGTATTTTCTTTATTTATATGACACAGATTCAAAAAGAAACAATCAATGTGCCTTGAACAAATGATGCTGTTGATTATGAAGTGATTTTTGCATATTAAATAATTATCATAAAATTAGTTAACTGAATGACAAGAACTACAGATTAGCCTCTGATCACTAAGAATAAGCAAATATAAAACTGAACTCTTCTGAACTGCTATGTTAAAGTTATATATGTATATATATATATATATACATATATATATATGTATATATATATATACACATATATATATATACATATATATATATGTATATATATATATATACACATATATATCAGACTTTATCATTTTTTAGTTTTGATAATAAATAAGTTTATACCAAACTAAATATTTTTAACAGCTGTCATCAGTTTCTCCTAGAAGACATTTCTATCCACAATTCTAAATTCGCTGGCACATCTTTTCAGCATCAGGGCAATACTGACAAATTTTCTTCAACATGAAATTATTCATTCCTTTCCTTTTGAGAACATTGTTTCTACCTCCCTTATTTCCTTCTCAGTATACCATTTCTATAGTTAAAGTGGTGAAATACCTCCTAAAACATTTGTGCTTTTCACTTTCTGCTTCTGAACAAGACAACTCAAAGAACTTAAGATTGTACCAACCCTAAACCTTGACATTACAGTTTCTAAAAACAACAGCTCTGTCTGTGGACTCCCTCCTGCCACATTAGTGGGTTATGAAGGTCAAGGCAGAAACATCTTTGATATGGAACATTTTATCTCCTACTGCAGAGAAAGGCCATGAAGGTTTCTTTTAACTAGAACATTCCATGTGTCAACTACAAACTTCTGCTGTATTAGCATAATGATTAAGTTTTCACTTAATTTTTTTTTTTTTTTTTGAGAATTTCATTCATGGCCACTGTACTTAAATCATTTCTACCTCTTTTTTTTTCTCCATTGAATTCTTCTTGTGTTCCTTCTCTGTCTCTCAAATATATGACCTCACCTTCTAAAATATTATTGGTAACACACACACACACACACACACACACACACACACACACACACACATGAAATTATCCTGAAATTATCAAATTTGATCTAAGTAGACCAGTGCAATCTTATGAGTTCTGGTATATGAAGGAATGACACAGGGGCTTTAGAAATGAGATGGAAAGTAATTGGATGTACAAGTCAGTGGTGTAATTGGTAGCTGAGAGGATGCCAAAAGAGGAAAATAAAAATTCAAAAAGCCAATAGAAGCTAGAAAATATTAGAAAAAATATTTTTTCTCTGAGATCTCAGATGAAATAGAACTCTGCTAACAATTTGATTGCAGAGTTTTGACCTCCTGAATTGTTAGAGAGTAAGCAAGTTGGTTAAATCTAGTGAAAGAGAGAGACAGACAAAGCCAGAGTCAGAGCCAGAAAAAGTGACCATACCATAAACTGTATTGGTGACCAAGAGTCTGAGACTAGATTGCCTGTGGACCTTGAGAAAAACCAAACAATACTGGTCTAAAGTAACAAAAATATATGTAATGATAAAAATGACCCTGAATGATATTCTACTATACGCATAGATTAGGGACTCTTCAGCCATTATTAGAGAAGTTTCCTTCTGCAGCAGATGGGGACAAATGTAGAGACCAAGGAACACTCAGCCTTAAGTAGGATGTCTCCTTCAAATCTCTCCCCCAGAGATTAGGGTACCCTGCATAAAATGAGGCAGAAATAATATAGCAGCCAGAGGGGATGGAGGACACTAAGCAAACAAGGCACTCTTGATCAACATGATCAAAGCTCATTTGTACTCACAAAAACTGAAGCGGCCTGCACAGTGCCTGTATGGGTCTTTACCAGCTCCTCTGAGCATATTTTATGGCTTCTAGTTTAGTTTTTTAAGGGAGTTTCTGAGTATGTGAATTAGTGGGTCTCTGATTCTTATGTCTTCTCTTGGGCTTTTTCTTTCTGGTGGTTGTCTTGTCCAACTTTGACATGATAGTTTTTGTTTTACCTTATTGTATTTTATTTTATTACATATTTTTTAAATGAATGAATGAAAACCCACACTGTTGGGTAAAGTTTAAAAACTTAATAATTACTTATAACTGCTGGGAGAGGGAAAAATCACTTCTCTCCAGTAGGGTCACACTTGATATATCAAGCACTCTAGGACAGGACTCCATAGATTTTGTGTGATTTTATTTAATTGTAGTTATTTGGGGGCGTTATATTGTTTTCATGGTTTGGGGGTATTTGTTGTTGTACTGGATTTTCACTTTGTTTTTGAGAAAGTACTTAAAGTTGGGTGAGTAGTGAGAGGGAGGGGATCTAAAAGAATTTTGGGGAGGAAGGAATATGATCAAAATATATTTAAATTTAAAAATTAATTTAAATAACAAAGAAAAAAGAAAGTAAGGAAGGAGGAGAGTACCTTCCTTTAGATTGAACAAACCTATTTTACAGGGTAGGTATGCAAATTAGGAATCCACAAATTCATGATACTTTCTTCAAATCAGTGATTTTCTTTATTTTGTAATTTCTGTCTGGTGCTATATCATCAGCATGGAATTTAGTCATGAAATAAACCCTGGAATAAATATTATATTATAAAATATCCTGATTCCTACTAATTAAATTCTTCTATAAACTATCTTTCAATTACCACTTATAGGTCTTTGATATGTCAATGTGACTTAAAGGCTGTTCTCTTTCATAGACCCATGGATAAGCTTCTGGCTTTATTCCATGTATCCATCCCCACGTCTCACTTAACACGTTTTCCATGTTCCCATGACATTTTTTTATCCTCCCTAAAGAGTTTTCCTGAGCAAGAATTCATCCTTTTCATTTCTTCTTAGAATTAATTTTTGACTCACTCATGGGTGACTCATGGGTATTTGGCTTCACTATGCCACTGCTCTTCACCTGAATCCATGAACTACAAAATAGAGCATTATAATTTACTATTTCTGGTGTGTATTATTCATCATCATATACTCAGCAAAACTGGTAAAGGTTTTTATGTCTTTCTGATTTACAGCTATTTTCTTTGGCAATAGACCTGGAAGACAGTGGGAGTAATGAAGGGCAAGTTTTGAGGGAAAGAAAGCTTAGGGGAGCAGGAGATCCCAGCTGGATCAAGAACAGAAAGGGAGAACAAGGAATAACAGACCATGATAAATGATGACCACATGAGAACAGGAATAGGCAGAGTGCTGGAGAGGTCCCCAAAAATCCACAATGATACATCCTCTATAGACTGCTGGTAATGGTCGAGAGAAAGCCTGATCTGACCTAGTCTGGTGATCAGATGGCCAAACACCCTATTGGTCGTGCTGGAATTCTCATCCAATAACTGATGGAAGTGGATGCAGAGATCCTTGGCCAGGCCCCAGGTGGAGTTCCAGGAGTCCAATTGTTGAGAAAGAGGAGGGACTGTAAGAGTGTGAATTGTTGAGACCAAGATTGGAAAAAGCACAGGGACAAGAAGCCAAATGAATGGAAGCACATGAATTATGAACCAAAGGCTGTGGAGCCCCCAGCTAGATCAGGCCCTCTGGATAAGTGAGACAATTGAATAGCTTGAACTGTTTGGGAGGCACCCAGGCACTGGGACTGGGACCTTAGTGCATGAGCTGTTTGGAACCTGGGGCTTACACAGGGACAATTTGCTCAGCCTGGAAAGAGGGGACTGGACCTGCCTGTACTGAATCCACCAGGTTTAAATGAAACCCCAGGGAGTCTTGGCCCTGGAGGAGATGGGAATGGAGGGGAGGGGCTGAGGGGAAGGTGGGGGGTGGGGGAGAAGAGGGGGGAGGACAGGGGAACCCATGGCTGATATGTAAAATTAAATCACAAATATAAAAAAAAGAAAAAGAAAAAAAAAGAATGGAGATGCCTACAACCAGTATACTTCATATTATTTTTGTAACACAATTATGTCTCTTCATGAGAGAAAAAAAGATGTGATTCAAGGTCCTGACTGGGAGCTACAGCAAACTGAGGGTAGGGATCCTTCTTCTTGTTGAATTCACCTTCCTATGAACACTTTTTCTGATCCTCAACTCACTGTTTTCTATTTAATCTTGATATAATTTGTTTTTCTAGAATGCATTTTTTGAAATGTTATAATATAAAATTAGGGTGACACATTAATGCTTTTAGTCCAAATCACTTTAAATATTTACATAATTAGCATGCATCATTGGAAATAGTTTTATTTAACATACTATAAGCTGCTTATTAAATATTATTGGATAAAGAGGTCATTTGGACTTACATTCAAACAGATTAAGCAGGGTAGACTGAGCTGCATATCTGACAGACTAAAATAATTAAATTGAATAACCCTTAATGTTGTGGTTTAAATTGATTAATATTTATTTATTAATTTCTGTATTAAAAACAACCTACAAACGTTCTTAATTAAGAGCACAATTTATATATGTAAGAGAACTCAGCAAGAAAATGGCATTGCAAGTAACAAGAGCTTGGAACACTAAGTGGTATTTAGCTGGTGTCCAGACTGGTTTGAAGGGTCATGAACATCTGTCCTCCTATGTTTGATAGAAATAAGCGTAGGGTCAGGGCCAGATGGGTTTTGCCTCAGTATCCACTGAGCTGAGAGTATCTATATCAACTGTCTCCTATTGCTGAGAGGACCAATGATAAATAGGCCCTGACACCCTACTTCCTTGCTCAATTGGTCAAGCAATCTTAATTCCAGATTTGGGATAGAGAAATGCACAAACTCTTCTTGTTGAGTAAATGCCATGTATTTAGGAAAAAGATGTGGCAGGCATCCTTGTGAAACATTTCATTTCATTAGAAAAGCACCCCCATCCAATTCTCTGAAAACTATATCCTAAATATTGGGACTTTCATGTAACTTTATTGTTTTAAAAGTACAGCCATATATCCTACCAGAATTATTCCATATTTATGTCTATATTATATTCATTATGTATTTTCTTAATAAAAACCCCACTGAAAAAGCTATGACAAATTTTGAAAAAGAGTATCTTTAAAATTTCATCATATAAAATACAATTTGTGTATACTGGATTTCCCAAGTTTGCTCAGATGGTCAGTTATTGAATGACATTTTATTGCCACTTATTCTTAGAGACTTAATGGCTCAAGTTTAGGAATTATGATTTGTTATTTTCCTTTTTAGTTCATAAATAAGTTTAGTACATTTCAAATCTAGAACAGAAAGTATAAATAGTTATATTTATTTCTTTTGCACTCTATGTATTAAAAAGAAATATCTGCAAATTCTTTGACCAAACATATCAGTTGATAATGAGTATTACAGCACTGAATTTGCTTCAAAAACTCATTTTTTTTCTTTATTCCTCAGAAATGATTTGCCACATTGCCTGATTTGCTACTTGAATTTCAGGCCCTGCACTTGAAACTATTTCCAACTACTACTTGACCATAAAACTTTCACTGTTTGTTCCTGTTCTCATGTGGTCTTCATTTATCATGGTCTGATATTCCTTGTTCTCCCTTTCTGTTCTTGATCCAGCTGGGATCTCCTGCTCCCCTAAGCTCTATTTCCCTCGAAACTCGCCCTTCATTACTCCCACTGTTGTCCAGGTTTTCATGTAGATCTCATCCATTTCTCTGTCATTGAACGATCTCTATGTCTTTCTTAGGGTCCTGTTTTTTAGATAGCCACCCTGGATTTGTGTAGCAGTCTAGTCATCTTTGTTTTACATCTAGTATCCTCCTATGAGTGAGTACATACCATGTTTGTCTTTCTGAGTCTGGGTTACCTCACTCAGGATGATTTTTTTCTAGATCCATCCATTTGCCTGCAAACTTCATGATGTCATTGTTTTTCTCTGCTGAGTAGTACTCCATTGTGTATATGTACCATATTTTCTTTATCCATTCTTCAGTTGAAGGGCATCTGGGTTTTTTCCAGGTTCTGGCTAGAAGCAAAGTGCTAGAGAGGTCCCCAGAAATCCACAATGATATACCCACTGTAGACTACTGGCAATGGTAGAGAGAAAGCCTGATCTGACCTAGTCTGGTGATCAGATGGACAAACACCCTGTCATGATGGAACTCTCATCCAATAACTGATGGAAGTGGAGGCAGAGATTCTCAGCCAGGCCCCAGGTGGAGCTCCAGGAATCCAATTGTCTAAAAAGAGGAGAGACTGTAAGACTGTGAATTGTTGAGAGCAAGATTGGAAAAGCACAAGGACAAATAGCCAAACTAATGGAAACACTTGAACTATGAACCAAAAGCTGTGGAGTCCCCAGCTGGATCAGGCCCTCTGGATAAGTGAGACAACTGAATAGCTTGAACTGTTTGGGAGACACCCAGGCAGTGGGACCCTGACCTGTCCTTAGTGTATGAGCTGGCTGTTTGGAACCTTTGTCTTACACAGGGAACTTTGCTCAGCCTGGAAGGTGGGGACTGGACCTGCCAGTACTGAATCTACCAGGTTGAGCTGAATTTTCAGGGGAGTCTTGGCCCTGGAGGAGATGGGAATGGAGGGGAGCAGCTAGAGGGAAGGTGGGGGTTAGGGCAGGAGGGGTGAGGACAGGGGAACCCATGGCTGATATGTAAAATTAAAACACAAATATAAATTTTAAAAAAGAAGAAAAAAAAAGAAAAAAGAAAAAAAAGTTTCACTGTTTGATATTTTTAAAAAAAATATAACTTCATATTTTATATAGTTTACTTTTAGGTTCAATAAAGTAAAACAATACATTAATTTAAGTATAGTTCTTCATTCATAAATTATATAAGGAAAATGACATAATATGAGCAATTTATTTTGGAAAGTATTGATGTTTACTCTATTTTCCATCAGGGATCCGCTGTAACAAACTAATAACCAGAGGCACTTTTTTGTGTGTATTGGCATCACTATTGTGTTAAAATCATTAAAAAGGAGTATTTTTATATGAATATCTACTATAATAAATGTATAATGCATTCTTGAAATAAAATCAACTTGCCCAATATTTCTTTGATTTCTTATTTTAAATAATGCTGGATTTGTTATGAAAAATTGCATTTAAAATTTTATATTTTATTGATAATAGGTTTTTTCATACAATATATTTGACTCCAATCCAGTTTTCTGAATTACATAGTTTCCATTGATTTTGTGCATTTATATAAACTAATTTATTCTTTTATATTCTCTTCCATTTTTTTCATGAAATCTAAAAAGCTTTCATATAATTTTATATATGTTGTCAATATTTCCTGGGATTCTTTGAACTCTCATAATTTTATATATAGATGATATAGAGTTCTAATTTTTGTTTTCAGGTTTCCATTTCTTCAAGATTCTATCTCAATAAATTATATTTTAATGAGAATTACACATCTTCTCAGAAATAATGAATAGGGACGTAACTGCAAAAAAAGGTGGATATTGGTTAGAAAATAAATGACTAGGACCCAATTAGTCATCTCTTGAGTGGGAGCATGTTTGAAGTCTTAAAGCTGCTTTTTTCTCTTCATGTACACATGCATGCCATTCTTTCACAGACATAGGGGTTATGGCAAATATAGAGGTATATCACTGCATTTTTATACTATCTTTTCTGTGGATATAACCCCATAAAATAATTTTCTTTGTTTTTGCCTGTATGAAGACATAATGTAACTGAGATTGTACAAATTGCATGAAGTTGATTATATGCACAAAATGTTTTTAATTTTGTGATGAGATGTATAACACCCACCTGCAAAAATTAATTCACTTTCTAATCTCCTGCAACAGTTAATATATTGCTTGTTTGTAAAGGGCATATTGCCATTATACTTAAATACTGAGATTGTAAATCCATCCATTGGTCCCAGTAGAATTATGAAAGTACTTAACAACCGAGAAATTTGTTTGACTGAAGTCATAGCTAAATGGGTAACAAAGTCAAAGTTCAGAGAGTCCTTCTAATGTGCTATTGATAGCTTGAGGATATCAGTAACATAGACTGTGTAAAATACTTGAGGAGAGAATGAATGGAAATTATCAACCTTATCTCTTGGAGAGTACCTTGAACACAAGAAGAGCTGCAGTGCCATGCTTCCCTCAAATTTAGCCCCATGAGGCCTTCACGTAAATCCTAGCTCCTTTTGCTTCTTTTTCTGACCTCTGCACCATGTCAGATAACTAATGAGTATTGTTTTGGATCATGAAGATGAAATGATATATGAGAACAGGAGAAAATTAATGCAAATTGATTCATCACAACATTTTTTCTTTTGTACATAATTCATTTAACTGGTCGATAACCTAACACTCCTTGGCATATAGTTATCCATCTCACCCTTAGTGAGCATGCATGTACCTCTCATTCATTTGTTCTTAGGAGCAGCACATGTCTATTAATATTGACAGTTAATCAATCACTTACAACTGGAGTGGTTCTTTGGTAGAAGAATGAGAAGGAAGGAAGGAATAGCAGATTTTGCTTGATTAAAGTTTATGCCATATTTCTTATTCTTTGGAAAATTATATAATACTTAATTCTATTTATTTAACATTTACTTTGCTTATTTATTCATATCTTTGATATAACCAAGTCTGTTTCTTGATCTCTTTATATTATTATGGCTTTTGTATCTATAATAGTGTCTGGTTTTGATTTCAATTTAATTTTCATGAATACTAGTGAAGCTGTGGACTTTTCAAGAAAGTGCTTTGATTGATAAATTATAGGATCCTCTTTGGGTTATTTAATTTTTTATAATGATTTAGATGTATTTCTGCATATTCTAAGTAACATTCTCTTTCCAGTTGTTAAAATTATTACATTCTAATTTGTAGCTTGTCTTGTATAAATTTCCTTATGAAATATTTAACACTAAAGGAAAGTTAAATTAATTTTGAAAATAAGCATTAATTTCTTATTTTTCCATATAGATAGCATTCATGATTTGCTTCAGAAAGCTGTCACTACATTACCATCATATAAATAATCTTAGACATACATGCATTTTTGATATTTAAATGTTGATTCACTGTAGTGGATAGCCATCCCAGCATTGGCCTGGAAGTTCCAACCCCCATTGAGGCTTCGTTAATGATCATGCACACAAGGTGGGGCAGAGGAAGGAGCGGAAGACTGAGGATCAAGAGGAGGTCTTTCTCTTGGTTCTGGGACCCTGGACACTGGAGGTAGACCGAGCAGAGTTCTCCAGAGAACACTGACGGACTGCGCTAGACCTTTGCCAGACCCTGGAACCTACCCCTTCATTTGTAAGTTACCCCACAAAATAAACCTCCCTTTTAACTACGTGGAGTGGCCATAATAATTTCATCAATAATTCACAGAAAACAAATTCATGTCTCTGACTATTAATCTTTGATGAGGTGAGTTTATTTTCTACTATTTTAATATGTTGAAATAATGCTTTATCATACATATGAAAATTTACATTGCTTTTCCATTTTGAGGCTGATGTCATTATAATAAGTTGCAATAATTATTAGTTGTACTCATATTTGTAACCCCACACAATTACTATGTTAACATTATTTCATAAATACATCATGTTTATGACTGGAACACAAAATATTAACTCTGTTTTTAATTCAAGGACATTCTTACGTTTAAATGTTTATATACATTTTATTTTTTATTTTTTTATTTTTTTTTATTTAATTTTTTTTTTTTTTTGGTTTTTTCGAGACAGGGTTTCTCTGTGTAGCTTTGCACCTTTCCTGGAACTCACTTGGTAGCCCAGGCTAGCCTTGAACTCACAGAGATCCGCCTGGCTCTGCCTCCCCAGTGCTGGGATTAAAGGCGTGCTTCAACACTTCCTAGCCTATATACATTTTACATATTTTATATTTATTGTCAATTTCACAAATCATTTTGCTTTTATCATAACTCTCTCTCCAGTCTGTATATGTGCCTTTGAGAATATATATACATACATGTACATTTATTCATGTATTTATACATGAATAACAATAAATATGCCTTTTCTAAGTAAAGTAGTTTGATATGAAATTTGATTCAATTGTATTCTCCCATATATTATACCATTGTGCAATCATTTCACATGTATATATTTTCTACATTCATACATATTTAAAACTTTACTTGTAAATATTTTCTAGTTTATCAAGGGATTTCAGGTTTTATTATCTTCCTATTCACACTTTTACCCCAGAACTTCCTTTATGATCCTTTATCATCTTGAAATGTATCCTAATATTCCACCTGGGGAGACTTTGTTGTTGGAAGATACTCAGAAATTTTGAACATCAGTGCATCTTGGAATATCCAATTACTGTCAATGAAACACCATTTCACGGCACCATGGGAGACAACCCAGTGTCTCATAGATTTTCATGCTGAAGCTGTGCTCTTGTCTCACTGTCTGACAAATGATATTTCTTGCAAACCACCTGTCCTATTTGGCTGCTTTATATTTCCCCTTCTCCTCTTGGCAACATGTCTGTGATGGATGGATGTACACTTTTCTTAGTGGTCTTCCAGGAAACCAAGTCTCAAAGAAATGCACTACTTGTGCTATTCACCTGAATTTACTATACAAATGTCTCTGCCATGACCAATTCAAGTTGCAAATGTTTCAAAAATCATCCCTAAAATTCTAAACATCTAAGAAGTAACCCTTATGAGTTGGTATGGCCCGGCCTCACACTTCAGTGACAATAGTAGTATTTTTCTTTGAACACTTCTTTTATTACCAGGTTCCAAGACTTCATGGGTGTTGCTTATATCCTGAAATCCTTCCCTTCCTTTTAAATTGTGTATTCTTATGTCCTTATGAAAGCTACAAGACAATCATTAATGCTTTTCATCTGGCCTTCCTGTTCCCCATGCGTCTTCTGTCATCTTTATCACTAGTCATGTTTATCATATTCTGAATAATTAACTGAGAGTACATAATCTGCTAAATAACCTATTAATCTATTCTTCTTCTTTTTATTGTTGTTGTAAAGATCCAATAGATTATTTTCATATCTTTCTTTCACATTCAGTTGTGTGTGTGTGTGTGTGTGTGTGTGTGTGTGTGTGTGTGTGTGTGTGTGTGTTTATGCACTTGCATGGGAATTCCAGAGTGTGGTATGAAGTGGTTGATAGGTTTTTGGCACCCAGATAATAGGTTTCTTCACCAAAGCAGTAAGCCAGATCAAGTGTTACTAAAAAGACCAGGTTTAATGAGCCACAGTGAGGTGGGGGGATGGGATGAGGAAAAATCACATCACAGATCTGGAGGCAGAGACTTAAATAGGTGTGGTCTTGAGCTTTGGGGGAGGAGCCTGAACTTCAGTTGTCTTTCTGAGAGGGATAAAGTTTGGAATGAGGAGGAGTGAGCCTAAAGTTGGAGTTTCCCGACAAACATCCCAACCTTCTTGGATATATGGGTACTGGTTCAAGCCTGACTAATTCCTGCTGACATGGCATGAGGTGGGGAGGGGGGAATCATGAGTCAGGAGGTATGGTGAAGAAGCATCCAGTTAACTGTTATGACTCTAGAAATCTGTTTCTTGAAGCAGAGAAAGCAAGTTGCTAGGAGAAAATATTGATTAACATCAGTCTTGTGATCAGGCTAGTCTTGGGAAGAGTGAAGACTGCCAAAAGAATGGAACAGAGGTGTGCCCTGGTTGTACAAAAGAGACAAGGGTGAATGAACCAGTCACAAGAGCAGATATACCATTCATTGGGACATTTTTAAAAACCAGAGGGTGGAGGGTCACAGTCATTCGACAGACCATTTATACTAGATACATGCCCACTCGAGCCTGGAGAGGCTGTACCAGTATTGATGTCCCAGGAGCTTAAGAGGATGTAGAGTTTCCAGGAGATTTTGTAGGCTTCAGACAAGATCTTGATGACCCTGAAAGTGAAGGCATTGCCATTGTCAGTTTGGATGGTCTGTGGCACACCAAATTGAGGGATGATGTGTTCCAGGAGTACTTGAGCCACCACATCTTCTGTTTTCATGCAGATGGGGAGTGCCCCCATCCATGCTGTAAAGGTGTCAAAGGAGTTAGGTGATGGCAGAGTTTTTATGATTGGGCATGCAAATGAAGTCGACCTGCCAGGCCTTGCCCAGTTGGTGATTCCAGAGCAGGTATAATGGCTGGTGTGAGCAGGTGTAAGCACTGTTGTATCTGGAGGGCCCCCTATGGGTTGGCCTTGGAACACATCTGGAAGAAGGAGTGAACCTGTAAATAATGGGTTCAAAGATTGGTGGGATCACAGGAGGGTTCTAGATACTGATATTAGTTTCCACCAGGCATGTGCAGGCTTTGGGTTAAAAGGCATGAACATTTTTGCTAGGGCCTGGTTTTAGCCTGATGAAACACACCTTTAAGTCTATACTTAGAAGACAACCAGAGGAAATTTACTGAACAAAAGAGTATGACTGAGTAAAGGAGGAGGAGGATCAAAGGAGGCTGAGAAGCAAGGGAGAAAGAACATAGTTGAGCTCTCATGCAGGCTTCCATAACATCTTTAATGCTCACCTGATTCATAAGGGAGGAATCTACAAGAATGAGAAGCTGTGGATTGTTGAATTCTTACCAGCACCATGCTTCTCAGCAAGACTTCATCAGAGTTTTGTCACATATTGCTGGAGACAATACAGTAATGCTGAAAAAAGCCTCTATGCAGTCCAGTTAGTGTTGTAAAGAACCTAAAAGCTGGGACCAATAAAATCCATAGAAATAGGGAAATCCAAGGCTTATATGTAAAATTAAATTAAATTATAAAATAAAAAAAGGAAAAAAATCCATAGAAATGTAAGAATTCTTGAAAACTGTTTTTAGTCAGTGGTCTATTAGTTTATCAAAATGGATTGATCAATGCTAAAACTCTGAACTGGTAAAGCGCTTGCCTAGCAAATGTGAGGCCCTGGTTTCGGTCCTCAACTCCGGGGAAAAAAAAATACCATACCAGGGGGCTAAAGAGATGGCTCAGAGGTTAAGAGCACTGGCTGCTCTTCTGGAGGTCCTAAGTTCAATTCCCAACAACCATGTGGTGGCTCACAATCATCTGTAATGATGCCCTCTTCTGGTCTGCAGGCATACATGCAGACAGAACACTGTATACATAATAAATACATATTTAAAAAAAAACAAAACAAAAGACATGTACCACTGCCACCCAGCTTGGGGGCCATTTGTAGTTAGAGAGCTTCTCTCCAGGTTCCACCAAGCCCCTGCAGTCCCATAACCCATGTATAAAATAATCATACACACATTTATATTATTTAAACAGTTTGGCCATTAGCTCAGGCCTACCATTGTCTAGCTCTTACCCTTATATTTAGCCCATTTCTGTTAGTCTATACTTTGCCACATGGCTTGTGGCTTACCGGTGTCTTTATATGTTGCTTCTCATGGCAGCGGCTGGCAGTGTCTCCTCCCAGCCTTCCTGTTCCCATTCTTTTTCTCTTCCTTGTCCTGCCTACCTTATCCTTCTTGCCTGGCTACTGGCCAATCAGCACCTCTGAACAGTAACAGTAGCATAGAAAGGAGACACAAGTCCACAACATCTTTACAGTGGTGTTCCTCTGATGCAGACTTTTTTGTTTGTTTATGCTTTCATTTTCCTTTTGTTTTAAAATTATATTTTTCTTTCTCTTGGATTTCACTGCTCAGGAAGTTCTAAGAACCTATCTGTCTTTTCTCTGAACTCTCACTCTGGAGGTATAAAGTGCCCTCTCTCTCTCTCTCTCTCTCTCTCTCTCTCTCTCTCTCTCTCTCTCTCTCTCGTGTGACCATGCATGCATGTATGTGTGCATACATGTTTGTGTATTTTACAAGGGTTCTGAAAATTGAACTCAGATCCCCACACTTGTAGGATAAGTGCTTTGAAAGTAAGCTACATCCCTAGGCATACACTCCCAGTTTGATATTCTCATAATTTATATCTATGTCTATTTTTATTTTTAAATTTGTTTTATGTATAGACACAGAATATAGATTATTGTTTCATGTTCACAGGTACAAGTATTTTTCCTGTGCCATTTGAATGGATGGGGCCCACAGAAACCGAAAAAGGGCACTTGATCCCCTGGAACCACAACTACAGACAGGTGTAAGCCATCATGTGGGTGCTTGACAATGAAACAGTGCAATCTGGAAGAACAGCCAGTGCACTTGACCTCTGAGTTATCTCCCCAGCTTCTCAGTCATACATGCAATAAAATTATTTTCTGTAATACCTAACAGTTTTAGTATACTGTCATTCTCTATTGTTTCTTATTGTGTGGCTTGTTTCCATTTAGATTTAAGCCTCATATTTGACAAACTTAACTTGAAAGAATATAAGTGTATGTATCCAAGCTGTTTTTTTTTTTTCTGTAAAAGAATTTATTTGTATTTATTTCTCCCAGGTACTGAATAATAATACAAGAATCTGTAAATTGTTTCCACAGACTTGGGATTCCTGGATCATTTACATGAAGAAAAGGTGACATTCAACTCCTGTGTGGACAAGCTTGTTTGTTTTATATGTATGAGTGTTTTGCCTGCATATATGTCTGTGTACCACATGCATGAAGTGCCCATGGAGGCCAGAAGAGGGCGTTGGATCCCCTGGAACTAGATTCATGGATAGTTATGAACTGCCATGTGGGTGCTGAGAATTGAACTCAGGTCCTCTGGAAGAGCAGTTACAGCCCTTAACCACTGAGCCATCTCTCCAGCCCCAAGATATCTCTTTTACTGCTCTCCCACTCTGTCCCTCCTCCAGCTGGACCACTTGTTCCTTTATGCTCTCATCCCATCCCCTCCTCTCTCCTCTATTGCTCCCCTTGCACACAGTTAACATTTACACATCTCTTAATCTACTTCTTTATTCTTGCTTTATTATTAATTTCAGACAAAAAAAAGTACATTTAAAATGGGACTGGACTAATCCCTCTGCAGAGTCAAGACAGTTATTTAGTTTGACCTGGCAGTGGGATCAGGATCTGTCCCTGCTGCATGAGTGGGCTTTTTGGAGCTCAGTGCCTAGGGTGGAATAGCTTACACAGCCTTGGTGCAGGGAGGCAGGGCTTGGACCTCCCCTCTACTGAATGTTCCAGGCTCTGCTGACTTCCCTTGGGATACTTTGCCTTGAAGGAGGTATGAATGGGGCTTGGGTTGGGGAAAAGGTTAGGGGCAGCAGGAGGAAGGAGGAGAGAGGCATCTGTGGTTGGTATGTAAAATGAACAGAAAATCTCTTAATAATATAATAAATATCACTCTTAAAAATAAAATGTATTCATCATTTCTAAGTATTTGTAGTTGGATTGTCTTCAGAATATTTAATTAAACATATTTCCATGAGTGAGAATAAATGTGAATCAGTGAGAGCTGAAATGAATTTGAAAATTATAACACAGCTGGTAAGGGATGGCGATGACATGATGACATGCTAGAGATACATGGGAAGGTGGAAATTGTTTAGTTCAGCTGATCTTTCCATTATACATCATGTCCTTGTAATGTTATAGTTAGAAATTTGATGTTACTTGAAGTCAGGCTACAGTTATTCAGAATGAAACACCCAAGTATTGTCCGTGTCCAAATGTTTTTGATGCCAACCTCAGGAGCTAAAGATTCATTTTTAAATCAGTGACAAAATTATTAATACAGTTTTTTATATTTTCTATATTTGAAGAGTTGACTCTGCTAATTCATTTCTGAAAAATTTGATTATTTACCTTTTAATTTATATTTACAGCATACCCCAAACAACATTCAATAAAAACAGTTATGTAACACTAATTGCTAAATAGTCTTATTAAAAAACCTGGAGCCCTATATTGGGGTGAAAGCTGAAAGATCATAATGATTGGACAGGCCACAGCCACCAGATATTTCTTTGCCAACTCCACAAATCCTCTGACTGAAATCCTCAGCCACTGGGAGAGCTACTTCCTGTATACTCACATCTGTATATCTTTCTGTGCCCTTCCATCTTACTTTCTCTCTCCACCCAGATACTACACTTCCTCTTTCTGCCCAGCTCTGTCACTTCCTCTTTCTGCCTGGCTCTATCACTTCCTGTCTGTCTCTACAGACCTCCAGACCTTTATGAACAACTAGTGCTGGGATTAAAGGTGTGTGCCACCATGCCTGGCTCTGTTCCCAGTGTGGCCTTGAACTCCTAAAGACCAGATGAATCTCCTCAATGCTAGGATTAAAGGCATGTGCTACTACTGCCTGACTGGTATGTTTAATATAATGGCTGACTTTTTCCTCTGATCCCCAAGCAAGCTTTATTTTTTACAGCACAAATAAAATATCACTACACAGTCACATTAATGTGTAAATTAATGGCATTTTAAACAACAGAATATCAAGTAGAAGCTATCAGTTGCCACTTTAAAGTAAATACCTTATTTGTATCTGGCAACAAGTTACCATGTATCTGGAAACCAACATTCGAAGAGATGATCCATTGAGATGAAATCACTTTCTTCTATTTTATATTTATCATTCTTCACTGTACCTCAAATATCAGGGATGAACAATCCATAATTTTTAAATGAACTTAATGTTCGATGAGCTCTCTGTGAATGTTACTTGAAGATAATCTAATGTTAATTTAAAAGTCACCTACCAATACACTGCTGAGTCTCATTTGCACAGACTGCATTGCATTGGAATATAAATATTCTCAGGGAAAAACCAAGAAATTGCTATATGTTAATTGTTCTTTGTACTTGTTCTATTGCTTTAATATCATGTCTACTATAACTGCATACCTACAATTAAAATAAAATGTAGTACATTATGACCAAGCTAAAACTGTATATCTGATAATTGTTAAAACAATATCATAATTCCACCGTGCATAGTGGAATGTATTGAAAAACAATTATTTTGTAATTCTAAAAATATTTTACTTGAAATAGAATTATATCAATTTCCTTTGTCATTTTCCTCCCCACAATCTCTTCCTGCCATGCTAGCTCAAGCCCTTCTAATAGCCTTGACTGTCTCAGGTTGATTACCTCTTTTTCTTTGATTAGTAATGTTACACATTCATGTGTGTATATGTGTATATGAATGAGTATGTATATAATCTACACATTCATGTGGGTATATGTGTATATGAATGAGTATGTATATAATCTACTGCATTTGTTTTTGTTACTTGTGTGTATGTGCTTTCAGAAATGTCTTCTTGCAGAGATTCATGGGGCCATTGTGGTCTAGATGCCTGGAGAGGAATGTGTCAGAATGCCAGGAAGTGTGCTGTGAAACAGTCTCTTCTAGAAATAGGGTGCATAACAGGGATGAAAATATGTATCATTTTAGTTGATATGCTAAAGTAGAAGGGGAAAATTCATTAGTTCTACTTCATTTCAAAAACTCAATGCCCCTTTTGCAATGTTTCTCTCTCATTCTCTCTCTCCTTTTTTTTTTTTTTTTTTTGATCCTTCCTAATACAAGCTGCAAGCCTGGTTTAACAAGAGCTCAGTCATTGCTCTTGGAGTGACACTTGTCAATCTTTCAATGTGGGTATGAATCTAGCTGAGCATTGTATACAATTGCCATTTATTGTGTTAAAAGAGTTCCCTCTATTCCTGGTGTGCTGACTATTTTCACCATGGAGAGCACTTTGTCATGATTATGTCAAGAGCCTAACCAACTTTGTCCAGAGTTACTTCATGTTTATTCAGACAATCATACTTTGTATTCTCTTCATTGCAATTACTTTGATTCATTGTACTTTATTCAAGTTCTACTGCATGCATTTAAAATCCTATTTGGGTCACAAAATATTTTAGATGAATTTTTCAGTTTGGTCTGCTAGTGTTTTCTTGTTTTTGTTTTTAAGGAAGAGTGTTCCAAGAGTCTCATTTCTGACATTTTAATGGTGTTGTTATTTACCTTATTTTTTCTGTATTCTATATATTGGGCTCACATATTCAATACTTCATTCTTTTAAATTTAATTTTGCTCACAGTATGTTCTGGATATGTATTCATTCAATTCTGTACTTTTAAAGGTATTCTCTTAATGGTTAGCATTCTTAACAAAATCAGGGTTCTAAGTATGAAACAGTACAGCTTGAATGAATTCTATTTCACTTTTGTGTCATACAGTCTTCACTTTGATGGAGCATATGCTTGTCTGTTGTATACTAATGCCAAGATTCTGTAATAGTAAGACTCATACTGGTCAAAGTACAGAGAATAAGAGACTGCAAAAGTCAACCTAAATTGAAAAAATAGTATCATAACCCCTTCTTCATAGGCTCAGTGTTCATTGATCCAAGTTATTGGGTTGTTTGTATGAAGCAGAGTTAGTAGATGACTACAAGGAAAATCTATCCTATGGACAAATCAGGTCTGCTGAGTCTGTGAGTCACAGTGGTTGTGGTAGCATGCAAAAGAACTCTACAAGTCCAAGGAGACACAATCCCAGCATGAAGGCGGGATTAAATTGATATTTAATTTGTTACATAAGGACTGGGAAAATGGCTCAGTCATTACAGCATTTGCCTACCAAACATGAGGTCCTGTCTTCAGATACTCAAAATCTACTGAGGAAAAAGAAAGTACTAGAGATGCTGGGGGTTTATAATCTCAAGGATGATGAGATGGTTACCAAAGAGACACACATCCCTGGAGCTCACTGGTTACTAACCTATTCCACATAGGAAAGCTCCAAGCCAATAAAACCTGTTTTAAACACAAACCAAAAGAAGTGCATCTCTTAAAGAAGGCAACCTGAGGTTTTGCTATGACTGCCACAAGCACATGCATACACATGCATAAGCCCATCTGTGCACACATATGTAAAGCACCACAAATTCAAAGAAATACACATAAGCATTAAGTAAAATGAAAAAAAATTGATTATTGAGTTACTATAACTGCATTAATAAATGAAAGACATGTTAGAGTTTTGCAAGATATTATGTAGTTCTACTCTTTGTTTTTACACTTTTGCTATTGATGCTGATTTTCATTGAAATTGCATATATATAGTATTAGAATTCTGAGAAGTAGAAATAAATAACAAACTTGTAACCTGATAGAGAATTCATCGTACATCATTTTCCTCTTGTACAGGGCAGCCTGTCTTCAAAGTCCAACCAATAACTTGTAAATTTATTTCATTACTTAACAATTCACTGAAAATATTCAATGTAAATGAATTTTTTTGAGACAAGAATCTAATATAATTAACAGTACATGGCAGTGACTTTATGTGTAATTAATTTAGTATCAATAAATTTTAATTGTAAGGAACACACATTTGACATTTACCATCTAAGTTACCATGCTATTTATATCAATTAACACACTTATCAAGTGTCAATTAGCAGATTAAGGATTAATTGCTGTGAAATTAATTTGTCACAGATTTCTTTTAAATGTTAAAATATTAAAATTCATTAAAATTGCAAGCCAAGTATAAAATTATTCATGTATAAATTTATATTATTTGTGAACTAATCAATAGCAATTAATTTTTAACTCAGTGACTTGGTAACAGAAGTTGTTTTAAATAAAATATGGTATGCAGAATGACATAACTTACATGTAAGAACTCAATAGCTAATTAATATTTTAAAAGTTTTAAGCTATTTGATCTACTGTGTATGCAAATTACTATAGTTGCTATAAGAATATATAGAGCAACATTAAAAAAATCAAAGATGGAACCAAAGTTAAGAAGAGATATTTTAAAATAGCTATTGATAAGCAAGAGAGAGTTTTACATTCCCTTTGTAATGCAGTCATTGCATTTTACTTAGCAGATGAGTGAATTTTATTTAAATTATATTACTGTTTGTGAGAAGAACCTCATTCAAACTAGAAACTTGGCCAGACAATAGTTTTGGTGAATCTTCTCTTTTTTTGCAATTAGTGTTGTCAGTACTCATCTGACATCAAAACGTCCAGTGGGGTTGGATTTACTCTTCTTTCGATTTCAATCTCCGTTTTCTTTTACTCAGTCCATTGTTCCTCTTTCCATCTTTCATACAAGTTTTGCTTTCTTTTAGCTTTCCATCACTCTTAGGAAGACTCCCATCATAGTTGTTCTCTGATTGTAATTTATGTTTTCTTGAGATTTAAAAATGTGTCAGTGTCATAAAATGAACTAAGATTCTAAATCTGTTTCAAGAATATGAAGTATCATGCTAGTGTCCTTCCATGAACACGTAAGGAGGGGCAGTTAATGAAATATTCTTATTCTTGATGACTCGGTCACATGCTCACTTGCAGGGTTCTGGAATGAAAACCACAATTGTAAGTTACACCAGAATGAAATAAAATGAGTCAATGAAAAAAAGCTGCTAAAAACAACATAAAAAATGCAATCTCCTTTACAGATTTGCCTCCCCATTATTTCTTTGTTCTCAACCTTTAAGTGATTTATATTTCATACTGTGAATACCCATACCAGTGTAGCCTTGTATTGAAGTTTTTCTGAATACTTTACTAGACTAAGGAATGTACACTAAGAAAACAAACATAATTCCTATCCTCTATAAAAATAGGTCATACTGAAACTTTTCTAAAGCCATAATCCAGGAACAACAAAAGATTCTTTGAGAAACAATAATATAAAAGATACCCTGTGGACTGCAAGACATAGCTACAGCCTATAAGCAGCATATTGCCTGCCAGTTTAAAATATATCATGAGCACTCCAAAGGAGCAGCAGTCACGCATGCACTTTTAAAGTGTCCCATGATATCTCTTGAGAGCTATTACAGTGGAAACAGTGAACTTTGCCTCTGGCAATCATCAGGCATAATTGACTGGCAGCAGCCTTCAGAAAGTTTACCCATTCATTAGATAGCTCTGTTTAATATTACTACTCCTTTGTTCTATTTATATAGAAATTCATCAAAACAGATTTTCAATTTTATAATGGATATACTTTTACAAAATTTTGTTTCTATCAAAAGAAGATAGAATGGATCTGGAGAGACAGCTTAGCAACAAAGAACACTTGCTGCTCTTTGGTTCTCAGCAAGCAATTTGGCTGACACACAGCCTCCTGTAACTCCACCACTGAGAGGTACAGCACCCTTTTCAGATCTCTGCAAACATTCACAAACGTTTTGCATACCCACACAGACACATACATACGCACATGAATAAAAATGAAAATAAAATTAAAGAGAATAGAGCCAACCACAGAATAATTATTGTCTTTATGTTCTATGGAATCAAAGTGATCCCTCTACAAACAATGTATTTTGAGACTCTAACTTCTGATTGTGTTTGGAGTTGGGTTACTAAGCAATAATTAAGTTAAATGAGGTCATAAGAGTGGGAACTTTCTAATGACCTGGTCTTATAAACAGTGTAGGTGACATTTAGTTCTTCCTATCCCCATGACACAGAAGAAACCTGGGACATGGAGAGGTGATGTTATTTGCAAGCCAAGGAGAGAAACTCATCAGAAATCAACAGGGATACCTCTTCTTGAACTTCAGCTTCCAAAACTGAGAAAGTAAGTATCTGTGCTTTAAGCCATGCAAGCCAAGGGGGACTTGACTTCTTTATTTTGTCAAAGAGATGGATATGAAGCCATGTGAAAGACTGAGGTTTTTTATGTCCTACTTGACAGCTTTGTGCTAGTCTTTGCTGGCTGTTTAGAAGCTGTTGATATTAAAGCTATTTAATCACTTAAGGATGAGTTTCTGGCTCCCATATTTTGAGATTATTTGCTTCTCTATTCCTTTTATTGATTGATCTTCTGTCTAACATGTCTTTGGACATTGCCAATGTTTTTTTTTGTTTGTTTGGTTGGTTGGTTGGTTGGTTGGTTTTGTTTTTTGTTGTTTTTTTTTTTTTTTGCAGGGGGAGAAGCTTATTGTGTTTCTTTACATATAAGACCATTTTCATCTCCATAGTCATTTCTCATAAATGTCTTCCCTGGAAATCATGAAATGCATGTTATATCTATAGCTCATTTGATCTAATTGTCCTTAATATTGTTCCCCATCTGAGAGTATTTAATCATTTTCCTCTGTTTAACTTTCTTTTGACTCTCGTTATGAAATTATTTCAATAAATTTTTAAAATCTTATTTTGTCACTGCTTCAAGTTTTGTTTTTAATGTTCTTTGTTTGTTTGTTTGTTTTCTTTCTTTGTTTTTTTGTTTGTTTGTTGAGACAGGGTTCCTCCTTTGTAGTTTTGGTGCCTGTCCTGGATCTCAATCTATAGACCAAGCTGGCCTTGAACTCACAGAGATCTGCCTGGCTCTACCTTCTGAGTCCTGGGATTAAAGGCATGCAGACCACCGCCGGGCTCTGCTTCAAGTTTGTAAAGAGAGAAAATTGGTTCCAGTGTGTGAGAAAGTTAGAAAAATAGAATTAATTTGGAAGAAATTCTATTTGAACCAGAAGATGGTTTATTCAGATCTACATATAAATTTATAATATTTCAAAGAATTTAATAAAATTAAATAATTAATAAAATTTATTAATAATTAAAAATTAATAAGAGGAAATTGTATTTCAAAAAATAAAGGGGAGACAGAGCCTGCCAGCACCCGACTGGACTAAGAGGTGAGTCTTTATCCTCATACCTGAACACCTGAGCCCCTAGGCTTTGGTCCCAAGGGCACAACCCTGCACCCCTACACCCCCACCCATGGCAGTTCCAGTTTCAGGCCAGTTGGCAGGCAGACCTCCTGCACACAAGTCAGACTACCACTATTCCCCATCAGACCTTGTGACCCAAGCCCCACCTCCCCCAAATCCTCCCCCACATCCAAGACTATAGCTGTTCCCTGAGGCAGAGGCTACCAGCACCCAACTGGACTAGGAGGCCAGTTGGCAGGCAGACATCCTGCAGACAGGTCAGACTACCTCCATTTATCACACAGTAAAACTGCAGCTACTCCCTCAGACAGAGCCCACTAGTGCCAGTTGGACCAAGAGCTGCTCCCTAAAACAAAAAGTCCATCAGCATTGAATAGACCAAGAGCTCCCACTGAATCAAGAGTATCAGAGCAAGAGAGGCTCCCTCAGACACAGGCCCCACTTGCTCCAAGTGGACAAAGAGATGAGTAGATGACAGTGCAAAAATACAGTCACCAACATAAAAACCAATATGGCTCCATCAGAACCTACATCAGTAAGATCTGAACATCCCAACACAGAAGAAACAGATGATATCTAACATAAAAATGACTTTAAGAAGATATTAGAGATCTTAAAAGAGGAAATGAAAAATTCCCTTAAAGAAATAGAGGAAAAGTCAGACAAAAAATGGGAAGAAATCAGTAAATCCATTGAAAGCCAAGAGAAAACAATTAAACAAGTGAGGGAAACAGTTCAAGATTTCAAAACTGAAATGGAGTCAATAAAGAAGACACAAACTGAAGTAATGCTGGAAGTGGAAAAACCTGAGTAAACAAAGAGGAACTACAGATACAAGTATAACCAACAGAATGCAAGAGATGGAAGAGCAGATCTCTGGCACTGAAGATATGATAGAAGAAATAGACTCAACAGTCAAAGAAAACACTAAAACCAACAAAATCATGACCTAAAATGTCCAGAAAATTTGAGACACCAGGAAAAGACCAAACCTAAGAATAATAGGAATAGAAGAAGGAGAAGAATACCAACTCAAAGGCACAGAAAATATATTCAACAAAATCATAGAAGAAAACCTTCCCAACCTAAAGAAGGAAATGCCTATAAAAATATAAAATAAATAAAAATAAATAAATAAAATAAAATGCCTATAAAATTAAAGGTAACTTTGTCTAGTATTTAAGAATCCCAGCACTCAGAGGCAGAGTCAGGTGGACCTCTGGAAGTTCTAGGATAGTCAGGACTACACAGTGAGTTCAAAGGTAGCCCAGGATCCGTAGAGAAACACTGCCTCAAAAAACAAACACAACAAAGAAACAAATAAACAAACAAAAAAGAACTCCCAAAAAAAGAGAATTCCCAGGACATGGGAAAATAGCAGAAACTAGTCTCACTTACACAAAAGTGAAATGCTTTCTTTAAGTAGTATTTTAAAGACTGAAACAACTGTTTTAAATGTATAAACACTATTGTTTGGCAAGTATGAAAACAAGAATTAATGAAAAGAGTCACAAGGATAATATAAAATCAATATGTTGTAGGAGAAAGAAAACTCAAGAAATAAAATTTGAACTCCTATAAAAAGCTACAATAATTTATTTAGTTTGACAGATATAATAATCAAGCCCATATTCCTTGTAAAATATCCACAAGTCATCAGAATTCCCCAGGAATCATGACTAGTTAGTGCTCATTTGAAATCAAATTTCAGAGTCAATGGTTATCGATCACATTGATTTAGCAGAAAATGGTAAATGCTAGTAGACCTTAGATTACCTGAATTTTTCATGTAATTAAAAACTTATAGATGGTATTTAGGTTTGTTTACTTTTTTTTGTGAGAATTATATTTTTTAGTTAGTTCCAATTAAAGAAAATACACAAAGCACAAAATGATTATGTAATCAAATGAAAATAGTTCAGCAACAGGTGGACAGATGATCAGCCAATAAAAGTAGTGAAAAAAAGTCTTCATGGCATATATCAAGTGAAGTACAGAGGAAAGAATTTCAGGGCAGTGCCTTACCAGCAAAGAAGGCTTCTTATTAGGAAAAATAATGCAAAGGATTTTATTGGCAAAAATGGGACATATTGGTATGGAAAAGGTTCATCATCCTGTGTTGAGCACTGCACATTCTTGTGCATGGTAAGTTCAAAGGTATATTTTTAATGGTGATGGTAAACTTGAATGGAACTATTAGTGAATTTAGGATTTTAATGAATAAAATTTGGTATAGATTACCTAAAAAGAGGGAGTCACCCTGACCTAGGAATTTCAGTTGATTTTTAGTATATTAATTTTAAGAGTCTACTAATAAAATTGAGTAAATAACTTTGAAGAAATATTATGAGCATCATTTAATTGGATAAAGATTTTCCTCCTCTGGCAGTATTGGCCATTTTCCTAAAATTCTTTCATACAAGAGAAAATAGGAAGTTCAAATGTAAGTATTCACTACTAAATACTCAACATGCAGAAGAGAAGAGTGGAAAGGACTAAGTGGGATAATTATCTTTGGATAATCAGAAGAAATTGTACCAAACAGAAAAAAACAGGTGGAGAGTCATATGGTCCAGAACTCTGAGAAAAGAGACTAAAGGTAATTGTGACAGAGCAACTATATGATATTTGGGGTGAGGGGGTGTTGTATGCATGCATTGACTGAAAGAGTAGAAAATTTGAGATTGGGTCATGTTTTAGACACATACACACAACACACACACACACACACACAGAGAGAGAGAGAGAGAGAGAGAGAGAGAGAGAGAGAGAGAGAGAGAGAGTTTCTTTAGAGAGCAAATACAGTCTATGGTTAAGTTGTTTACACTATAATTTTAGAAATTTGAAGCCGAGAAGCTTGGACATTAACCAGTTAGACTGGATAGGTTTATTTAACCAGAATTTATTGAAATCACTGTTGTACTAGAATTATGAAAATATTCAGCAAGAAACACAATATGTCCTGAAAGACATAAACAAGGAGGAGACCACGTGCAGGAAATTGTAGGTATTAGCACAAATGGTATAATTAGCTCATATAATAACTATCTCTACAATTACTGCCTCAGTTAGCCCTGCACCATGACATATTATTATTTAAACTACACATGGCTTAGCTTTTTAATGTTCTGTAACTTCAGTAACATATTTTTATAATGAAATTAGAAATTAACCTTGCCAGAAAAAGCAGTTTAAATTTTAACTCTCTAATAATGCATTTATATATAGAAAGAAAATGGACTAGTATCCCTTATCAATTTTATGGGTATATTAAAAGGGAATTCCTATATTGAGTAATATTTTTCTGGGTAAATTCCCATTCAATTTAATTAAATTATAATTAAAATAACTTTATTATTTTAATATTATTATATTAAAATTATTCTGAAAGTCCTAACTCTAAAGCCAATTAATATCTTAGACAGTGAAATATTGAATCTTAAAGACCAAACAAATAATTATATCATTAATTGATAATAAGTTACTTCAATTATGTAATGTACTAGACAGATTTTAAAGGACATGAAATAGAAAACATCAGTAGTATAGTTTGTATGTTATCATAAATTCTTTACCATCATACCAGATTTTAATGAAACAACACATTAGAAAAATACATTAACATGATCAATGTGTTGTATCTTGTATAAAGTTTTCAATCAAAATGTGAAAAGCAACGGCTTAAGAGTAAACAGAGACACACCACTGCACAAGTTTAAGCTTGGCAAAACCCAAGCAGTGAGATGGGGAAATGAACACAAATTCTCACCTCTAACTAGGAACCCATTCATAACTGATGCCTGTTGGGAAAGAAAAAACCAGCTTCCATCAATGAAATGTCCCTGGGTATATCAACCACACTCCATAGCAAGCCCCATGCCCAGAAGTAATTGGCCAAAACAAATCATACTCAATATTTTTGAGGAGGCTTTTGTTTTCATGTTTTGTTTTGGGTATTTTTGTCCTATTGTTTATAGTCATTGCTTGTTCTGGTTTTTTTCTTATTGTTTATGAGCAAGAACAGGGAATTGGATGAGTAGGGAGGTGAAGATGATCTTGAGGAATAAGAGGAAGGGTGAGAATGATAAAATATATTCTATGAAAATTATTTTTAAAAGTAGCCAAAGACAGCATACTATATTTACGAACTACTGTGATCTTGTAAACACACACATTTTTCAATCAATGTGCAAAATATTTGATCTTTGTATTTGGAATTTTTTCTGTGTCCTGCCTGGCCCACAGTCCCTCAGCTGCTTATAAAATAATCACACAGAGGCTTATATTAATTATAACTACTCTGCTATTAGCTCAGGCTTATTACTGACTAGCTCTTACACTTAAATCAACCCATAATTCTTAGCCATGTGGCTTGGTACCTTTTCTCAGTTCTGCCTTGTCATCTTGCTTCCTCTGTGTCTGGCTGAGGACTCCTGACTCTGCTCTTCCTCTTCCCAGAATTCTCCTTGTCTAATTATCCTGCCTATATTTCCTGCTGGCCAATCAGCATTTTATTTATCAACCAATCAGAGCAACACATATTCACAGCATACAGAGTGACATCCCACAGCACTTTCCTTTTACTGTCTAATTAAAAAGGAAGGTTTTAACTATAACATAGTAAGATTATTCAAAATAGAACAGTTTTCTGTGGTGATTTTATGTTCTCCAAAATATTGTGCACCCTAATAAACTTATCTGGGGTCAGAGATCAGAACAGCCACTAGATACAGAGGCCAGAATATGGTGGCATTCACACCTCTTTAATCTTAGCCTTTTTGAGGCAGAGAACCATATGGATCTCTGTGAGTTCACGCCATACTGGAAACAGCCAGGCAGGGTGACTCACGCCTTTAATCCCAGGAAGTGATGACAGAAAGCACGAAGGTATTTAAGGCGTGAGGACCAGGAGGTAGAACTTGTTAAGCTTTTAGGCTTTTGAGAAGCAGTTCAGCTGAGATCAATTCGGATATGAGGACACTAAGGCTTCCAATCTGAGGAAACAGCATCAGCTGAGGATTTGGCGAGGTGAGGTGGCTATGACTAGTTCTGCTTCTCTGATATTCCAGCTTTAATGCAATACCTGGCTCCAAGTTTGTTTTTATTGATAAGACCATTTAAGATTCGTGCTACAGTTATCCATCAAGAATTACAGTTACACTGGGCAGTGGTGGTGCATGCCTTTAATCCCAGCACTGGGGAGGCAGAGGCAGACAGATCTCTGTGAGTTTGAGGCCAGCCTGGGCTGCCAAGCAAGTTCCAGGAAAGGCACAAAGCTACACAGAGAAACCCTGTCTTGGAAAAAAAAAAAAGAATTACAGTTACAATATCTAGTCTATTTATATTTGGCAAAAATAAAGAAAATATTCTATCTATCCTAAATTTGTAAGTCTAAAGTTTCATATATAATTTATTTTTATCATAACCAAGGAAAATTATAACTAACTAGTCTTCAACTACATCAAAGACCACAGAAAGATATAATATGACCTGAGTAAACAGGAAATATATATATTTTAGATAGATAGGTCATCTTCAAAACCTTCAGAGATCTATAGAATATAGCATTTAAGATGTTTTAATAAAATAGAATTTTTCTTTCTTTTTTTTATGACTAAAAGACATGTCTGCTCCTGGCAGCACCAATCTATTTCAGAGAAGATATGGACATTGAAGAATCTACACATGGTGTTAACTTTCACTGTGGCAAAAGTTATCCACTAGGCAAGAAAGTGCCGTCACATCAACTGCTGACAGTATGGTATCCAAAATGGTCAAGCAGGACACACACACACACACACACACACACACACACACACACACAAAGGGGGACTACTGACCCTTGCCAAGACAAGTGTGGTTGTAGCTTTGGCAACAGGCACCCACTGAGGCCAGGTCAATATGGCAGCATTGCTGAAGTGGCTTTGCAATCCTGAAAAGGTACAGTGCCCCTTCCTTCAAAGGCAGCTGAATAGACAGTGGACCAATGGCTTCTGGTGTGTAGTGGAACAATACCTAGAACAATTTTTTTTCTTTTTTTTGTTTTTTTTTTTGGGGGGGGGTTCAAGACAGGGCTTCTCTGTGTAGCTTTGTACTGGAACTCACTTGGTAGCCCAAGCTGGCCTCAAACTCACAGAGAGCTGCCTGGCTCTGCCTCTAGAGTGAGTGATGGGATTAAAGGAGTATGCCACCACTGTCCAGCAAAAATATTTCCCAATTTCAAATAACACTTGACTTTTGATTTATAACCTTTTTATTTTTTTAAGATTTATTTATTTATTATGTATACAACTACAGTGTTCTGCCTGCAAGCCAGAAGAGGGCACTAGATCTCATTACAGATGGTTGTGAGCCACCATGTGGTTACCTGGATTTGAACTCAGGACCTCTGGAAGAGCAGCCAGGGCCCTTAACCTCTGAGCTATCTCTCCAGCTGATCAATTATTCTTGAAGGAGTAACTAGGTTGACAGAGTCTAGCCTCTCAATGGTAGATTGCCATTTAATAAAAGAGATAAAGCCACCTACAAGCTGAGAAGAATGAGAAGCTGAATTCCAAAAATACCAGAAATTTCCAGAATTTAAAATCCTGAATCATGACATGACATTGGCAGAATTCAAGTTTATCTGGTAAATGAAATACTTGCATTGAGTGTGGGGTCAAGCAATAGGCTTTGTGTACATCCTGCTCCACAACTGAGTCTGTCATATATGTTAAGCCTATATGCCAATGATGATGCCCTAAAGTGCAGAGAAACCTCAGGAGTTCAAGGCCACACTGGAAATAGAGCCAGGTGTGGTGGCACACACCTTAAATTCCAACACTAGTTAACCATGGAGGTCTGGAGGTCTGTACAGACAGACAGGAAGTGACAGAGCTAGGCAGGAAGCAGAAGTGATGTAACTGGACAGAGAGAGCAAATCAGATGGCAGAAGAGCAAGGCTTATAGGCGTGGGTACACAAGAAGTATATTGCATTTGGAAGCAGCAGAGTTGTTGAGGTAAGGTTAGCTGTGGCTGTTTCTATTCCTCTGATCTCTCTCAGGCTTTAACCCCTATATCTGGCTCCATGTTTTTTATTTAATAAGACCATTTAGAAATTCATCTATAGATCTTTAATTTAGACACTTGTGAGAAGCACCATCTAGCTTTGACAGCCCTCATAGCCTCCATGGCACAAAAATATGTCTAAATATTTCATAATAAGGAGAGTTAATTTTTTGTCTTATCTTACAGACAGCAAGAAAGACATAAAGACAAAGAGAGATGACAGAGAGGAAGGTATGGATGACATGGAGATGGCATACATGGAGATGTAGATGTGGATCTGCACACAACTCACGGCTTCCATCCTTGATCCTCATACTCAGAAGAGACAAACTGACCTCAGAAGCAATATTCCTCTCAGACTTACTTCTATTTACTAGTTTCTAATTGACAATCTAAAGTACTTCCTATTTTGTCCATGTAAATATTCTCTAAACAATCAGTGGTATATTACATCAAGTTGCTACATTCCAGAAATCTGATACAAGATTGCGATGAAGAAGCTACTACCAGGCAGGGATCATGGAATCTTCCAAAGAACAATTGTATTCAATAATTGGAAAATGATAGGCACTAGAGTAAATAATGTACCTATAGCAGTGGATAAGTTAACAGGTCTTTGGATTGTGTGCTACCATCATTGATTAAAATATGGCACATGTCATTGAATCTAGAATGTCTTCCTCCTACCAGAAATGACCTCTATTTTATTTCTGTCAGCATCATCCTGTCTTCTCATAAATACCCACAAAAGAAATATATTCATTTTCTCACTTTTATATTTGTGAATTCCTGGAAACAGTCTGAACCTGTGTTTCCAGGCAATGCCTTTACATCTCAGCCATTTGTCATTTCCTTTTTGTCGAAAGGCCCCTGATTATCAGTGCCAAACCATGGAGCCCTTAAATGTATGTGTCTTCAAACTACTTTGAGCATTTTTTTCTACCACAAAAATTGAACTCGCTGTGCCAATATGTTTAAATTTATTTTACTTCTAGACATATCAAGGACTGTAGGAATACAAATATTCACTTTCAAAGCTGAGATAAAATTAAAGAAAACAGTTTAAATGTGTGATAGTGTAGGTTCCTCATTGTAAAATAACTCAGAATAACATCCTTTGGTAATAATGGATGTAAGTGGAAACATCATTGTTGTTAACCTTGTGTCAACAGCAACTATATGCTCATTGTCTCAGTATAGAAACATCAGTTCTTCTGTTGCTCATTGTAACTTATGTATCACTGGCACTTTTCTCCACAATTTTACATATAAGAAAGTTTAAATTTAATCCTGAATTTTGTGGAAATGGCTGAGCTTAATTTAAAAGAAGTATTACCACGTAGATTAAAAGGTGTCACTACTGCTATAAAGCCTTTGTGAAGTTCCCTTCACCCACATAGCTGTAAGACCTGTTTTTTATGCATGATTCCCTGCCAGATTTTTAGGGACATCAAAGCCAGTTTATATATTAAGTATATTGAAAAGTTTATACATATTTTAACGTGGAAGTTATAACAGTTACAATATGTACTTCTCTTGTATCCTAATGGGGTAGCCTTCATTAATCTTAGGACTAAGAGTATCTTGAGGTTCATAACTCCAAGGTATCTCACTCAGGGAAGTGTCTAGCAAGCATCTTACATGCACATGTTTATACATACTCTGAGCAGCATTCTTCTTCATATAAAATACATAGTACAATCAGGTCACTTTAATATGTAGAAACATTTTAAAACATCCCCATCTTTTATGCTATGCCTTAGAGATCATGTTTTTTTTTTTTTTTTTTCCCATTGACCTTCTATTCTTTTAACTCTTCTACCTAGCTTCTCACAAGAATAGGTCGGTTTGAGAATCCAGTGCTTAGATGGACAGTGTGGAGGTATACAACTTCCTAATACCATAATTATAGAAATATGATAGTCAAATTATTTAAAATATAATTTGTTAGTATATACATATTGGGCAAATCACACATTTCAAAATGTTATTTTGTTCAAGTAAAATACATACTTTGATCTCATTTATTTTCTATTTCTCTCTCTGTCCCTGAAATGTACAACATTCTCATTTCAATACTCCTCTGTATGATTTCTATGTTATATTTTTCCTAGACATGTTTTATTCTGTCTTTTTTCCAAACCTTGACTACAGTAGGTAGCATGTAGTCAGTTGTCTTAGATTCTTTTAGATATGTAGCCATGAATGGAATAGCCGGATAATATGTAGTTCTAATTTTTGTTACTGCATCCAATAGAAAATATATTTTATTTTTGAGTTAGCATTAAATTGATGGATTCAATTATGACATGTTCATGCATGTATCTCGTTGGACTTGGTTTCAATCCTTCCTCTTCTCACTACAATATCTATTCTCTTCTCATCTTCTCTGGTCTGCATCTTGATCTTCCCCAAAGAGTCATCCTTCCTTCATGGTCTTCTTTGAACATTCATGTTATAAATATATTTGATTTAAATATGGATTCCATATGTGAAGGATAACATGTGTTATTTAACTTTTTCAGTCTAACTTATATTGATTAACATAGTTATCTCTTGTTTCATCCACATTTCTGAAAATGTCATGAATTCATTTTCAACTGTGCATAGCAATCATTCATATTTTTTTTCTGCTTACAAACTGTATGGCCATGGCAGGCTTCTTGTTATCTACTTTTTCTATCTTAAATTAACCCATTTCTGTTAGTCTATATTTTGACACATGGCTTATTGCTTACTGGTGTCTTTACATGTTGCTTCTCATAGCAGCGGCTGGCAGTGTCCCCTCCCAACCTTTCTGTTCCCAGCCTTCTTCTCTTCCTTGTCCCACCTACCCTATCCTTCCTGCCTGGCTACTGGCCAATCAGCATTTTATTTATTTTAACCAATCAGAGCAATATATTTGACATACAGAACACCCCACAGCACTTCCCCTTTTCTTTTTTTTTTTTTAAAGCAAGTTTTTACCTTTTATATAGTAAAATTTCAGGTAATAAAATAATTATCAAGTAAGAATTAGAGTTACAATATTAAAGAAGATATCCTATCTATCTTATATTTGTGAGTCTAAGGTTTTATATCTAATTTATCTTTTATCATAACTGAGGAAATTATAACTATCTAGTCTTCAAACATATCAAAGACCTCAGAAGGATATAATATTACCTGAGAACTGGGAGAAGGATGAAAGCAACTTTCGGGAGTCTTGCAGGGTAGACAGAGACAGCTGGCAGCCTAGACAGTCACCTAATGTTTCTTTGTAAAGTTGGGGAATTTGTCTTCAGCCCACAGGGCTAGAGTCTCTCAGTGATTTTTCTCAGTGTCCTGTAGAATGTCTGGCAGTTTCCTCTGAGAAGCAGGAAACTGAAAGACCATTTTGTCAAGCAAAGTTCAGTGGTCACCTTTCTATGGGTCCTGCACATCCAGTCGATCTAGCCACAGTGGCATTTCAGTCTGACAAAGATGGATATTACACAGAGAATCTGGTATGTCTTGTCTTTGGGATTTTTAACTGCAGGAAAAGATTTGATCTTAAAAGCTGTTGAGTTAAACAAATATGTAAATTTTAAAGGTACCTTGACTTCAAAATTTGGATATAAGGTTATGTTGCTTTGGAAAAGAGTCTCTGCTTTTGTTTCCACAGAAAGCCAGAGGCTATAAATTTGTTCCAGATTAAGATACATCAGGTTTGATCAGCCAAGACCACCTGAAAAGTCTCTGATGACATCATGGCCCAGATGATCCAACATCCAGAATGGTTTCAAGGAAACTAGCTCAGAGGTTTACCCTCATGGACTACTCCATAATCCTAAAATTTTCTTTGTGTCCCCATAAGATACAGCACCCCCCTCCAGCAGGAAGTAGTAAGAAAAACTATGCCCAAATTCCCAGCTGGCTTTGGAGATGGAACTGGCTCACTCCTTCTCTAAACCCAAGCACATTGTTAAAAGAAAAGGTTAAGAGATTCTTGTGTCCCAAATCAGAAGAGCCCTCTGGTATGGGACAGAGAAAAACCAACATTTTATTTAAAACAAGTTGATTATAAATGCAATCTCTTTCTAAAGATAATCATTCATATTTTATTTATCCATGAGTTGATATAAACCTAGACTGCCTTTAATGTGGGAAATCTTGACATCTTCTTTTAATTCATTCATTTTTTTCCTCAATATTTTAAAAATTTCAGTTTCAGGTTCTTTATCTTTATAGTGCATTAATAGTTACTATTATTCTAAATAGACATGTTTACTTGGGATTTTTCACAGTATGTTTGTTTTTCTACATAGAAATTATTGACTTTTGAAGATTGCATTTATATATTACCACTGTGCTTGCAGTATGTATCCAATCTAATTTTTTCATCATATTTTTGTGTCTTTAAGCATAAGGCCACAGAAAAATCCATATTTAATGATTTCCTTTTGTTCTAGCAGTTCAAAAAGCTTCACAGGTCTTGAAAACTTTTTTTATCAACAAACTCTGTTATTTACTAGTTTTATTATTTTATTTGGTAATGTAGAAGAAGGTTATAAAGAAATAGTTCATTTTTTTATCAGGTGATGTGAAGATTTCTCAGCAAAGCTCAGAAAAATAACATCAATATCATGTAACACAATAATAAACATGATTTTATGAATCTAGGGCATAAGTAATTCTCATTAAATAATCTAAGTACAGGGGAATATATTGGAATATACTAACATTTCAATATGACAAGGATAGACTATGAAACATAAGATAACATCATACATATCCAAAAATCAAATTACAGTGTTGATATATTTTATCATGGTAATTAATGAGTGATACAATTAATGTATATTACAATATACAATTTCTGAATACTTAGAGTGGGTTGACTTTGGTCTCTTTATTTATGTAATATGTGTTTGTATACAGTCCTATCTAAATTTCACATGTTGAGTAAATTCACCTTATTGACATCAAATTAAAAACAGAATTAATTAAAGTATATGCACAGATAGATGTTCATACACAGACAGGGAAAGAAAGATAAAAATATATAGGGACAGTTATTTGATTTTAACCTGATTTCTTATTTACTGACTCACTACAGTTCATTAACAGCCTCATCTTTCATCTCAACTAACAAAATAGTCTGTGGCCTTGTCTGGAATAGATCCTCTACCCTTAATATAAGCCAAATGTTTTATCTTGATCTTTAAAAATATATGAGAAGCAACTATTTCAGGTGAAACTATCTAAGATTAAAGTCAAGATGCAAAAAGAAGGATTTACTTCAAAATCTCTTTGGACCAGGCTCAAGGCTCTTTTCTGTAGAAGCATTAGATTTAGAGGAAGATTGACTCTTCAAACATAGAGAGAGCTCCAAAGAGCTTTTCTACAGGACTATGTGGAATGAACAAAGGTTTTGGGAAGGAGAAGCTGGTTTATCATTTTCTTGCCAAGCATTTTTCCTTTCTTTAGTTTGATATTTTTCTTCTCTCTTGTTTTCTCTGTAACTTGTTCATCTCTGCTGTTTATGAATTAGAATAATTTCCATTTCTTTGTTTGCAAACATCTACCATAAGATTACATTATATTCTGTCAGGATATTAAACTTTAATTCCTAAAAAAAGGATTAATTTCACAGCTAAAAGTTTCCATTGTTCCTCACCAAGAACTTATTATTATCTCTCAGATTTGATGAGAGTGTCATGCTGAATCTCTTTTACAAAGCAACTATTACTTAAAATCTTTTCATGCCCAAATGCTGGCCCTTTATAACTATGGCTTTGTCTTTACAGTTTTCCAAAATTACTTATATCTAATTTATGACTTCAGGAATTTGTTTAATTGTGGACAGATTTTTTGGGTTACTGATGTGAGTGAATACAAGGAAAAGAAAGAGCTTGGTATTTGAAAAAAGGTGAAAGAAAGAACACAGAGAGGGTGTCCATTCCTTTCTGACTCCTGGGATGCAGGAACTATTTCATGGCTTTAGAGTGTTAGCAGCTACTTTTTGTTGCTATATTACTAACCACAGTGTATTACTAAATAGTACTAACATTTAAAGGAAAACCATAAAGCCAAGGATAATAAATAATTATTGTCATTTCTGCATTCATGATTAGTGTGCCTCCCAATGTCACACATGCTTGCCACATGTTTTATGTTTTAGCATTTCCCAGGGATGATCCTCTTACTGGTTGTCTAATGTAGAGTGGTCAGTTCTGAATCCATATAAACACAAGCAACAAAAATAAGCTCATTGGCTTGCATATACATATTATTATTACATATATCTTTATATATATGTGTGTGTGTGGCTCTATATGTATGTGTATGTGATATATATAATAATACAAAGAGGTATTAACTTGAGAGGGGGTTTTGGGAGAGACTATGGGAGAGCAGCTGGAGGGACTGGATGTACAGACAAGGAACAAGAGAGTGATGCAATTCTACTTCAATTAAAAACATATTGGAAAATAAGATAAATAACAAAGAAGAAACAATTATGGAAAATATTACTTTAGGGAATATAAATTTGCATAAACATAAAAAAAGCAATAGGCACATAGCTTCCTGACAATATTCACAGGCTCTTGACTTACAATTAGTATAGCTATATCTATTTCACTGAAAGTGTTGTATACTTAGCAAACACACTTTGGAATTGTAAGTCAATTTTATCTGACAGTTGCATGTTCAATGAAAGATCTCTGACTATTAACTAAAACTGAATTTATTTGATTTAGATGTTAGTGTTTTTTGACAAATTATACCAAACGTCTAATTTTAGTCTTCCACAATTTCCATTACATCTAAATAAATGACAGGAAAATTCATTTAGCCTGTGTGAATCATGTAATTGTTCCATCTCTTCAATTTACCTATGTAGAAATTGCTTTGTTCTCCTGTGCTAGAATCTGTGAATTAAGTTAATGCTTTTTCTAAGTTCTGAAATCTCCAGACATATACACAAAATCTCTGTACATAGTATTTGAATTAAAGTTTTATTATTATGCTTATATCAAATAATTTATGAATATGGTGTACTATGAAACATAAAATATATAAAGTTTTTGGTAGAGCAAATTAACCATGTTTGGTCTAGACTCTTGATTACTTTTGTAGGAAACAATCCATTATATTAAATGCATTTGTGTGTGCTTGTGTATGTACACACAATGGTATGTCTGGGCAGGTATATGGAAGCCAGAGAACAAATAAAGGGAAGTCATTATCATCTTCTGTCACGTAAGTTCCGAGAATCAAATTCAGGGTGTCAGGGGGTATATGTGCTTAGCAATGAGGAATCTTACTGACATTGTTTTTAATATTATCTCATTAGTTAGTATGAATAAAATTGAAATCAAGACCATGACAAAGAGACAACATATCTTTTTGACCAAATCATCAAATTTCAACAAAAACAACATGCAATTTATAATAAAATCAGATTTTTCTCATATTCAAATGGTAATAACACTACTAATAGATGACCAATATCCAGGAAAAAAAATAAACATCCCATTTGAAGGCATGACCTCTAGATCTGAATTCTTCATTTGTTCTGGGAATACATATAGAAAACCCTTAAAAAGCTTTAAATAAATCTACCACTTGATCTAGCTATGCCATCTTTGGCGTATGCCCAGAGTGCTCAACATTCTATTATAAAGATATTTACTTAGCCATGCTCATTGCTTCTCTGTTCACAAGATCTAGGAGATAAAAAGTACCTAAATGCCCTTTGGAGGGTGAATAGATGGTTAGTATGTGGTTTATACAGTCTGTGAAATTCTATTCAACTGTAAATAAAAGTAAAATCATGAAGTTTTTCAAGAAGGTAGATGCAACTGGAGAATATTATGCTGAGTGAGATAACCCAGACCCAGAAAGACTAATACCACATGTACTCTATCATCCATGATTTCTAGCTCTATATCTTCCAATATGAGAATATAAGGTAGAGCAACCACAGAAACCAGAAAAGTAAAAAGGTATCATTGGTGGGGTGGGATCACAAACTTGGGAAGAACACATGTAATGATATGAAAGGGGAGATGAAAACCTGGAGTATTTTATTTGTGGAGGATGGTGTAAATTCAACACAGAAGATGGATGAAAAAGGAGAAGTAATACTAAGGTTTTGAGAAAGATGTAAATAATCATGTTATTTCTTATTTTCCCAAACTTATATAGAACTATGCTTACACAGCACATATAACTGTGTTCCTATTTATGATCCCATACAGTTCAAATGAACTTATACCAGTTGGACTAACACTCTTCTCATGAAAGCCATAAATTATCTATGAAAAATACCAATTTCAGGCATGAGGTCCACCCTCTCTCATTCCTATTCAGGGTATTCCTAGTGACTCCAAAGCTCTTTTTGTGTTGTCAGTTAAACTGTAATAATCCATGCAGAATATTTAGAACACAGTTGTTCAAAAGCCAGACATTCTGGCACAATTTCCACAAAAAATACTAAAAGAAGCATTAAATCAATAACCTGGGTTTGTCCTAAAATAATACTGAATTACTTTTTGCCTTTTTATCAAAATAATAAAACAATAATATTTACTATGGAACACTGCTCATTGAATGTCTTCACTTCCCAACTCTCAAAAGAGGCTTGACTGTTAACTGTGATATCTGAAGTAAAGATACAAAGTTCAATGTCAATTAATCATCTTACTTTCTTTAGCTCAGGGATACATGCAGATTAATGAGGGTAAAATTTTGTGTTAGACACCACTTTAAAAGCTTGTGCTGCTCTATCAAACTATCCACCACAAATACACATTGTCTTTCATTACATTGTAGTGTCTTGAGCAAAGTTTGATCATTTTCTTCTGTTCTAAACAGCTTTAAATCACTCAACTATAATCTCACACATTAATGATATTGGTAATGCTACTGGTCACAATGTCACACATACTGCAGGCTGAACAGAAAATACATGTATTTTTAATTTTTCCTCAGCTACATTCCTGTTGACTTTCAGTAGCAATTTAGCTCTCAGATAGAGGTGTTCCTGTTTCTATCCATTCCTATTCCTGCTAGCCACATGTGAAAAAGGAATGAATTTGGAAATAAAAAAGCATTTAAATTTACACATTCAGTTCCAACATTGATGGTAAAACTATGTGGTGATATTTTATTTGTGCTCTAATTTAGTGATATTTTATTTGTGCTTTAACAAATAAAGTTTGCTTGGCGATCAGAGGAAATAGCAAGCCATCATAAGTAAACCAAGAAGTCAGGTAGTGGTAGCACATACCCTTAATCCTATCACATAGCAAGCAGGATCTCTGTGTGTTCAAGGACACACTACAGAATAGAGCCAAGTGTGGTGACACACACTTTTAATCCCAGTACCAACCATAGATGTCTGGAGGTCTGTACAGACAGACAGACAGTGACAGAGCTGTGTAGAAAGAGGAAGGGATATAGCTGGGCTAAGAAAGCCAATGAGAGAACAGAACAAAAAGGCATGTAAACGTGAGTATACAGGAAGAAGCTCTCCTTAGAAGGTACCGAGTTGGTGAGGTGAGGTTAGCTTGTGATTTATTCCATTCCTCTGATCTTTCTCTAGGGCTTTAACCCACATTTCTGGCTCAATTTTTTAATTTATTAAGATCATTTAGAAATTTATCTACAATAATAGGCAAAATATTGCTGAAAGAATGCTGAGAGAAACCAGGTTAGTGCCAAAAATTCAAGCAGGAATTGATTTGCCACTACATAACGCTCTGAAATGCCTCTCCTGTGTATCTGGTCTGTAAAGGACTTTGAAAGTACTCTGTATTTGGGAGAAATAGTTAATAGTTGTACAGCTTCACAAATAACACATGAAGGAATATCAAGAAGGAGTTCTTTAAAATAATAAAAATCAGACTTTGAATAATATCATAAAAGAAAATATTTAACTTTCTATCCATTTTATATAAAATATTACCACAAAATCTTGCTCATTTTAAAAGCGCTCAGATGTCTCATTCCTGTAATCCTAGCACATAGGAGGTAGAATCAGAATTGTGTGTAGAACTCAACCTTGGTGGAAACTTCTATGAGTTGACAAGGAAGGCCCCAGTAAGACTTCTGACAGCAGAGGATGCATAGCTTTAACTGGTCATCCCTTATAATCAGAATGATGAGTACCCAGTTTGTCATCAGAGAGCCTTCTTCCATTGACTGCTGGAGGCTGGGGGGCGGGCGGTACATCAGGCACTTTGGAGGAAAACCCACAGAAATGGCTAACCTGGCTCATGGGAATGAGACAGTTGTGTAACTTGATCTATTTGTGAGACTCCAGGTAATGGAAGCAGGGGCTGTCCTTAGTGCTTCGGCTGGATCCTGGGAACCCATTCCTAATGCTGAATTTCCTTGCCCAACCTAAATACAGGGGGAGATGCTTGGTTTTTGGCAACTTGAAATGCCATGCTTTGCTGAATCCCATGGGAGGTCTGGCCCCTTTTGAGAAATTAAGGAGGGAGGTGAACTGGGGATGGTGCAGAGTGAGGAGGGACTGAGAGGAGAGGAAGGAGGGGAGGGTGCTGTAAAATAAATTAATTAACTAATACAAAAAATGAAATCCAACTTGATTACAAAGCAGGTTCAAAGCAATCCTTGTCTACCTGAGACTGTCTCAACAATCCAAAAATGGAATAAATCGTCAGATTATGTATTTTAAAAAACTAAATTTTGGTACAGAGGTTGCATTGTAGGTTCTTAGGATATTTCACCTGCTATAATTTTGGAAGAGTAATTTATAAACAACAAATTTAGTGTTCCTAGGTCCAAATATTAGAAAGACTGTGATTAAAAAGCTTTGCACCTTATCAATTCTCATAAGCATGGATCTTTTATGACTTATTCCAATCTCTTAATTCTCTCATATCATTAAATAATTTGGAAATATATTTCAAAGGTATGCATTTAGACAATCTCATAAAGAAATGTGTCATTTTCAAATATATTGTGTATTATAATTCTTCCTAAATCATAGATACCATATATCCTTTTTCTGTGCTTTGCCTTAAATGAGAAACTACTTAATTCTCACTTAATTTAAGATTAATTTTTATGGCACTCACTTAAGGTAATACATACAATCATGTAACTCAATGTTGAAGAAAACATAATTGGTTCATGTGTAAGTATATATGATGCTTAAGATGAAAGCATTCTGTGTTCAATGCACCTTCTCATTTCATGTTTTAGACTGATATAGGCTGTGTATTTTTTAGAAATTATGTGCCATTATGTCTATGCATGAGTGTCTGTTTGTGTGTTGCCTCAATGTTTGTATATATAAATGTGTGTGTGCATATGTGTATATGTTAATGTTTGGAGGTCAAACTTAGCATTGGGTATCTTTCTAAATCACTTCCATTTTGCTTTGTAAGACAGAATTCATCCAGGAGCTTTAGAGGTCATTGATAAGATTATGTTGGCTGGTCAATGAGCTAGAGGAATATGTCTGTTCTTTTTCCAACTCTTCCCCTCAATTCCAGACAAGACTTATCATATACCTGGTTTTCACATGGAAGCTATGGATCCACACTCAGGATCTTATCCTTGTGTTGAAGGTACTTAACCTCTCAACTTCTCCACCAGTTGGCGAATACCATGAGTTCTTATGTTGGTCAGAGAAAACAGACATTCAGTTCATCCAGCTTCTTAAGCACTTGGGGCAATATTTGGAATGAGGTCTGTTTACTTGCTGCCCTAGTCTGAATTGGTCATATTCAAGATATTTTCTAAAAGAATTTTACATATTCACCAAATATAACACATAAAGGACTAATTCACGGTTAAAAGCATACAAACCTGTCCTGTTATAAGAAATAGTTCACAGAGTTTAGAAAAAAATGCCTTCATTAAATAAAGATTGTATCTATATACACAAAGAATCCAGTTTTTTTAATAGTTCTTATTCATATCTCTGGGTTTTTTTTTATAGTAACTTAAAAGTTACCAGTAGAAAATAATATTGTGTGGATTTTCCAAAGTAATGTGAAATAGAAGGATTTATCTAGTCATTCCATTTACATATTCATGAATATATAATCATTCACTAATCCCTTTTATCAAATTTTATGTATTTTGTCATTGTTCTTTTCACTTGGACAATTAAACACCATGTAAGATGCAGATTTTGCCCCTATTAAGAAGAGAGTACTGTCAGGTCAATTAAGCAATTAAAATAAGGCAAAGAAAGTAACGTCTGATAAGATGTTTTGAAATATCACTCTTTCTCAGTGTGATTTTTTTTTAAATATGCAATGCTGTAGTAGAAAAATCCTGCAAGTTTCTATCCTTTGTTTCAACAAAACATAAAATCAAAACAAAGAAAAAAACCCTACATGCCTGCAAGACCTTTAAAGTTTGATTAGATTGTTCTATGATTCCTTGGCCTGTGGGATTGTGCAATAACATGATTTATATTATAATAAGAAAAAATGTGTCTCATTTTATTTAAGATATATGCTGGGGCATTATCAGTCTTAATTTGTACAGGTATTCACATGATGGCCATAACTTCTAGTAGGTGTGTAATCACAGAATCAGGTTTTCAAAACTCACAGGATTTGCCCACCAAAATCATGAATAGGTTTAAATGGTATGGTGTACATACTTTAATCTTCCAAATTCTGTGAAATGAAACACATCCATCTGCCAAATTTTGTTTCTTTGTATACCTTTTGGATTGCTGCATGCAGGCAATGGAATTTGATTATAGAACGAACAAGTAGGACATTTACTTACAATTTCTTTTACTTGTTGCCAAGTAATAGAGAAATCCTTCTTCAAATCCTTGCTATTTACATGATGTTTCTTATGAAATTCTGAAGCTTCTAGCACATCTCTTATTAGTAACTCATCAATCTCACCATTACCTTGTGCTAGAGGTCCTGGCAGGCCTGTATGGGATCTGATGTGGTTATATATAAAGAATGCTTCATATTCCTGATCATTTCTTATAACTGAATAAATAATAAGGTTAATTCTGAGTCATCAGAGATAAATTCTGCAGTCTCAATATGTAATACCACTCTTTCAGCATACTGAGAGTCAGTCACTATGTTGAGAGGTTCTGAAAAATCCATTGATATCAACAGAATAGCGAACAATTCTGATTTTTTGGACAGAATTATAAGGATTTTGAGCCACTTTACTTAAATGGTCTGATTTTAACCTGCCTTTACTTGTTTGTCTGCATCTGTATAAAATGTAGGGACTCCAAATATGGGTTTTGCCAGAACAATGCAAGGCAGAATCCAATCAGCTCTCTTTATAAGATCAATTCTATCACTTTCGGGATATTTGCTGTTAATCTCTCGAAGAAAAAAAATCACTGCAAGCTCTTTGCCAAGGTTCACTTTCTGCCCATAATGTGTCAGTTTCATCCTCAGTTAAAGATACTACAATTTCTTCTGGGTCTATTCCTGCTAATTGACAAAGTCTCAATTTTTCTTTTAAAATCAAGTCAGAGATCTTTTTCACTTAAGCTTTTAATTTTTTACTCTGTTTATTGGGTAGAAATATCCATTCCAATATAATATCTTCCTTCTGCATTAAAATTCCTGTAGGAGAATGGCTAGAGGGTAAAATAACCAAATGCAATAAAGCTTTGGAACCACAGGATCCACATGTCCTTCCTGCACTTTCTGTCCACTAAAGCCAGTTCTCTCTCAGCTTCATCTGATAGTTCCCTTGGACGATTTAAGTCCTTTTCTAAGGTCTTGGACAAACTACTCAGTTCATCACTTTTTCCCACAATCTTTCATAGATGGGAATGTCTCTGAATAATCTTTGAAAGTCATTAAGAGTCCATATTCATCACTCCTAATTTGCACCTCATGGGGGTCTAATTTTCTGTAGACCTATTTTATATTCTAAGTAATTGATAGAATCTCCTCCTTGTATCTTTTCGGGAGCAATTTGTAACCCCCAACAAGGCATTTTTTTTTTACTTCTTCAAACATTCTTTCTAAGGTATCTCCATTTGAAACAGTTAGTAAAATATCATCCATGTAATGACAAATTATAGATTTAAGAAATTTATTGCATATTTCTTCCAATGGCTGTCATACAAAATATTGGCTCAGGGTTAGGCTATTTAACATTCCCTGTGGGAAAACTCTCCATTGATATCTCTTAACCAGTTGAGAATTATAAGGAGGCACCATGAAGGCAAATCTTTCTCTTTTTTTTTTTTTTTCTTGTAAAGGTATTGAGAAGAAACAGTCTTTTAAATTGATAACTATTAGACATTACCTTTAGGTAACAAAGTAGGCAAAGTAATTTGAACTCTGCCAAGACTGGGTAAGACAGTCTTTCAAAATACCTGCTTCTGAAAATGGTCTAACAGATACTCAAGGCCTGTAGCCAATTTGAATGCACCAACAATACTGAGAAATTTTAGGTGACTGTCCAGGCTGCCAGCTGTCTCTATCTACTCTCACAAGACAACCAAAAGTTGCTTGTGTCTTTTTCACTGTTCTCAGTTATTATTATATTCCTTCTCAGGTCTTTGATGGGAATGAAGACTAACAGTTATAGTTACAAACTTCTTGTACCTTAGCTAGAACATAGTAAGTATTGGATTCAGGTTTTACAGAATAGGACTTCTTTTGGAATGATCTCTGTAACATGTCATTTACCTATGCTCCAGACTTCTCTGGATTTTAGTATGCGTCTCTCATTTGGTATTGTTCTTGTTGCTTGTAGTTCCATCTTGTATAGATTACATTATCCCTTATTCCTCCTGGACAATATTTGATAATCATTCCTATTGTATATAATTTTGCATTAGGTTAGAATTTTCTTATTGAGACAAAAGGGGGAGATGTAGTGGGTAGCTGTTCCAGCTTTGACCTTGAAGCAATACCCTCAGTGAGACAGCAGGTCTGCCCCACCTGCCTATCACCTGTCCCTGGGGTATGGCCAAGAAGAGACTCTTTAAAACCCAAGATGCCTACTTGTGGGATCTCTGGGCTCCTCATGATCCTGGATGCTGGATTGCAGACCAAGTCAAGAGTTCTCCAGAGAACCATGCTGGACTGCACCTCATCTCTCCTGGATCCTGTAACCAAGCTCTTATTAGTTGTAAGTTACCCCTGAAATAAACCTCTTCAAATTTCCAGTTAAACTATGTGGAATTGCTTCATTAATTGCCACTATAGATAATAGATAGATAGATGATATATTATGATAGATAGTAGATAGAGGATGATGATAGATGATAGATAGGTGGTAGATAGGTAGATGATGCATAGATAGATAGATAGACAGATAGATAAATAGTTAAATAGTCAGGAGATAGAAAAAAGAGAAGTACAAAATGATAGATGCTTTACTTAGAGATTATTCATCTTACTATTTGTGTAATATTACAGTTATAAATAAAAGTTCATTTATGTGTTTCATTCTTGAAAAACAAGGTAGGGGATGTAGAAACTTGTACCTTATTTAAAAAAGCCTAAGTTGTGGTTAGAACAACTCAGTGGACAGAGCAATAGCTTCACATAATTTCATGGGAGAATAAAGCATATAATATCTTGATTCCAATTCTAAATCTGTATAACCTAGCATGTGCAAAGAGAAGCCAATAAGAATCATCTAATCTTCAGATTTATGTTAGAAATGGACAGTTTTTTATATAAACCATACTATCATACAATTAGCAGAATCAACTGTCCAAATAAGAGGGACTCAGAGGCAATGGTCTGTGGGAGTTAGTGACCAATTCTCCTGCTGTAATCATGAAATTCTGGCATCAACAGTCATCATCTCCCTACATGAGGTTCAGGAGACTGTGTCAAATCCCTTTTTTTTTTTTATAATTCTCACTTTAAAATAAAATGACACACTATGTACTTTGTAAGTGTGTCCCGGGGATTCAGAGATTCAAAATTTGTCAATTGAAAACAGAAACTACGGCAATAATCACATGGCAAATGCCATATGTTAGCTGTTGACTTCCAAACATGGAAAAGGACACTTTCATTTCCTAATGGGAGATACAGTAAAATATAATGTTTAGAAAACACTTCATCGTTCAACAAATTTCAGTTCTAAAGAAGGATGGACTTTGCACAAAACATCATTTGGTTTCCTATCTGATTGAGCTAACCAAATACTCAGTTTAATGGAAAGATAAAATTTATCTATGTCTTCCTTAGCTTATAGACTTTGTACTGGATAGTTTCATAACAACTTAACAAAAGGTAGAGTCATTTAAGAGGAGGGACTCTCAGTCAAGAAAAATCAGTGATTCAGGTCGGTGTGCCCAGCACATGTGTGGTCTCACCCTAGAACAGGTAATACTATAAGAAAGCAGGCTAAAAAAAATATAGGGAGCAAGCCAGTAAGCAATACTCCCCCACAGTCACTGATTAAGCTTCTGCCTCTAGGTTCCTGCCCTGTTTGAATATGTGCACTGAAATCCCTCAGTGATAGAGTATGGTGTTGAACTAGAGGCTGAAATAAACATTTTCCCATCCAACTTCCTTTTTGTCAAGGAGATTTTTACAATTAAAACTTTCTGAAAGTTTTGAACATTATAGGATATTCAGAATTACACATCAAGGACAGCAAATGGTCATCAATGGACAGAAGTTCTTTATATTATTTTACTTAATAATCTGAGAGTAAAAAATGTATAGACAATAAAAGAATATTTTTTTCACAGAAAAATGAAAAGAACTGGACATATTTCAATTTTGTATAAAAGTTGTTATGATAGATAATAATTACATTTCAAATTGAAAAATAATCATAATCACCAATTATTGAATAAAATACTTGTTATCTCTTTAATAATAAATGTTCAATACATCTTTTTTTCCCCTTTTTTATTATATTTGTGTTTTAATTTTACATATCAGACATAGGTTCCCCTGTCCTCCCCCTCACACTCCTAACCCCACCTTACCCCTATCCCCTCCCCTCCATTACCATCTCCTCCAGGGCCAAGACACCCCTGGGGATTCATTTAAACTTGGTTGATTCAGTACAGGCAGGTCCAGTCCCCTCCTTCCAGGCTGAGCAAAGTGTCCCTGTATAAGCCCAAGGTTCCAAACAGCCAGCTCATGCAGTAAGGACAGGTCCCAGTCCCACAGCCTGGATGCCTCCCAAACAGATCAAGCTATTCAATTGTCTCACTTAACCAGAGGGCCTGATCCAGCTGGGGGATCCACAGCCTTTGGTTCATAATTCATGTGTTACCATTTGGCTATTTGTCCCTGTGCTTTTCCAATCTTGGTCTCAACAATTCACACTCTTACAGTCCCTCCTCTTTCTCAAAAATTGGACTCATGGAACTCCACCTGGGGCCTGGCCAAGGATCTCTGCATTCACTTCCATCAGTTATTGGATGAGAGTTCTAGTCTGAAAGTCAGGGTGTTTGGCAATCTGATCACCAGACTACTTCAGATAAGGCTTTCTCTCGACCACTGCCAGCAGTCTACAGAGGATGGATCACTGTGGACCTCAGGGGACTTTTCCAGCATTCTGTCCACTCCTATTCTCATGTGGTCCTCATCCATCATGATCTACCATTCCTTGTTCCCCCTTTCTGTTCTTGATCCAGCTAGTATCTCCTGCTCCCCCAAGTCTCCTTTCCCTCAAACATTGCCCTTCATTTCTCCCACTCTCGTCCAGGTTGTTCATGTAGATCTCATCCATTTCTCTGTCATTGGGTGATCCTTGTGTTTTTCCTAGGGTCCCGTTTACTAGGTAGCCTCCCTAGAGTTGTGTAGCAGTCTAGTCATCTTTATTTTACATCTAGTATCCTCCTATGAGTGAGTACATACCATGTTTGTCTTTCTGAGTCTGGGTTACCTCACTCAGGATGATTTTTTCTACATCCATCCATTTGCCTGCAAAACTCTTGATGTCATTGTTTTTCTCCGCTGAGTAGTACCACATTGTGTATATGTCCCATATTTTCTTTATCCATTCTTCAGTTGAAGGGCATCTAGGTTGTTACCAGGTTCTGGCTGTTACAAACAATGCTGATATTAACATAGCTGAGCAAATGTCCTTGTGGTATGATTGAGCATTCCTTGGGTATATACTCGATAGTGCTACAGCTGGGTCTTGGGGGAAATAGATTCCCAATTTTCTAAGGAAGTGCCATATTGATTTCCAAAGTGGCTGTACAAGCTTGCATTCCCACCAGCTGTGGAGGAGAGTTCCCCTTGCTCCACATCCTCTCCAGCAAAAGCTGTCTTCTGTGTTTTTGATCTCAGCCATTCTGACAGGTGTAAGTAAGGTGGTATCTCAGAGTCCTTTTGATTTGCATTTCCTGGGTAATTAGGGATGTTGAGCAATTTCTTAAATGTCTTTCAGCCATTTGAACTTCCTCTGTTGAGAATTCTCTGTTTAGTTCTACAGCCCATTTCTTAATTGGACTGTTGGGCATTTTGATGTCTAATTTCTTGAGTTCTTTATATATTCTGGATATCAGCCCTCTGTCATGTGTGGGGTTGGTGAACACCTTTTCCCATTCTGTAGGCTGTCACTTTGTCTTGTTGACCATGTCCTTTGCTCTACAAATGCTTCTCATTTTCAACAGGTCCCATTGAATGTTTCTTTCAGTTTCTGTTCTACTGGTGTTATATTTAGGAAATGATCTCTTATGCCAATGTGTTCAAGTCTACCAGCTACTTTCTCCTCTATCAGGTTCAGAGTAACTGGATTTACGTTGAGGTCTTTGATCCACATGGACTTAAGTTTTGTGCAAGGTGACAGATATGGATCTATTTGCAGCCTTCTACACATTGACATCCAGTTATGCCAGCACCATTTGTTGAAGATGCTTTTTTTTTTTTTTTCCAATGTACAGTTTTGGCTTCTTTGTCAAAAATTATATGTTCATAGGTATGTGGGTTAATGTCAGAGTCTTCAATTTGATTCCATTGGTCCACATGTCGGTTTTTATGCCAATACCAAGATGTTTTTATTATGGTAGCTCTATAGTAGAGCTTGAGGTCAGGGATCGTGATGCCTCCAGAGGTTGTTTTATTGTACAGGATTCTTTTGGCTATCCTGGGTTTTTTGTTTTTCCATATAAAGTTGAGTATTATTCTTTCCAGATCTTGGAAGAATTGTGTTGGTAATTTGATGGGGATTGTGTTGAATCTGTAGATTGCTTTTGGTAAGATCGCATTTTTACTGTTATTCCTGCCTATCCATGAGCATGGGAAGTCTTTGCAATTTCTGACATCTTCTTCAATTTCTTTTCTCAGGGACTTAAAGTTCTTGACATATAGGTCCTTCACATGCTTAGTTAGAGCAACCCTAAGGAATTTTATATCATTTGCGGCTATTATAAAGGGTGATATATCTCTGATTTCTGTCTCAGTCTGTTTGTCTATTGTATATAGCAGGGCTACTGATTTTTTGAGTTGATCTTGTGTCCTGCTATGTTGCTGAAGGTTTTTATTAGCTGTATCAGTTCCTTAGTTGAATTTTGGGGTCACTCATGTATACTATCATGTCATCTGCAAATGGGGAAAGCTTGACTTTTTCCTTTCCTTTGTATCCCCTTAATCTCCTTATGTTGTCTTATAGCTCTGGCTAGAACTTCAAGTACTATATTGAATAATTATGGGGAGAGGGGACAGCCTTGCCTTGTTCCTGATTTTAGTGATATTGCTTTGATTTTCTCTCCATTTAATTTGATGTTGGCTGTGGGCTTGCTGTAGATTGCCTTTATTATGTTTATGTATGTTTCCTGTATTCCTGATTGCTCCAAGACCTTTATCATGAAAGGTTGTTGGACTTTTTCAATTGCCTTTTCTGCATCTAGTGAGATTATCATGTGGTTTTTTTCTTTGAGTTTGTTTATATGGTGTATTACATTGATGGACTTTCATATGTTGAACCAACCTTGCATCCCTGGGATGAAGCCTACTTGATCATGGTGGATAATTGTTTTGATGTGTTCTTGGAGTCTGTTTGCCAGTATTTTATTGAGTATTCTTGCATCAATGTTCATGAGGGTGATAGGTCTGTAGTTCTCTTTCTTTGTTACATCTTTGTTTGGTTTAGGAATCAGAGTAATTATAGCCTCATAGAAGGAGTTTGGTAATATACCTTCTGCTTCTAGTGTGTGGAACAATTTAAAGAGTATTGGTATTAAGTCTTCTTTGAAGATCTGGTAGAATGCTGCAGTGAAACCATCAGGTCCAGGGCTTCTTTTGGTTGGGAGACTTTTAATGACTGATTCTATTTCCTTAGGGGTTATTGGACTATTTAAATGGTTTATCTGGTCTTGATTTAACTTAGGTATGTGGTACCTATCCAGACAATTATGCATTTCTTTTAGATTTTCACGCTTTGTGGAGTAGAGGTTTTTGAAGTATGACCTGATGATTCTCTGGATTTCCTCATTGTCTGTTGTCATGTCCCCCTTTTCATTTCTGATGTTGTTAATTTGGGTGCTCGCTCTGTGTCTTTTGGATAGTTTGGAGAATGGCTTTTCTGTCTTGTTGATCTTCTCAAAGAACCAAGTCTTCGTTTCATTAATCTTTTATATTGTTCTCTTTATTTCTATTTTATTGATTTCAGCTCTCAATTTGACAATTTCCTGGTGTCTGTTCCTCCTGGGAGACTTTGTTTCTTCCTGTTTAAGGGCTTTCAGGTGTGCTGTCAAGTCACTAGCATGAGATTTCTCCAGTTTCTTTATGTGGGCATTTAGTGCTATGAATTTCCCTCTTAGCACTGCTTTCATAGTGTCCCTCCCATATGTTTGGGTATGTGCTGTATTCATTTTCATGATCTCTAGGAAGTCTTTAATTTCTTTCTTTATTTCTTCCTTAACCTATTGGTGATTCAGTTGAGCATTATTCAGTTTCCATGAGATTGTAGGATTTCTGTAGTTTTTTCTGTTGTTGTAATCTAACTTTAAACCATGGTGGTCTGACAGAACACAGGAGGTTATTCCAATTGTTTTGTATCTGTTGAGATTTGCTTTGTGGCCAAGTATGTGGTCGATTTTAGAGAAGGTTCCATGGGGTGCTGAGAAGAAGGTATATTCTTTTTTGTTCAGGTGGAATGTTCTGTAGATATTGATTAAGTCCATGTGAGTCATAACATCAGTGAAGACCATTATGTCTCTGTTAAAGTTTCAATTTGGCCGATCAGTCCAGAGATGAAAGTGGTGTGTTGAAGTCTCCCACTATTAATGTTTGGGTTTTATATGTGATTTAAGGTTTAGTAATGTTTCTTTTACATATGTGGGTGCCCTTATATTTGGGGCATAAATGTTCAGAATTGAGAGTTCATCTTGGTAGATCTTTCCTGTGATGAATATGTAATGTCCTAAGACCTTTTGTTTGGAAATTTTTTTCCCAGCCTTTTATTTTTAGGTGATATCTGTCTTTGAATTTGAGGTGTGTTTCTTTTATGCAGCACAAAGATGGATCCTGTTTTCATATCCATTCTGTTATTCTGTGTCTTTTTATAGGTGAATTAAGTCAATTGATATGAAGGGATATTAATGACCAGTGATTGTTCGTTCCTGTTATTATTATTTTTTATTTTTTATTTATTTTATTATTATTATGTTCTTTAATTTTATGCATCAGACATGGGTTTCCCTTTCCTCCCCCCTCCTGCCCCCACCTCCACCTTCCCCCCACCCCTCCTCTCCATTCCCATGTCCTCCAGGACCAAGACACCCCTGGAGATTATTTTTATTTTTGGTGGTCGTGTGTGTGTACTTCTCTTCTTTGGGCTTTACTGTTGTGGTGTTATCTATTGCCTGTGTTTCAGTGGGTGTATCTGCATTCCTTAGGTTAGAATTTTCTTTCTAGTGCTTTCTGTAGGGCTGGGTTTGTGGATAAGTATTGTTTAAATCTGGTTTTGTCTTGGAAAGTCTTGTTCACTCCATCTATGATGATTGAGAGTTTTGCTGGGTATTTTAGTCTAGGCTGGCATCCATGGTCTCTTAGTGTGTGCATTACATCTGTTCAGGTCCTTCCCTTTTTCAAAGTCTCCATTGAGAAATCAGGTGTTATTCTGATGGGTTTGCATTTATAAGTCACTTGGCCTTTTTGCTTTGCTGCCCTTAATATTCTTTCTTTATTCTGTACATTTAGTTGTTTAATTATTATGTGGCAAGCAGACATTTTTTGGGGGGTCTAGTCTGTTTGGTGTTCTATAGGCTTCTTGTATCTTCATAGGCATTTCCTTCTTTAAGGTGGGAAAGTTTTCTTCTATGATCTTGTTAAAAATATTTTCTGTGCCTTTGAGTTGGTATTCTTTTTCTTCCTCTATCCCTATTATCCGTAGGTTTGGTCTTTTCATGGTGTCCCAAATTTCTTGAACAATTAGGGTCATGACTTTGTTGGTTTCAGTCTTTTCTTTGATTGATGAATCTATTTCTTCTACCATATCTTCAACTCCAGACATCCTCTCTTCCATCTCTTGCATTCTGTTGATTATACTTGCCTCTGAAGTTCCTGTTTGTTTACTCAGATTTTCTATTTCCAAAATTCCTTCTGCTAGTGTCTTCTTCATTTTTCCTATTTCCCTCTTCAGGTCTTGGACTGTTTCCCTTTTTTTTCCTGATTTTCTTTCAGGGACTTATTGTTTTCTTCTGCTTTAATTGTCCTTTCCTCTAGTTTTTTATGATGTTTTTCTCATTTTTTGTTTGTCTGCTCCTCCACTTTATTTTTGATTTCTTCTATATAAGGCTCTAGCCTCTTCATGATGTTACTTATAGGTTGTTTTCTTCTTCTTCTTCCATTCTGTGATGTTCAGGTCTAGCTGTTGGAGAAGGGCTAGGCTATGGTGATGCTGTATTGCTCTTTATTTTGTTGTATGTACTTCTGTGTTGGCATCTGCCCATCTCCTTGTGGGTTCGTTCTTGGTCTTATCAGTGTACTTGGTTCAGACAGAGCTGACAGATTTAGGGAGCCTCTCTCTGGTCCAGATGGTAGCTCTGGGCTGGATATGGGCTCTGGTCCAGATGAGAGTGCTGGCCAGATAGGAGCTTGGTGGTTGGACTCTGCATCTCAGGAAGTCCCTGGGATCTCCTTATCTTGTCCAGATGGGAGTTGCAGGACAGTATGGAAGCTCTGGTCCAGATAGGAGTTCAGGGGCAGATGGGATCTGGGGGCTTTCTTATCCAGATGGGAGATCCGGGACAGGATGGAATACTGGACAATGGTCTCTAAGTCTCCAAAATTGGCTGGGGTCTCCAGCAGATGGGTGTGGGGTCAAGGTGTTGAGGTTGTAGTGTCCACTGGAGGGTCTCTCTGGTCTCTGGTCCAGATGGGAGTTCCAGGGTGGATGGGAGCTGGGGGCTGGTCTCTGAGTCTCAGGAAGTGGCTAGGGTCTCGGGCAAATGGGTGTGGGGGCAGGATGTGGAGACTGCAGGGTCTGCCTGTGGTCTTGGAAAAGGGTAGCCTTCCTACAGGGCCCACCGTTTGGCTAGAAACTGGGGCCAAGTTTGGCAGGTTCTCCCAGGATGGTGCCCAGGGTTGGGACCCAGGGGCGGTTGCCTCTCTGACTATAACCCTAGGCACTCACCTCTGGTCCAGATGGGAGTTCCGGGGCAGATCTCAATATATCTTATAACTATAATTTATTTACATATTGATAATTAGTAAAATTTGCATCTATGTTTAAGGAAATAATGTTAATGTTTGCTAGCTACATGGCAAAGGTAGAATTATACTTTTAAAAGTTCTACTTTAAACTATGTTCTTACAGTATATGTTCTTGCTTTGATCCACAGACAATCTATATAACCCAGTCTAGCCTTAAATCAATGATTCTCCCACTTTCCTTTCTGAGTGAGTCATTTCCCACATAATCAAGATAAACTTTGGAGGCTGGCTATGGTGACTCATGCCCCAAATCCTGGCAAAGAGAAGGGTGAAGCAGGGGAATTGTTCTGAGTATGTGGCTAACCCCTGCAACACAGTGAATCATAGAGCTTCAGGGCTAGAATACAAGACGCTTTATTTAATAAATAGCCTTTAGAATGTTCACTTCTGAATAATGTCAATAAGTATGTGCATAATTTCTCAAGGACTTTTTAAATTATGTGAGGAATTTTAAATTGTTTTACATTTTTGTTAATAACAAATGAGAGAATAGTGACTAGTAGTAGACATTATGGGAAAAAAAGTGTATGGCTACTTATCTTGTACTTGTCTCAAGTGTCTCTCTTCCCACAATTTGAAACCTTATCTAATCTTCATAGTCCTAGCTTTAGTCATGTGTACCAACTACAAACCCCAACAGCCTGACTTCAGTATTTTCAACTATTCAGTTGCAGGTGGCAACAAAGTCCAGATTTAAGCATACTTTATTGTAGTCTTTGCAGCAACATGGTCATGTTTAGAGCCCTAGGCCCTTGGAAGGATTAGTTCTTTTTTTGTTTGTTTGTTTTTCTTTTTTTGTTTGTTTGTTTTGGTTTTGTCTCTTTTGTTGAATTATATTTGTGTTTTAATTTTACATAACAGCCATGGGTTCCCCCATCCTCCCCTCCTCCCACCCCTGACCCCACCCTCCCCCTATCCCCTCCCCTCCATTCCCATCTCCTCCAGGGCCAAAACTCCCCTGGAGATTCAGTTCAACCTGGTAGATTCAGTACAGCCAGGTCCAATACCCTCCTTCCAGGCTGAGCAAAGTGTCCCTGCATAAGCCCCAGGTTCCAAACAGCCAGCTCATGCACTAAAGACAGGTCCTCGTCCCATTGCCTGGGTGGCTCCCAAACAGTTCAAGATATTCAATAGTCTCAATTATCCAGAGGGCCTGATCCAGTTGGGGGCTCCACAGCTTTGGTTCATAATTCATGTGTTTCCATTACTTTGGCTATTTGTCCCTGTGCTTTTTCCAATCTTTGTCTCAATTCACTCTTACAGTCCCTCCTCTTTTTCGACAGTTGGAGTCCTGGAGCTCCACCTGGGGCTTGGCCAAGGATCTCTGCATCCAATTCCATCAGTTATTGGATGAGAGTTCCAACACAACAGTTAAGGTGTTTGGCCATCTGATCACCAGACTAGGTCAGTTCAGGCTTTCTCTCGATCATTGCCAGTAGTCTACAGTGGAGGTATCATTGTGGATTTCTGGGGACCTCTCTAGCACTTTGCTTCTTCCTGTACTCATGTGGTCTTCATTTATCATGGTCTGTTATTCCTTGTTCTCCCTTTCTGTTCTTGATCCAGCTGGGATCTCCTGCTCCCCTAAGCTCTCTTTCCCTCGAACCTTGCCCTTCATTACTCCCACTCTCGTCTAGGTTGTTCATGTAGATCTCATCCCTTTCTCTGTCATTGGGCAATACCTGTGTCTTTCTTAGGGAATGAAACAAAGAGTTGTTTTGTTTTTTGAGACGAGGTTTCTCCACATAGTTTTGGTGCCTGTCCTGGATCTCACTCTGTAGACCAGGCTGGCCTCAAACTCACAGAAATCCACCTGGCTCTGCCTCCCAAGTGCTGGGATTAAAGGCATTCACCACTGCCACCCAGCTTAGTTCATTCTTATATGAGGAAACCAAAGAGTAAAGTTTATAGAGGTGCCAAGATCACTTTCTTTGGACGAAAGGGTCTTTCTAAGTGATAGTCAATTACACCACAGAACTTGGGCTCTGACTAGAGAAGAAAGGAAGGAACTTCAGGACATGGTGCAACACATAAACGGGAGTGAAGGTAAATAAAGCCTTCAGTGAGGACAGCAGGGAATCCTGTGTGGCCTGTGACCCAGATAACAGAATATGGCTGCAGAACTCACCCTTGAATGGTAATAGTTCTGCTCTATGGACTGTTGATGTGACATTATATTTGAAATTCTAAGAAGATGTCTTATATACTTTTCTATTGTTATGATAAGAAGCCAAGACCAAGACAACTTACAGAAGGAAGGGTATATTTGGGACTTAGAGAGCAACAAGAATCGGCATACCACGTCATTCGGCTGGGAAAGTATGACATCTGAGTTGTTTCTGACAACTCACATCTACATCTACAGTCAGAAAACACAGGAAGCAAACTGGAAATGATTCTGAGATGTTTGAAACCTCAATGTCTGTCCCCAGTGACACACTTCCTCTAGCAAGGACACACCTCCTAATCTTCCCCAAACAGCCATCAACTGAGATCCATGTTAAATGTCTGAGGCTTATGCTGGGATGGAGCATCACACTTAAACCATCATGGGCAGAAAATATTTTTGAGACCTACATTTGAATGTATTTCAGAATGACATTGAGGTCAAGGTCATTTGATTCCAAGCACTATGATAATATGTATCTAGGCTGTGTTGATAACTCAAATAGCAGTCTTCAGTCCTTGGGAAGACCCCCAAAACTTAAATAGTATTTTCATATTCTTACTTAAGAAACCTCCAGCTTTGGATGCACATCATTTCCATGATTTTAATAAAATAAATTTTGTGTATTTATTTGTAGTTGTCTGACAGAAAAACCTATAGTTCTCTTTTGAAGTGAATGCAGATTTAAACATTAGCCAAACATATTGGTACAGAAACTACACCCTATGACTGTTTATGAAGCAGGAGTTTATTTGCATAAAGGTATATAACACAACAGAATAATCAAGAACATACTTAGCTGAAATCACCTTAAATTGTAAATGTAATACAAGCCATCCCTTCAAGGAAATGTGCAAACTACATATTCATAAATGCTAAGGAGACTCAGACTTTTAACAGTGATGGGCAGTGGAATAAGAATTCAAATTTAAAAACCATCAGGAAAAGATAACCTGTGTATGCAAACACAAATGAAGTTCTAAGTTCATTTGGGTGGTTAGCTGGCAGAAGAGGGGCCTCTAATGTTAGATTGGGAGTGCTGTTTGTCATAAATAAATGTTGAATTTTTAAGAATTGCATCTAATTAGTTGCCATGCTGCTTCAAAGGAGGATGCCAGTATTAATGAAATGTAAGAGAATTAAAAGAGAGTATCTAAAACTTTAGTAACAATTATTTGAAAATATTACATACTATTGATATTGCCCTTTATTCCATCCAGATTTGGAAGGTAAATCCCTAATGCTGAAGACACCATGAATTTCAGACACACGGCATAGTGGGATATGAGCTGGAAAGGGCTTGTATGCCTCCTCCCTGAGGACAGGATTTTATGGTATGAACGGCATCATTCAAACTTCCAAAGGAAGGAAGAAACTAATAGTCCTACTCTGCTATACTGCTATACAACAAAAGACAAGCCACAATAACCCTGTAGTACATCAGTGGGACATGTACATGTGCATTAACCAAAAATCTTTCTAATTGGACCTAATTTCTGCTCATCATGCCAGCTAATGAAAACCCAATCAGCTACCTTGGACTAGTGAAGCCATGTATTTTGTAGAGAATGTACAACCACCACTTTGTTAAATCAGAGTATTATTTAACTACGTTCTAAATCTTTATCCTTAAACTCATAGATAAGTGGATAAGTGTCTTCATCCATCATCATGTTAACTTCTTGCAGCAAATGATGACCACTGAAATGATGAAAACAATTAAAATTGAGGTGATCCCAACTAGGTTCGAATAGTATAGATTATTCAGTCCTTGATATACAGATGCATATAAAATCTCAATAGATTCAAAGTGCTATGCCTTCAACATGAAAAAAAATTAGGATAGGTTGAAGTTTGCTTAAGCAAGAACACTGTATTGTCATATAAAGGTAACTATCTGTAATGGCAATATTAAAAGCTGTAAAAATGTTGGTTCATTTTCAAGCATGTTTTAAGAAAATTAAAAAGAGCAAGTTGTGAAGGGGAAATACTTTAAATGTAAGTGTTTCGTGTTTGTTTCAGTTTCCAATTTTATTTTTCTTTACCCTCTCCTTGCTAATATTTTCATGCTGGCCAGAATTCTTCCCAGGTGAGTGTCAGTTAAGATGATTTGATCAGTGATTATATTTAAACATTTAATAAATCACTTTAGGTTATTTTCCATCCAGTTTTCTAATTATGAAATCACTGTGAATATTTATAGCTATTGAGCTTCAGATATTGCTGCATTCATTATGTATTTTAAGAAATTTTTCAACATTGTGCCAGCCACTCTATATTTCAAAGTAACCATATATTCCTTCCTCAGATTATTCTTATTAACAAAAATTGAAAATGCATGCTTTATCTAATCATAATTTTTCTCTAAAATCATTAAGGTAAAGTTTATTTAGGTTAACCCCCCTACACACACACACACACACACACACACACACACACACACAGTATCAGATGAGGAGGCTTTTTTTTTCAAATGTAGTGCTAAAATGAATCATGGATTTAACTATTTAAAAAATGAAAGCAAACGCTCCCTTCAAGCTTTGCTTTTTAGTGAAACTGACAAGAAAATGAATGGATCGGAAATGGGAAAGTATAATATTAAAAGATAAAATCCAATGAAGAAAGACAGAAATTGTATGTTCTCTCTTAGGCACACATACTCACACACACACATATGTTCACACACATCTGCACACATGCACAAATGTGGATAAAGCCTAAAACTACTAAAAAGAAACCTTTATTTTATGATCACATGAGCCTTCCATTTTGCATCTGTGGTGACAAACATGGAAAAGAATCCATGGTGCATGAGGCTGCTTAATTCACTGTGCCTGTGCAGCAAAGGGAAGAAGAGAGAACCCTGGTTCCACACTATTTCCATTCTGAGCATGCTGTAACTGATCCAACTTCATGTACCTATCCTTACCTCCAAAAGATTTACCTAGGTTTCATTTGTGCTATCATCTGGGAACCAGGCTTTTGTGACATAAAATACTTTGGGAGAGCATTCCAGATGCAGTCCATGACAGGCACAATGATAAGGTAAATGTCTGTATTTCATACACTCCTTTCAGCATTTCATATATTTGTGTGCTTGAGTATAATGATAATAAAGAAAGAAAAGGAGATCGTAGACTAGAGGAGTTTGGAGAAGTTACAGACATTGAATGGTGGGAGAGGGAGTAGCAGCAATGATATATTGCAGTATTCACATATAAACCGTTCCAAGTATAAAAACCAATTACATTTTAACAATCATGAAATAAACTGGTTAACAAAAGAAAAATATGCAATAACTGCTAAGAACATGATAGATACATCCACTAAAATGAGTATGAGCTAAGAAATCACAATCTTAAAACTTTACAAAACACACACCTAGACATTATTGTTCAAGTGTAAAAGCACAGAAAAATAGTTTCATAACCAAATACTCAGATGAAAGTTACACACACACACACACACACACACACACACACACACACACACATATATTAGTTATTTAAGAATTCAGGCCATGAATATTTCTATTGATCAAAGTGATACACTAAAAGTGAAAATTATACTCTTAGAAAGTACATAAAACACTATAAATATTTATGTAAATAATTTGTCTCACAAGTATACATTAGGATGATATCAACTTATGGAAATACATGGCAGTGGTAATATATATTAAAATTCAATAACATCTGTTCTTCAGCTAGCCTGACAGATAACATATTTAGAATTGGAACCAATAAAATTTAATCAGTTCACTTATGGTGCATAAAGCCATGATCCTGTAATTTCAGCTGAGATAGAAACTGAAATTGATGAAGATGGTTGTTAGTATGATCATCTTTTAAGAAAAATCGATGATGTTCCTAAATATCTTAGCATATGCAGCGCTTTTTTTAAAAGATTAATTTATTTTATTTTATTTTTTTCTTTATTATTATGTGTTTTAAATTTTATACATCTGCCATGGGTTCCCCTGTCCTCACCCCTCCTGCCCCCATCCCCACCTTCCCCCCAGCCCCTCACCTCCATTTCCATCTCCTCCAGGGCCAAGACTCCCCTGGGGATTCATTTAAACCTGGTGGATTCAGTACAGGCAGGTCCTGTCACCTCTTTCCAGACTGAGCAAAGTGTCCCTGTGTAAACCCAAGGTTTCATACAGCCAGCACATGCACTAAGGACAGATCCTGGTCCTACAGACTGGGTGCCTCCCAAGCAGATCAAGCTATTCAATTGTCTCACTTATCCAGAGGGCCTGATCCAGCTGGGGGCTCCACAGCCTTTGGTTCATAATTCATGTGCTTCCATTTGTTTGGCTATTTGTCCCTGTGCTTTTTGGAATCTTGGATTCAACAATTCACACTCTTGCAGACCCTCCTCTTTCTTGACTGTTGGACAACTGGAGATCCACCTGGGGCCTGGCTGAGGATCTCTGCATCCACTTCCATCAGTTATTGGATGAGAGTTCCAGCACGACTGGTAGGGTGTTTGGCCATCTGATCACCAGACTAGGTCAGATCAGGCTTTCTCTCAACCATTGCCAGCAGTCTATAGAGGATGTATCATTGTGGATTTTTGGGGACCTCTCCAGCACTCTGCCTCTTCCTGTTCTCATGTGGTCTTCATTTATCATGGTCTGTTATTCCTTGTTCTCCCTTTCTGTTCTTGATCCAGCTGGGATCTCCTGCTCCCCTAAGCTTTCTTTCCCTCAAATCTTGTCCTTCATTACTCCCACTGTCGTCCAGGTTGTTCATGTAGATCTCATCCATTTCTCTGTCATTGGGTGATCTTTGGATCTTTCCTAGGGTCCCCATTGGATATTTTAGAGCATAAATTACTGCAACGTTATGTAAAAATAAAATTTGAAGCATTTTTCTTACTTGAAAATATGATTAGTACCTACTGTGTTGCTGTGGATATTGCTCTGTGTAAATAAAGTTCTGATTGGCCAGTGGCCAGGTAGGAAGTATAGGCGGGACAAGAGAGAAGAGAATTCTGGGAAGTAGAAGACCGGGGAGAGAGACACCGCCAGCCGCCACCATGAAAAGCAACATGTAAAGACACTGGTAAGCCACAAGCCATGTGGCAAAGTATAGATAAGCAGAAATGGGTTAATTTAAGATAGAAAAAGTAGATAACAAGAAGCCTGCCACAGCCATATAGTTTGTAAACAATG